>NC_139713.1:31276051-31631051 GCF_964188405.1 Protomyctophum parallelum
TTTGAGCAAAACAGGCTCATTTCAAATTATTGACAAAGCTTTGGATGGACAGACAAGACAACTGACCACTGACGAAGGCCTATAGTGTTCACTATGCCAAGCAAAGTTGCAGGAAACAAGATATACTACAGTATGTGGGGTTAGATCAATGAGAATTGCAGCCCGTAGGCCGACGGTTGGGCTATAGGGAAGCTAGTATGTGATAGATGTGTGATTGAGGGCTATGGATTTGTACCGACATTCATTATCAGTAGTCAGTTGGGGATTTGTGGTCCGTGCTTGCATGAGAATATACTGACGTCGTTAAGAAGCATGCAGCTGAACACATGCTGGGTCCTCAGACCAAAGATGATGCTATCTGATGTCCAATTACCCGTGGTAATTGGACATCAGATTAATCTGTTGTATTGTGTAGTCAGTCAGGCACATTCACATAAACTTTATCCACCATTATTATTCTGATGCATGGACAAAGAGGACGAATGCTGAGCCTAAATATGTTTTTTAAATTGAGGTTCTCTGGAGTGAATATGCCATATAAACAATATGGCTTTTGAATTATTTTTATTTTTATTTTATTTTTCAGTCATAAAAATGTCTGCTCCAAATCCAAATTCATCTTTTTATTCACCATAATATTTCGATGGACAAAGAGGACGAATGCTAAGCCTAAATATGTTTTTTAATTGAATATGCCATGCCATATAGGCCTAAATAATATGGCTTTTGAAACCTTTTTTTTAAAAGAATGTATTTGTTATTTGTTCTTTTCGGTCATATAAAATGTCTCGTACAGTATACTTGTCCTAGGGCAGTGGTTCTCAAATTGCAGTCCAGGGACCCCCAGGAATCCTTGAAGGGTTTCCAGGGGGTCCCCATGCTACATTTGTTGATAAAGTAAACATCTAATATCCCTTAACGTATCTTTTAAGTATTTTTTTGTAACTCTTCTCCATGAGCTGTGTTCTAAGGAACTAACCTTTGGAATCTTTAGTGAGGACTCACATGATTATGGCGTAATCTGTAATCTACTTTACTTCCTTTGTTTGCTCAGTTATGCCTATAGCACTGTCCTAAGACAGTAGTGACTGTTTCTTCAGCTCTTTATCTGTCCTAATCAGTCAACAGACCCTCATGTGATAAAAACTGTGAATCCCTGTTGCTCAATGAGCCAGTCTGCATGGGTTTCCATGGCATTGACAGGTCATGTCAATTCTGTCTCCTTAGTCGAGTAAAATCACTTATACTTTTGAAGTCTGAATTATTGTCTTGCCTCATTGTGTATTAGTATGTTTTGAGCATCCACTACAGATTCTGCATTCACAGAGCTCAAGAATCAGTTTAACAAGCTTTTTGAAAATGGCAGATCTACTGTACAAGCTGCTTGTAGATGCAACGCAAACCTTGTATGGGGGTCCCTGGCACAAAACGGTTTCAGACAGGGGTGGGGGGGTCCACAGAAAAATACATATTCATTTGGGTGTCCTTGACATGAACAAGTTTGAGAACCACTACTCTATAGGCCTGGTTCCCGGGGAGCTTGTTAAGTGAATGTCTTGTAATGCTAGCTGTCTAACAGGAAGTAGTAACAGTAGGCCTAGGAGGGCATACAGTATATAATGCACTTAAACTTACTGGAATTGTTACAAGGGAAGGGCTTTAATGTTTCTGGGTGTTCACAATTCATCTGACCACACTATTTGGCCATTCATTATCATCATCATTATCAGCGCTTGAACAAAACATTGTCCACATTCATTGTCTCTAATCTACTGTACATATTCTTGTGTTAACTACTGTTAACTCCGCTGTTAACTGTCGTTAACTGCGGTGGTAGGAGGTGCTCTCCCTGCGGTTTTATTTGTATCATTGTAGGGTCGTATAATAGCAGCGCATGCAGGTGGAAATACTCATCTTCTGTTCTTGTGCTCCTTGTAGATGCTGGAGCCTAAGGTGGACACCTCTTCTTGTGAGCTGGGTGGAGGTGCGCGCGGTCTCCACCTGCCCCCACGGAGCTCAGAGGGCGAGGAGAGCAGCCTGTATCCCTCCAGCCCGTCAGAGCCGCCCACCCTCGGCAGCCCCCACCCGTCCGAGCTGGAGGAGGTCTACAGCCCACTGGGAGGGTCCGTTGGGTCAGAGGAGCGCCACAAGGTACCCCCGACGCCCCCTCCGTCGTATACCGAGGGGGAGGACTGCAGGAGCATGGAAGGCACAGATTTGGAGATGTGGAGAGAGGGAGCAGAGGAATTAGGGCAAGAGAGGGCCCATCATGAAGATGACGGGGAAGAGGAGGAGCTACAGAACGCCGGGAGTGAGGAGGTGAATTTGGAAATTCAAACACACTCAAAGACAAAAAGACTAATCTATGGGGGACCGGGCCTTCTGCTCAGCTGCTCCTCAGCTGTGGAATGCCCTCCCCGACCATGCTTTTAAAGGGGGACCAAGCTTTTATAAGGCGACTAAAGACCTTCTATTCCTTTTAGCCTAAAATTGACTTATTATTGATGCCCTGTGTGCTTTTACAACCTTTTTAGCTGTGTATATTTAACCACTGATTAGAACGCATTAATAATTTTCTTGCCATCTACGCTTATAAACGTAGCTAGGCTATTGGGTCCTATCTATGCCAGCTATGCTTATAAGTGTAGACATATGTTTAATCCATATATGAACGCGCCGTCTTTTAGCATTTCTCCAGGTAGAATAGCACCAGCAGCGATGCGATTTCTAGCCTCCATTATAACCCGATTTTCAAAGCGCCGTATCTCCAAAGGTTAGAGAGCTGTCCATGGTGAGCCGGCACGCACCCGACGATCATAAATCATTTCTGATTTTGTATCGCATCGCTGAGAAAATGTAGCTGGTTGTTCTGCTAGCTAAAGGCTGTGGGCTGTGTTGTGTGGTGTCGTTCCACTTCCGGAAGCCCACACCTTCCTGTTTAACCCGGTTTAACCCGGTTAATATTATTATTACCCTTATTATTATTATTAGGAGGTGGAGAAGGAAGGGCCAGGAGAGATGATGGAAGAGGAGGAGGGAGCGGAGCTGAACCTGAACCTGAACCCGGAAGCGGTGACCGCGGACGAAGACGGTGCCGCCTGGGGGGAGCCGCCGGACATCAACGCGCCTCCATCCTCCTCGTCCTCGTCCTTCGTCATCCCGGAGCTGCGCCTGGACCGCTCCTTCAGCGCCGACGGCCTCTCCTCCACCAACACCGACGAGGAGGCCTACGAGTCGGAGGAGGAGGACGAGGATGATGATGACGATGACGAAGAGGACGAGGAGGACGATGATGATGACAGCGACGACACCTACCTGCAGCGCAGGTAAATGTACTAAAGTATTGACATCAAAATGGACTTAAAGTATGGCCTGGGACGGCTTAGCGGTCCAGGCACCTTGGCTTGTTAATCTAGCATGATAGTGTGTCGAGGGTTTGAGTCCCGATCCCGACGAACTTTACTGTGTGTCTTCCCCCCCTTGTCTCTATCCCCGTTTCCCGTCTACCTTACTGTAAATCTACCAATAACAGCAAAAAAGCCCCAAAAATATCTTAAAAAAAGGTCTGAAAAGTAAAAGCAGTCATTATGCAGAATGTCCCGTTTCAAGTTTTAAAATGCATACAAATATTTTAATATTTAAATTTAACAGCCGAAATGTACATGTATACAGGGCTGAAGTTGGTAGTGTAGCCTATGTTTTGTAATAATAATCAACATGTATATAAGGTAAAAATTAGTAACTAAACTTTGCAGCGACAGCAAGAGGCGCAGCATGGTGGAGGGCCCCACCACCGCCTGCGAGAAGCACGGCGCTGGCGGGCTGAGCGTGCAGAACTCGCTCCGCCGACGCACCCACAGCGAGGGCAGCCTGCTGCAGGACTCGCGCACGCCCTGCTTCACCTCCGACAACGCCATCAACTGCCTGGAGGTGGGCGCGGCGCACCACCACCACCACCACAAGGGCGGCTGGACGCTCCCGTCGCCCAAGACCCTTAAGAAAGAACTGACCAAGAACGGAGGCTCCATGCATCAGCTGTGTGCGTTGTTCTCCGGGAGGAAGGTAGGCAGATAGATGCACGCACGCACGCATGCACACACGCACACACGCACACACACACACACACACACACACACACACACACACACACACACACACACACGCACGCACGCACGCACACACACACTATTGTGTTCTGTTAACAGATCAGAATCCAAGCGAATCAACTTTGAGAAGACTTAAACTGTAAAGCATTTCAAGGGAACGTTGTTGTTGTTGGGGCCTGGAGTGGAGATACCCACAAAATATGACCTCACTCCACTGAAGTAGACGGTATCTCGAAGGAGGAAGGAAAAGTGGCGTGGCTTAGGAGTGGGAGTGAACCTTGTATTTCCCTAGCCAATTACAGTGCAGATGAGGGGCATCGCTCCAAACAGAGTTCATCTGATGCTGCTGTGGTAGAAATGGTACTCAATTGTTTTACTTATAAGTATCAATACTGCAATGCCAATATAGAACTACTAGTAAAAGTCCGGAATTCAAAATGTGCAATGTATGTGTACGCGTTGTGAGCTTGTAGATCTGCTATTTTCAGCAAGCAACCAAGTGTAAAATGACTTATACTGGATCTCTTGTCTACTAGTCCCTTACTCCCTTCCTAACATTTTAGTCTGTCAATATATTTAGTCTTAGTTTTAGTCACTATAGCTTAGTTTTAATTTAGTCAGTGAGAAAAGGTAGTCGACAAACATGTTTTGTCATAGTATTAGTCAACAAAATCAACACTGTTCACAGGTCCATTTGGTTTCATTAGTATACATTAGGATTTTACTTTCGACCCATTCACACAGAAAGAGCAAGTTAAAGTCCATTATGGGGAGAAAAATGTCAAAAGATAGTGAGATGACAGTTCCATCTAATAGGCTTAATACAAATCCTCTCATATCCGGGTGGATAATGCCAATACACACATTTGTGTAAAATACAAATTCTGTGCACTCAGACATTAGGGGCCAATTTCGTTATAATCACATTTGTTTCCCATGTAAAGTACAAGTCCCATGCAAATATGGATTTTTGGGAGTACCACCGCTTCCACTTCCACTTCACCTCCCATCCCCTCCCCTTCTCACCAAATGAACACACACACACACACACACACACACACACACACACACACACACACACACACACACACACACACACACACACACACACACACACACACACACACACACACACACACTTCTGTATTATGAGTTATGATACCTGACTACATGTAGGCTATGTTATATACTATGTACTGGCTATGACATACTATAAATATACTTTCCGGCAGGCTTGGATTGTGTGCAGATCACTGATTTGTGCTGGTTTCCAAAGACAGTGTGACACCAAGTGGTCAAAATGGGAATAGCATTCCATGCATTAAAACAGCAATGTTGGATGTTGACTGCCAGTCAACTGCTAGTTGTTGTAATGGAATTAACATTAATTTAAACTAATTGTACATTGCTTTTACACAATGACAGGAATTCTTTACTGCTGCTTTAACTGAAGGTGTACATCATGTAGAAATATTTGATTGTCATCTGTCATCTCCTGCATCAAAGGAATAATGAATTCACTACAAATCAATCAGTCAGCAATGTTATTATCCCTGATGTTATTACCCCTGATAGGATAGGATAGGATATACTTTATTGTCCCTATAGGGGATATTTGTCATAGGCACATACAGTAATTTAGTTAGAAATACAATGACATGCAGTACAACACAAACTGGCAGCAAATTGCACACTGCCCATTGAATGATAGAGAAGATCAACATGAAATCATCATAAAATGTAATACAGTATGCTTGCTCATTAGAACAAGTTTTATCCGGATAACTCAATAAAAATGTGCATTGCATGGTAGGTCATTAAACTATACTGCTATAATTGCAGATGTCCCTTATTAATATAAAATATAGACAGTGATTCACATCGTTTTTCCTAAACTCTGAAAAGGAGCTGGCGGCACATCTATTCTGGATCTATGAATATTCAAATATGCAAATAAAAAAGCCTCGCTTCTTTGGAAGGTTATCCACCACCGAAGCAAAAAGCAAAGTGTTTTCAGGTTTCAGCAAGTGGCTAATTTGACACCTTTGAGGAAGTGCAGAGAAGAATGTGACTCGGGTAGCAAGTTCTGCACAATATAATAATAAACCCATTTGACCATTTACATTAGATGGTCAGTTTGGTGGGTCACGTGCAAAATAGTAATACTCTTTTAAAAGGTTTTTCAAAGTCGTAAAAAAAATGGCAAATAAGTTTAGAGATAAGGGGTAAGGTAAGGCGTTGGCACAAGATATAGCCCTTAGCGTTTTACCAATAATTTTTAGAGGCTCACTTGCAATATCCCCATGGGCCACCAGTGGGCCCCAGCCCACAGGTTGAGAATTGCTGCTCTAGGAGGCATAAACTGTAGAAAACCGAGTGGAGGAGGGGGACTTAAAACTCTGCCAGTGGCAGCTATGAATTATGTCTATTTTATGCTGTGACATGCAACGATGTCGCGGAATGAACATAGACAATCTATACGCTCTTTGTGAGCTTATAGATTATAACCGGCCTGCACGGCACCATCATGTGACAAAGTATAAGTACACGGTGATGGAAAGTAACTATAAGTACATTTACTCTGCATATTACTTAAGTACAATTCTTAGATATTTGTTTACTTTCGTCAGTATTTGCCATTTCCAATACTTTTACTTACCCATTACTTCTCAGAGGCAAATATTATGCTTTTAGTCCACTACTACTATAGTTACAGATTTTGATTATTATTACAAAACATACATTTACCACCTCAGCCTCAGCCATATAGACCTACACACTTTGGCTATTTGAAATTATCCAATGTACAAGCTCACAATGTGTCACTTTGCGACGCGTTGTGAACTTGTGGATCTGCTACTTTCAGAATATTTTTTTAATACATTTTGAGCACAGTGTGAAATAGGACATTCTATAAAGAGTACTTTTTACTATAAGCTTTTCTACTTTTAATCAAGTACATTTTTAATTCCAGACATTTACTTGTAACAGAGTTACTTTTTACACCAGGCTGTCATTTGTTTTTCACATAGAGGGAGCACCACTCCACCTTATCTGTGTCTTCATCCAAGCCAGTCAGCGATGTGCCAGGAGGCCTTAAATGGCAGTGTGTGTGTGTGTGTGTGTGTGTGTGTGTGTGTGTGTGTGTGTGTGTGTGTGTGTGTGTGTGTGTGTGTGTGTGTGTGTGTGTGTGTGCAGAACAGACAAGAGGAATGCAGCATGTAGGCAGTACTGGAGCCTATTGGTCTTGGCAGTTTCAAGGGTAATTTTACTACCTATTGGCGTCATGCGGCCCATGCAGCTCCTTAGGGGCCGGTGTTTCCATTATTTAAAATGACCCATCTCCTCCCCATGCATTAATCTCATCATGACATCTCTAGGTCACCGAAGATGTGTGCGTGTGTGTGTGCATAACTTTTGACCCAGTGAGCTTTACAAGGCCAATAAAGGCTTGTTAACACGTCCATACACAAATGAGCCTCCATGCGTATGATGCGTTTCCGCCTCTATAATACCCTCCAAGGTCAATGTTTACTAAGCTCAATTACCACAGGTGCTCATTTCCAGTCCGTCGAATGTAATATCGCGTCACAGACACTCATGCACCCTCCGCATCAACGGCATCACAAACGTGATGACGTTCGCTGGCAGAGATGACAGTCTGATTCCAGGCATGTTAAACTAGTGGTTCCCAAACTGTTTTTTTTTCTCACTCAACAGTAAACAAACCAACATAGCCTGCACAATATACAGTAAGTGTATATAGGGTATCTGCACATTTCTAAAGTTACAATTTAAGACAGTAAAGGTCCCTGCACACTGCTGCATGCATTTTTTGATTTCAGATTTCAGATTTTTAGCAGCGTTTTTCCACCGGTTTTCCAAAAAACGCATCCAGTCTGCAAGAACCTTAAAGACCTTTTTAATACCAATTACCAAATTGGCCAAAGGTAAGAAAGAGGTGAACATTGTGAAAACATTTCCACGATATCTGTGGAACCGAGTCAAACTACATACTGCCTACATTCCAAGCGCTTGTCAGGGTGGGGGGTCCCCAGTTCAAATAGTATTGTTTTGGGGGGTCAAATGAAATGTGTGGGAACCCTTGTATTAAACTCTAATGGCTAGTTAGTGTGGCCCTGTCTGCATACTGGGAAAGGCAATTTGTATAGCCAACAGCAAGGCAATTCAAAATGCTTGAGACATTAAGACATAGCAATATGACAACAACAAACAAATAAATGAATACATACTTACTGTAAATGCAATGTAAAAACTTGTAAATCCTGAAAGTGTTCGGGCCCACCCATCTGACCACTCAACATGGCAGCCAGCCATGGCCAATGAAATGCCTTGTATTGAGAGCACTTGCTCTTGAATGTGTGCATGTCTACAACTCTACATCACCAAATCATAATAGTACTACTACATAATAGTAAAACTACAGTATGTGTTTGCTGTCTGCAGGGCATCACGACTACGCGGACGCGTCAAGTATAATCAGGCCGTACGTCTGAGGTCTGAATGCCTTTGCAGACTGCCAGTATTCCAGGGGAATAGAGAGACAGTTGGCAACTTGAGAAAAAGGAGCATGCAGGAACAGAATCCAATAACCCACTTCACACTCACCCCGGTTTCTCCCTTAGATAATTTTGTTTAGGTTGTCATAGTGTGTTGCTCAGAGAACTAATATGGCATACTGTAAGTCTTGATCATCAAGCAGAAGATACTGCTTCAGATGCATTCATTTTTGAGGTGCAGTGGCTGAGTAGACTTTGTGACTTCGTGACTTGTGTGTTTCATGATAAATGCTTTTTATGTGATGTATTCCCATGCTTTTTTGTTCTTGCTTAATGTAAATCGCTCTGGATTAAGAGCGTCTGCTAAATGCCTAAATTGTAAATTGTGACTATTACTAATTTACAGTATGCTGCCGGATGTCTGGCATCTAAATAATGTCTACATTCAGTTTATGACCATAAGCTTGAATCATGGCACGTTTATAGATGACATGACATGTATGCTGTATGAATTTAGTTTGCTTTATTCTTGTAATTCTTGTGCGCGTGGCTAAGAGTGAATGAAGAAGCGAGAGAAAGAGAGAGGCAGAGAGCTTGGCTTTGTCATAAATCACTCCCCACCATAGAGTGCATCGTGAAAAGTAGGGTACAACCAATGGTCATTAATGCAAACCTTTCATGTTGTACTACCATGCACTGCTCTCCTCTCCTATATATCAGTGTTTATCCTTTCTGTCTTTTTTCCTTTGATGTGATGCTTTTGGTTGCCTATCATCAAGGGAGAGATGGCCAGAGACAGACTGAAAACAGGACCAGAGAAATGCACTTAGGGCATTCATTTCGTGCATAGATGTGCCACACAATGGTAGGCCTGAGGCCTGGTATGGTATAGGCCTCAGGTCTCAGGCCTGGTATGGTAGGCCTCTACCATTCTGAAATTTAATTTAATAATATTTGGACTGCTGGACAGCTGGCAGTATAGGCTCTCTCTGCTCTTAAAAAAAGGGGAAAAAAAGAATATATATATATATATATATATATATATATTATTTCTTATATTTATGTATATATTTTTTTAAGTAAAGAGAGCCTACTGTCAGCTGTCCAGCAGTAACCTGACACTGCCAGATCCAAGAAGCTTGCTACACTTTGTTTCACAGCTTATTGGGATCTGGGATCTCGGAAGCCAATTCGATGACGGGGCTGTTCCTTTTTTTCAAGATACTTGGTAGATGATTGGATGGGACCGTCTGTCTATCACCGTGTGGGCATGGAAACACAACCAATCATATTGAGTAACCATGTTCCCCAGACATCCGGTTTCGCACATATCCCACCCTTAGCTCACACTGATTGGTTCGAACCAAGGAGCGGTTCGGTGTTAGCTCAACTCCCTGAGAGATCCCAGATGGTTGCTGTGTTGGGGAACATGGTTACCCAATACCGCCCCCATCTGGCAGAGTCAGGTTAGTCCAGCAGTCCAACTATTATTAAATTACATTTCAGAATGGTAAACCTGAGGCCTACCATACCAGGCCTGAGGCCTACACCTACCATTGCGTGGCACATTTATGCACGAAATGTCTATGTTCACAGGCTTCTGTGTGAGGCCTATTCACACTTTTCCTAGGCTGTGTGTGCTCCACTTCCTGTCGATTTCATTGGATATCATTGGTCAACTGACTAGTTCATTGGATTTCATTGGATCAAATCGACAGGAAGTGGAGCACACACACAGCCTAGGAAAAGTCTGAATAGAGGGCATCTGAGCATGTTCAGCACTATAAGTCTTACACCATATGCGTTTGGGAAACCCAGCCCTTGTCCTGACCTCCATTTGCCAGAGTACAAAAACCCACAATCTGCTGCCGTGTGGTGTAAAGATTAAACGGCATGAAACGTTGGTACTGCAATATAAAAGGATCATGCGGTAAAGTGACGTAAAAGGCAGGCAGGATGAATAAAGCCTTCCGGTAGAGTGCCTCCGTCACAGGTTGACGAGAACCATGCTGACTTAAAGCACTAAACCAGGACGTCTTTGTTGCTGCTATCGGCCCATCAACTCCCCATTCATTTCCCCCCCTCATGCCATCCAGATCCTTAACCCCTCTTTCTTTTTCCACACATCCATCACACTCGTATACCTATCTGTCTGCCCTCAGTTATATTATTTTAACTAGGTTTTCAGGCCACTATTGCAGATCGTGCTGATCAGAACAATGACCATCTTGTTATGTGACCATTTGAAGCCTTGGACACTAACACTGCTGTAGCTCCCCAATGTCGACATATGTGTTTGTGACGCGTTTGGTGCTGATCGGAACAGCGATGTGCCTGTTTTAGTTTGACTCGTTTCGATCCACAGATACATCATTATTCTGAAAATCTGTCTGAAAACCAGATTGCGTTTTTAAATTAAAATAAGCTTTAATCACGGCACTAAAGCGCCTCTGGTCGCAGTTACAAAATATGCAGTATGTTTCGGGTGAATTAAAATAATTTTCGCGTTTATTTCCGGTTCACGGCCCGGGAGTTAATGGTCTTCAAAATAAGATTTCCGGATGAAAAGACCTTGCCAGTGAATAACCGATAGATACAGACATACAGACATTTAATAATAATGATGAAAAGAGTCAGACCTTGGCAGTGAATGGACCGATAGATACAGACATACAGACATATAATAATAATGATGAAAAGACCTTGGCAGTGAATGGACCGATAGATACAGACATACAGACATTTAATAATAATGATGAAAAGAGTCAGACCTTGGCAGTGAATGGACCGATAGATACAGACATTTAATAATAATGATGAAAAGAGTCAGACCTTGGCAGTGAATGGACCGATAGATACAGACATACAGACATATAATAATAATGATGAAAAGAGTCAGACCTTGGCAGTGAATGGACCGATAGATACAGACATACAGACATTTAATAATAATGATGAAAAGACCTTGGCAGTGAATGGACCGATAGATACAGACATACAGACATTTAATAATAATGATGAAAAGAGTCAGACCTTGGCAGTGAATGGACCGATAGATACAGACATTTAATAATAATGATGAAAAGAGTCAGACCTTGGCAGTGAATGGACTGATAGATACAGACATACAGACATATAATAATAATGATGAAAAGAGTCAGACCTTGGCAGTGAATGGGCCGATAGATGCACATACAGACATTTAAGGACGGGAACACTTTTGGGGTTTTTACTATACCCATCAAGACGGGAACCCATTTTGGGTTGTTGTTGCTATGTACAGTATTATAGCAACATATTTCTATCTTTTCTCTTTTTGTAATTTTTGAATAAATACGTTTTTCCAAAAACTTCAGGATCTTCAAGGTCAGGATTTAGAAGGTGTTTTTAGAATCTTCCACAGGTCTAAATTAACACTGATGATTTTATAGTGTAGATTATGTTGATTCTCAACCTTTTTAATTTTAAGGACCCCCAGTTTGATATATGCACTACTAGTCCACAGACCCCTTTGTGATTGTTCCTTTTACCAGGCTCTGCGGGACCCCAATCTATACTGCAAAATCTGTTTAGTTATGCTGTATAAGGGTCCATTTGGACCTCTGGTGCCTGGTGGTCCCCGGACCCACTGTAGAGAACCTAGTGGTTTATGGGTTTATGTCTGTGCGTACGTTGTTTGAAATGTGTGTAAATATTGTTTGCCGTTTTATGGTGTTTACGTGGCCTACATTCCTGTGTTGTGTTGTGCTTACACAAGAGTGGATGTAAGCAAAATGAACACTGGTCCCTGAACACAGACACATGCATTTATACATTAACACACATACCGATGGTAGACGCACACACGCATGCACACACGCACGCACACTCGCGCATACACTCGCGCACACACAGCATGCACGCATCAATGCAGCACACACACAAATATAACACAGGCCCAGTGTAATGGTCTTCTTTAATGGCAGCTATTCAAAATGGAACCCCATTAACTGTGGAGTTCCACAAGGTAGCTGCCTAGGGCCTTTGTTATACTCTATTTTCACAAATGATTTACTATTGGGTATAAAAATTGTTAATACAATTATGTATGCTGATGACACAACATTATATAGCGCGGCCACATCTGAGCAAGCTGTAACTAACACCTTAAATATGGCTTCAGCAGACATTTACAAATGGATTGAGTGCAACTAGCTGGTGTTAAATATTTCTAAGACAAAGGCCATTGTGCATGGATCTAGACACATGTTGGGTAAGAATCCTCAGTTAAAACTGTCAATTGGCACCACACAAATTGAACAGGTGAACACAATAAAACTTCTGGGAGTAACTATAGATAGCTCTTGGCTCTTAGCTCTTGGTCCAAACATATAAATAATATTGTCATCAAAATGGGAAGAGGAATCGGTATGACTAGGAAGTGTTCTGCTTTCATCACTCCCTCTATAATGAAATCTGTTATTCATTCTTTGGTTTTGTCTCATTTAGAATACTGCCCTGTTATCTGGTCATCAGCTACAAAATCTGATTTGAAAAAGATTGTTCAGAATAAAGCGGCTTGTCTGGCACTAGGCTGTTCATACCGGACAAGTATTAGTTATATGCACGGACATCTGGCATGGCTAATGGTTGAAAAGAAATTAGCAGTGATTCTTCTAATGCTACTGCGGAACATTATTTCCACTGGTAAGCCTGAAGAGAGATAGAGAGATGGTCAGTCCAGATGCTCCCACTCCCAGAAAAATATTTGTATTTATGCAGCATCAGCGGTAAAAGAAAGACAACGTTTCGTTCTCTGTGGCCTTCGATCATCAGCTACACTGAAGAGTGTGTGAGAACTTAAGCCAGGTAAGTGGGCAGAGTTCACATCAATCCTTGAGAGGACGCACATCCGGAGAGGACGCACATTGAGCTCAGAGAGATGGGCTGCGTGTTGACAGAGGAGTATACAGTGGTATCGTGTGTCATTACGTAGCTGTACCAACATCAGTGGAGATGGTGGCACTGTTGTCTTTAGCCCAACATGTTTGTGTTAGAATCTATTCTAAAAAATCAAATAAAACACCGACACACTGATATCACATGTTGGACATGTGATATTCGATTAGACATGATGGAAAGTTTGAGCAAAAGTACAAAAAAAAGATCCTTCGTTAACTTCTCCTTTCGTTAGTGTGTGTGTGTGTGTGTGTGTGTGTGTGTGTGTGTGTGTGTGTGTGTGTGACGCGGCTTGGCCTCTTGTAGTGCCACCATGAGGCTGATTTGAAAACTGTCAAATTGCATTTCTTCCGAAGCCTAGTGGGAATATGCATGCACAGTTACACCACAATCGGACGCTGCGTTGAGTAGTTGTGGCGATTTGTACAAAGCAGGCTACTCCTGAAAAGTTTAGAAGCCAATCGTAGCCAATGAGGGTGGATTATGAGATATCAAACAAACCCATCTTGATCACATGACTATGGAGAGCATGTGTACCGATTTGCGTGAAATTTGGATAATATCTGAAGGAGTAATATTAGTAAATGTGTTTTACATATGTCAGCCTCCTGGTGGCGCTATAAAGAGCAGATGTGAAAAATTCCAGGCAAAGGTTTTTCCTTGGCATACAAAGTTATCCACTGATCCGTGCAGTTAGAGGTAAAAACACTTTTCAGCCAGTTATAGCGCCACCATGAGGCTGAGTTGAAAATGTTCATGTGGCATTTCTTCCTCTCCCTAGTGGGAATGTGTGTGCACAATTTCACGGAAATCACACAATGCGTTCATGATTTGCAGCATTTTGTTTGAAACTGAGCACTCCTGCGAACTTTGGAAGCCAATCAGGATGAAGTCTGAGAAATCTGAAAGACCTGTTTCGTTGAATGGCTATAGAGAGACTGTGTACCAATTTGCGTGATGTTTGGACAACATCTGTAGGTGTACTGTCCAAAAACTTGTTTTGCACAAAGTGGCCTCCTGGTGGCGCTATAACAGGCCGTTCTGGAAATTTTGGGGCAGAGGTTCATCGTTGGCATCCAGGGAGTGTGAAAATTTTTGGCATCGGCCGGGTTAACGGTCCTGGAGATTAGCTGATCACAGACGGATGGGGACACAGACACACGGATGGACGGACGGAGTACAAAACATACTCTCTCCCCATGCCTTCGGCCTGGTTGGAGACAATCAATCCCTATTTTGGGGGTATGGCATTTTGGGACGAAAACGTTTACTCAAAAATAATAATCAAGCTATCATCTCACAGTGTGTGGGCATGGCATCACATCTGCAAGCTCACAATGCATTGCATTGCTTTGCAAGCATGTTTTTCTTTTGCATGGGGTTTATGTGGTTATACACATTGGGATTTACAGTAGCAGTGTGTGTAAGGAGTAGTAGCTGCATGGTGAGAGACACTGAGGAACACTGAAACAGAACAGTTAATCTCGGTCTAGAGGAACATCTGCTTCCATTCTAATAATAATCCCTTTTTCTTTTTGTTAATTTGTCCGTTTGAGTTAAATTTGCCTAGGAGACCACATACGTTTTAGAGTTAAATTGACACGGCTGATGGCATCAGGTTTGATGCCATACTGTGTAATTCTTTCAAATAAACTTCCCACTGAGCAATAGTGGGTCTAAAAATGGTTCTAACTGTTCTAAAAAGTGTTTTAGTGGTCTTAGCTTAGACGTTGATTAGCAATTTTTTAAACATCTATATAGGCCATCTGTTTAAGACCATTATAACCCAATGTTTAGACGACCATTTAGACATATTTTAGACGTCTAATAGCCTGAAAACTGCTCAGTGGTATATTTTCACACGAAAATGTTCTTTTGACAACTTATCTAAACTCTATTAAACATGACTGTCAGGGACCAGTGAATTGGTCGGCAAAGAGAGACATCTTTTTTTGTCTTTTATATTTCCCATAAAAGCACAACACTTACTAATTCTGGGGCCAAAATAAATGAGGAGAAACAGAACTTGACATCAAGACTGAGCTAACTCTAGTCTAACTAAACGAAAATACATACCAGCTGAAGACCAGCCATTTAAAGTCGATCCAGCACATCTGATAATTCAAACTCAACAAAAAACAAATAAACTTAAATCCAAATTAAATGACCTGATAAAACAACTTGGCTTGGTTTGTAGTAGGCCTATGTAGTAGTGATGTGTGTAGTCCTTTATGTATATAGTAGTGCTGAAAAGAAATATAAACTATATTAATAAACCAAAAAAGACAAATGTGCACCATGTTTTGCCCACTTTATGTGGCTGCTATCACAATGTGGTGGCCATCTCAATGACTCTGAGGAAGATGCAGTAGCATCGAAACGTCAGTCTTTTAGTTTTTACTTACCGGTAAGTAAAAGTATCAATACTGTAATATAGAACTACTTCGTTACAAATACAACATACAGTATATGGTACAAAAGTATTGGTATCAAAAGTACTTAAAGTACCAAAAGTAGAAAAGTACTCTTTATGTAGAATGTCAAGTTTTCAAATGTACAGTATAAAACATTTAATGTTTTAGCAGACCTATAAGCTCACAATGTGTCGCAAGACTCGCAACGCATAGTCCTTGGGCAGGAGCGTGTGTGTGCGTGCGTTCGCAATTTATGTGTGTGCGCTCGTGTCTGTATTCTAAATAGCACACTTATCATTAATCAAATGACTGTTGGGTGGTTGGGCCAGTGCTTTCCATTGGAGATTATTTTGTAATAGTTTCATAAGCTAGGTCTTCCATTCTTGACACTTGTTTGGGAAATGTTCGGCTGCCAGCCAGAGGCCAGCATGTTGAGGACTACTGTAGGTCTCATCCATTAGACAGAGAGAGAGAGAGGAGCATCTAGATCTTCCTCAGTTAAATATGTCTTGCTTATTTAATCCATCAGATGTTATGGTTACTTATAAAACTGAATTGTCTGTTCTGTCCTAAATATCACACGCACACACACACACAGCTCACTGCTCACAACGCACTGCGACACGTGAGCTTGTAAATCTGCTATTTTCACTAAATCTAAAACAGGGCTCAGTAGTGGAAAGAAAAGTACAATATTTGTTTTTGAAATGTGGTGTAGTAAGGAAGGTATATTCAAAACATACAAATACTCAAGTATACGTACAGATACTACAAATAGAACACTCCAGTATAAAAAGTACTCCACCACTGGGCATCAGTGATAAGGATTGTTGTCTGGCGTGTTTATGTGTTTGGTCTTGTGTTTTTTTTATGACGGAGACACGGAGCGCGTGGTGGCACCGAAATAACCCAGCCAGCAAAACATAGAAACCCCAAACATAATGCTGTTCACATGATGCCTGCTTGAAGAGAAGATGTGCTATTATCGCAGCTGTCCAACTGGCTGCACTCCTTCCTGTTTCATGACAGTACTACTGGCTATCTATGGAGCCTTAAGGGTTCTCCTACCGAGCGCCCAATGTCTGTCAGAGAGACTTATATTTAGCCATTTTGACACCAGCATATAAAACACACACACTGTACGCACGCACGCACTCACACACGCACGCACGCACGTGCTGCAGTTGGGAGTTTTCTGAGAAGGCCTATCACATGGAGTTGTCAGCTAGCTCCTGCATTGTGTCAAAATACTATATTGATGCCACACAGTAAAGATTATCAGTAAAAGCCCTTCTTTAAAGCAGATGTTTTGTGAATACACATGTATTTTGTCCTAATCTATATGGCATTGAATAAGAAGATTAAAAAAGCAGCCCAGAGTTAGTTAACACCAGTGGGGTAAAGTTAAATCCCCCAAAATGAAGTTATTCAAATGGATTCTCAAAGAAACAGATACTGTAGTTGATACACTGTGAGTTTCCATCTGCTGTGCTGGTGCTTTTATGCTGTCTCCCTTTAATGTAGCAGTACAATCTTTTTAACCACTTATTTCTCTTTTTGCCACAATGTTTTTGCCACCCTATGAGCTTGTAGATCTTTCAATATATATATATATATATATATATATATAAAAAAAAATTAAGGGATTTTTTTGCTTCTGGAGGTTCCTGGAAAAGGTGTGTGTGTCCTTGACATGAAAACGTATATTTTTTTCAGAAAACAGGATTTATTATTCAAGTATTTTTATTGAAGTTTTTTGTACGAAAACAGGATTTAGAAGACATTTTTAGAATGGGCCCCAGGTCTTAATGGGTTAAAGCAGAATGCCCCACACCCATGAGACAAATAGAATGAGAGGTTCAAGAGCAGATTGCTATGGGACCAGTATGGACCAGTATGGACCAGTATGGCTGTCACCATCAAATTAAAATGACATCTGTTCATCTTTTAGGCTTTGTAAATAAATATAGCGCAGGACAGCTATGACAAATAACTTAGACATCAAAGAGATGACTGACAATGACCAAATAATTATACTATGGCCATAACAGGCCAACCCTAGAACACTACATGCATTTTGTCACACCATCACTAAACACGGGTATATTTTACCCAATGTAAAGTATTCAATAAAACATATTTCTCATCAAACTATATTAGTACAGCAATACATGGCAACTTGATACACTCTTCTTTAATATTTCATCATGACTTTTATCATGGGGGCTATCATAGGGCTATCTTTTTTTTAATTTTTTATGATTCAATTCATGGGCTATCATTTTATACTTTTTGGCCTACAACAAGCTGACACTGCATCCCAAAGTGATGAGTTGTGCGCCTGTAGATTTCCATTTGAGCTTGTCCATTTACTGTTTCTGCTATTTTTGAAACACATTTTCAACAGATTAATTCATACACTTGAACGATGATCTGACAATCATGCAAACATATTTGTGATTAAAGCAAATAATTGTAATCAGCCGATTATGTAATAATTGTGACAGGCCTAGGGGCCAGTGGACAGTGGACCCATCATGCATTCTTTACCAGAAAAAATAAAAAGTCTAACAAACAAACAAAAAACATTTCCACATCATATCATACATCGTTTCACAACCATGAGGAAATTCTCTACAAGTCTGCCACTATCATTCAAGCTTTTGAATGTAATACATATGTTGTAAAATGCACATTGCACACATTTGTAGTAAACATATGGAAACTATTTAAGCAAAAATGACTAATCTTTCCTCTTTCAGTTATCAAATGTTTTTGCATATAGACAACCATGTCGCAGGAGTCCAAGGCTCACATGCCAATACATTTCTGCTGATATTATAGTTGCTATACTTGGCGTTTACATTATGGTCTAACTACTACAGTTCACGCAGGCCTCTAAGAATGGTGATGTCATTCCATCTGTCTGTCTGTAAGCCTGTCACACAATTATTGCATAATCGCATGATCAGTCATTTGAGCCAATTCCAATTATGTTACAATAGTTTCCATTCAACTTGAAAACAGCTGGATGAAATTAAGAGAAATGGAATATTTCCTAATTTCCTAATTTCCATTGTCCACGTTGTTGTCCATGCTCTTTTAACCACGTTCAACCTGATCTTCCCTTTTTTGGACATTTATTTCAAAAACGTCTGACTCAGACGTGACTGCGACCCGTGCTTCAATCTTCAGACAAAAAAGGTCAAATCACAGATCTACACATACGGTAGTTGACCAAGAAGAGTTACAATGCAAAAGTTGAAGCCATCGTTCTCACGATAATACAAATCTAAAAATATTTAAAAAAAAATCTTGTTTAAAAGAAAATATGCCTAATGATGATGTCACTGGTGGACGGGTGTCCGAACTGCCCAAAGCCCTCCTATGAGATACAGACTGAGTAGGAAAAAATTGTGGTGTTTTATCATGAACATTAGTGAGGACCAATTCTATGAAGAGATGTTGAAAAGTGGTGAAGTGGTCTTTTAATTTTTTGTCTTTTTTTTTCATGAGTTTCTTTTTAGGACGTACCTTTCCTTTCAGGGGTGGTTCTGGTTATAATGGTAACGAACGTTAACAAACCAAAAGACATCGCAGAACTTCACAGGTTCTGAAAAGTTCCAGGTTGTGGTATACTGTAGGTTCTGTGCTACCCTTCGTTGTGGAAAAGAACCATATACATTTCCAACTATTCGCATGATTTCAGCCTCTTACAATAAACACATTAACGCTCTTTGAGAATCCCATTCACAGACGCTGGCTAATCCAAAACTAATGAAGCTAATGCAGCCTTATTTGTTTGTTGGCAAGCTTTCGGCTGTGTGTGATTCTTGCCTAGACTAGTGAATTAGCTAAATAACTATGCTAGTGATGGAGTGTGGGAACAAACAGGATGCATTCACTACAGAAACACAGATGTTAGCATGTCGCACAATGGATATGAGTGAGGGCTGAAGGCAATTCAAATAATGAATGGTTGTTTAATCACACATCACACAATCACACAGAAAATGGCATTTGAGCAACGCAGCAACTATAGCAACCATGAGTTCCTTCTGCTGCTGACTGAGTTCAGCATGCAGCTATGCTGATTGTTCAGCTATACCATAGGTTTAACAGTTATCAGCCCTAGGGCAAATACAGCTGATGAGTAAATGAGGATTACATTTCTAGTCTATACTGTAAATCCAACTACGGTAGTCATGAGCAGTGATGTGAATTAACTACATTTACGTACTCTACTTTAAGTACTGTACGCAAGTAGAATTTTTAGGTATTTTTTAACTTACTTGAGTATTTCCTATTTTCTATAATACTTTTACTACATCTTAGAGGCAAATATTGTAATTTTACTCTTACAATTATTTGAAATCTTCATTTACTAGTTACTTTGACGATTTTGAATATTATTATACAAAACGTACATTAACCACTTCAACCCTGTACTTTGTCTATTTTCAATAGATTTGGGTATGTTGTTCAAACTTGTGACATGGAACATTCTGCCTAATGAGTACTTTCACTTTTGGTACTGATTATTTGGATGCCAATACGTCTGTACTTTTACTCAAGTACATTTTGAATACCAGACTTTTACTTGTAACAGAGTATGTCTACATTGTGGCGTTGATACTTTTACTTAAGTAAAACAAAATCAGTACTTCTTCCAGCACTGCTGAGGTGTGACCTCCCCACAGCACTGCAGTATATAGGTACCGGCAACGGTACTGATTTGTGGGTTATATAATCGAGCGCAACATGGCTTCTATACTACCCTGAAAAGGAGTGTTTGTATCATTGTCATCAGATGCAGACATTGTGCAGAGGAGTATAATGACGTACAGTATGTAAACCTTTCACCTAGGTCTTTTCTTCACCAGTGCCATGCTCTGCAGCCACCCTAATGCCCCTGTGTGTGTCGCTATATTATAACCTGGCACAGGCTTGTCATAACCTGGCACAGCGTTGTGTGTGGCATCCATGGCAACGCGGCTACAACAACAACCAAAAAAACAACAGCTCTGTAATGCTTGGCCAATACGGGACATGATCCAGAAGGCCCCACTGGTGTCATCTGCCGTGCGCACGTCTGGGTGATGGAATGCATGTGTGTGCCACTGGTTTGGTCGTCTGGGTGATTGAATGCATGTGTGTGCCACTGGTTTGGTCGTCTGGGTGATTGAATGCATGTGTGTGCCACTGGTTTGGTCGTCTGGGTGATTGAATGCATGTGTGTGCCACTGGTTTGGTCGTCTGGGTGATTGAATGCATGTGTGTGCCACTGGTTTGGTCGTCTGGGTGATTGAATGCATGTGTGTGCCACTGGTTTGGTCGTCTGGGTGATTGAATGCATGTGTGTGCCACTGGTTTGGTCGTCTGGGTGATTGAATGCATGTGTGTGCCACTGGTTTGGTCGTCTGGGTGATTGAATGCATGTGTGTGCCACTGGTTTGGTCGTCTGGGTGATGGAATGCATGTGTGTGCCACTGGTTTGGTCGTCTGGGTGATGGAATGCATGTGTGTGCCACTGGTTTGGTCGTCTGGGTGATGGAATGCATGTGTGTGCCACTGGTTTGGTCGTCTGGGTGATTGAATGCATGTGTGTGCCACTGGTTTGGTCGTCTGGGTGATGGAATGCATGTGTGTGCCACTGGTTTGGTCGTCTGGGTTATTGAATGCATGTGTGTGCCACTGGTTTGGTCGTCTGGGTGATTGAATGCATGTGTGTGCCACTGGTTTGGTCGTCTGGGTGATTGAATGCATGTGTGTGCCACTGGTTTGGTCGTCTGGGTGATTGAATGCATGTGTGTGCCACTGGTTTGGTCGTCTGGGTGATTGAATGCATGTGTGTGCCACTGGTTTGGTCGTCTGGGTGATTTAATGCATGTGTGTGCCACTGGTTTGGTCGTCTGGGTGATTGAATGCATGTGTGTGCCACTGGTTTGGTCGTCTGGGTGATTGAATGCATGTGTGTGCCACTGGTTTGGTCGGCATATGATTGCATCAGTGTTGCGGAGCACGTGAATATCGATCGTCTCTGTCGGTTCACCTTTCAGGATTCAAATTCAAAAGTATCACGAGTAGCAGATCTACTTTTGATGCTTTTGTGTGGCGCTGTACCAAGTAGGGCAGGGGTATTCAACTGGCGGCCAGCGGGCTAAATGCGGTCCGCGGGGGCGCCCCCTTGTGGCCCCTGGAAGAATTACCATGGAAAGTTTTCCCACATTGAAAGTGTGTGTGTGTGCGCGTGTAACCAATGTTACATTTGTACATTCTAAGAGTTAAATGAACACTCTTGTGTTGTGACTGGTGAACATGCAAGGGGATCGCTGTGTACTTCCGCTGCATGCCAGCTATGTGGTCTCCCATCAGCAAATACCCCACAACTGTGTATAGCACGCACAGTCGCACACACACAGGAGTAATCTCAAATTTTTACTCAAGTACAGCACTTGAGTACTTTGTATCACTGATGCTATATTGATAATATAAGACTGACAAACTCATTTAAAACTAAAAAGTACTATATATACTACAGTATATGGTGGTAATAAGAGTGGATGTGAATAGTATTACATTACATATCTCTCAGAGAGATGGACTGGTAAAAGTACATTCAGCTTGTGAAACCAGTGTAAATCAAGTTATCTACTCCTGAAACCAATCTCAGACATTTTCCCCCAAGTTGAAATAATGATTTTATTAAATACGTGCAGGCTTCGTCGTCAAAAAAATTGAATTTGAAGAGTGCCATTGTTTCACCCACCAACCCCGTGTTAAGCTGTGGGGACATGGCACTATATTTGGACACCAATCAACTGCCAAGGGTGCTCGTGAATAGGAGTTTTGTGCACGATTAAATAACGCACACTGTCTTTCTCTGAAATCTGATCACTGGTTCTCAAACTTTGTAACTTCAATGACCCCCATATTACTTTGAGAGTGTTTAAATGGAACCAAATGAACCCAGAATACTTTTACTTGATTGAGTACTCCACTACTAGTGAAGTAGCATAGGGATATTTGCGCTAATTCGTCTAAAAGCACAGATGTAGCCCAGGGCATGCTCTAATGATTTAGCGAGGGCGCCCGAGCCAGCGACCTTCGGGGTCGCCACAATGACCAAATCCATATGGCCACCATTAACAATCAATATAAGGCAACATTTTCTAGATTTCATTATGCTTTAAGTAGCATGTGTCAAACTAGGGGGTTTTCATGATTCTTAATTCTTAATCCATTCCTAGCATTAATTTTGCACAAAAACACTCATTGGGCTAAAAACGGCCATAGCTGTCATCACAAAT
The DNA here is from genome assembly GCF_964188405.1 of Protomyctophum parallelum. Lineage (NCBI taxonomy): Eukaryota > Metazoa > Chordata > Actinopteri > Myctophiformes > Myctophidae > Protomyctophum > Protomyctophum parallelum. The sequence goes on from NC_139713.1 coordinate 31,299,340, forward strand.
GTGACGAGGTCAGCACATTTCGGCAAGTGGGCAATTTATGTTGTAAATTGAGATTATTATTACAAAACAAACATTTACCACTTAAGCCCTATTTTGTACTTTTCGATTTTCTTTTATACATTGTGAAATACTTTTGTAATGGGACATTCTGCATAAGGAGTACTTTTGGTAATTATTTACTATTATAGGTTTGCACTACTTTTGTATTTTGCACTTTAAACTTCTTGTAGCAGATTTCTACATGGGTTACTGCGACATTTACTTAAGTAAAAAAAAACGAAATACTGTAGGAGTACTTTTTCCCCCGGTGTAGTGAAGTCAGTTGTTCCATGACGGCCGAGGTGTTGTTTGCCTCTGCTGGGAGTTGGAAGCGTTGACCTCTTGTGTGACCTCTGTCACGAGCGAGTGGATGAGCCGCATCATTCCACGGCTACCGTCACGGCTGGAATCTGGTTTGCACCATTCCTGACGCTCGCTCTTCCATATTTACCCTTCCATTCCATACGCTATGCCACGCTTCTCTGGGAGAGCTTATGGGGTATTCCACCAAGCAGCTTATGGCAGAACTTCACCTTTGCAGATTCACATCGCTGCAAATAGACGCACAGGTCAGACCAGGAGGGGGGAGGGTTCTCAATGTGGGGACCGCCAGCAGCCAAGTGGACGGATTAGAGACTCTTAACAGGTCTATAACTCTCAGTTAAGTCTGAGAGTGTATGAAATGGATCCGTAAGGATCCATTTGGTTCCATTCATACACTTTCAGTTTTAAATTCACACTATATGTATATATGTTTTTGTCTATCCACGACACGTTTCTCCTTGCCGCCCCCCCCCCCCCCCACTTCTTTACACCTGTATTGTGATGTGATAATTTGATTCTGAGAATATTTACTGTGTAGATTGGTGGCCGATAGATAACAAAAATCAAGTTTGCACACCTGGTCACACGCATACACACCTGCACACATGCATGCAAATACGCATGCATGCAAATACGCATGCATGCATTTGCTGTTGCCGTGGGAAGCATGATTCACTTTCAGAAGCTGAAGTATCGAGCCATATAGCTACTAAATTGACAATGGAGACAGTGCTTGCATGTCTCTAAGTAATCACTCCTTCAAGAATGTCCGTCCTTTAAGGACCTACATCCAAAATGATCAAAGATGACTACGTTTCATACTAACAGGGGATCCTTTGATCGGAAAAGCCAGCAGGAATGTTGATAGCATTTTAAATGGATAATAACCAGCATGGCATTGATGGGGGGGACGGAGATGGAGTGTTGTGTGGACATTGTTCAGTAACATCCTGTCATGTGATATACCGGAAGTATTTTGACAGGAAGCAGCCGTCTCCTAAGTGGGTCTGGATAACAGTAGGCTGAGGAGGGTCCGATTAAAGGAGCAAATACACGCACACACACGCACGCACGCACGCACGCACGCACGCACGCACGCACGCACGCACGCACGCACGCACGCACGCACGCACGCACGCACGCACGCACGCACGCACGCACACACACACACACACACACACACACACACACACACACACACACACACACACACACACACACACGCACAGGTCAGGTCGCACAATGTCAGGAAACGTGTGGTGTTGCAACAAGACGGTAGAAAATGGAATGAGAGAGAGAGTGTTGCCCAGAAGGGAAAGAGTCCACAACACACTGCGCATGCCAGAGTACACAAAGAACTACGCAGACGCCACCATTTGTTTTCATATGAAAATACTGCCATGGTACTCAAACCTTTTCATGTCAAGGACACCCCCCAATGTATTATGTATTTGGCCGCGGACGCCCATCTGAAAATATTTAGTGACTTTTGTTGAATGTTTCAAAACATAATTAAAACTTTTCCTCATTGTGTCGATTTTTTTTGATAATAGCAGATCTACAAATTCACTATGCGTTGCGATGTGATGCGTTGTGAGCTACTAGATCGGCTATGTTCCGATAGCCGATGTGAATCGAGTTAAAGTGGTTACACTGATTCTGATGCCGTCTGCTGACTCATTTTGCCGCAGACCCCCCGGAACCCCCTCAAGGACCCCTGGTGGTCCCCGGACCCCTCTTTGAGAACTACTGAAATAAAGTAACGAAATGGAAGTAAGTAGCCTGGCCGGAGGTCCTCTGAAAACAAGCGAGGGGCTGCACTGCTGAGAAGAAGGGGGACGTCCACAAAGAACACTATTAATGTGTTTCAGCTCTCGGATTTGAGTTGATTCGGAGTCCAATATGACTGGGCCAAGAATAGTTCACAGCTATTTATAGACTCCCCAGGTTTATATATTAATATTATTCTGTGCAAGTCATGCAGTCACCCATATAGGGTATCCTGTTTCTGTACTAACCGTGGCTTGCTGTACTGTACAAATCCATTCCCCAGCCCAGCCATGATGTAGAAGTACACCCCCTGGACATAACACTAGTATATCGCAGGGACTTACACCCAACCAAGAGTTGTTCCGATACCAAGCAGCCTAAAGGGCCATTCACACTGAGCACTATAACTGCAGCCAGCGGTGTTGTTGTTTTAAATTACACACTGTCATCGGGTAGGTACTCGGTATCGCTTTGTAACGCAGTCATTGTGAGCATGCAGATCTGCTATCTATTTGAAAACTGGGGAAATGGGACCTTCTGCATAATCCGTACTTTAACTTTTGGTACTTGTAACTATTTTTGAAATGGGGTATTGATTAGTTTTGCTACTTAAGTAAAAGAATGTGAGTACTTCTTCCATCAATGTGTGTGACGGTCTGTTGCTTCGGTTCAGCTGTCAGGTCATGTGTGTTTGCAGATTGGGTGCACGTGTCTGCCCGTATGTGGGCACGTATTTTACTAGAGATTTTTCCGATACGTGCTCGGTATGATTGACTCTCCGCACGTGCATGCAATGTATATAATTGCTTGCAAGTAAGTGTGTGTGTGCCCAGCAGAGGCATGTGCGCGAAACGTCACACATAATTGGCAAGCTGTGTATGTGTGTGTGTGTGTGTGTGTGTGTGTGTGTGTGTGTGTGTGTGTGTGTGTGTGTGTGTGCACAGCACATCTTATCAGGGCTCAGCAGTGTGTGGACATCTGTATCCCTCGAGGCGGCCGTACAGCCTTGTGTTCCTTGGCAAACTCTGTGTTTTCTTACTGTCTTCAGTGAAACGAAGCATGGAGAATCTGTATATGTGCGTGCACACACACACACACACACACGCACATGCCCATGTTGTATTACTATACTCTTGAAGACATCAATATTTAGGACAGCAATTAGTACCATTTTTAACACTAACCCTTCAGGAGAAAATAACCAATTTTCGAGCTGCAACGTGTTGTGAGCTGGTAGATCGGAGCACGATACAGGCGCTCATCTTAAGTGTAAATCAGATATAACTCCAACCCTAAGCCCTAAATCTAACCCTCTAAATGTCTCATCCAAACCTTGAGCTGAATCTGTTCCTGATTGTAAGCCTGACTCCCTTTAATCTCTTTTTATGAACCATAAAACAACTATTTCTCTTGTGAGCGCCGTCCAGTAGAATGGTCCTCACAGCGTCTATCTGTTCAAACTCTGCTACACATGTGGGGACATTTGGCTGGCCTGGCCCTCACAAGTATAGTAATACAAGTACACGCGAGTGCGCACGCACACACATCCAGTACCGAGGTTATATTTAGAGAAGAGTTGGCTTAGAACGTTCTGCTTCACTGGCCTTACAGACATACAGCCGTTCTACTGTGCAAGAGGTGGTGGGGGGGGGGGGCTGTGTTAGATGGCTTTTGGTTGGGAAATAGCTGCTAGAGCAGTGGTTCCCAAACTTTTTCATGTCAAAGACCCCCAAAAGGATACTCAATAGCCTGCGGATCCCCATTTGAAAAGATATGCCAGTTGACCCCCATTAGAGAAGATTTTTACGGCTGTAGCAGTGATTCTCAACCCGTTTAATTTCAAGGACCCTCAGTTTGACACACATTAGTCTGCGGACCCCCATTTAAAGGTATATTCAGTGATTTCACTCAAAAAACCTTAGGTTTCGTTTTTGGCTGGGACCTAAGCCTTTCATCCAATCAGGATAGAGAGCCAAAAACGAAACCTAAGGTTTTTTGACCCCCAGGGGTTAACTGGCGACAGGGAGGAACTCCTTATATGGTCAGCACACTCTATAGTAGAGAGGATTATCACAACAAAACAAAAAATAAGTGATATTTGAATTAAGTGAAATCACTGAATATACCTTTAATGGCATTTCTATTTCTGGGACCCCCAATTTATATTGTAAAATCTACAAAACTACAAATGGACCCGTTAGCGTCATTTGGTATACACTTTCAGGCCCCCTTTCTACCGGTTGGTTCCCAATGGGAACCGGTTCAGTTCTTTTTGGTTCTTAGTCCATGAGCCAGAGCTCTAAAATTGGAACGTTAATTATGAATTGAGTGGGCAAAACCATACCTATATTAGATTATCATCATGGAACTTCCCCAATTGAGTACTTACACAAAGACAATGATTTATTGTATTACAAATTTTACATTTTTAAATATGCAAATGAGGCATTATGTAGGAAAATATGCAAAATAATCAAAAATATGAAAAATCTACTACTGTGGAAGGGTTATCATGTATTAATTTACTTGTATTTATCCTATAAACAATTTAATATAGGTCAAAATTTTCCCACCAATTTTGGAGCTCTGGCTCATGGACTAAGAAGTTAAGAACCAAAAATAACTGAACCGGTTCCCATTGGGAACCAACCGGTGGAAAGGGGGTCACTGAGTTACAGAACCATAAGGGTCCATTTGGTTACAAACTATCATTTAGCTGGGGACCCCCTGGAACTCCCTCAAGGACCCCTGGGGGTCCCCAGACCCCACTTTGGGAACCACTGTGCTAGACTGCTAGAGCACTGTTTCACAAAAAAAAAAAAACTCTCCTAAGCTCAGGCCAGGCCAGCCACAGTCAATTTCAATTCAATTCAGGCAGTATTGCTGCAGCACAACTACATTGTGTGTCTTATGTTAATGGAGGGAAGAAGTTAATAATATAAATAACATCAGATGGTACATTTCTCATGTGAAATTGCTGCAAAGGCCCCCAAAATGTCCCCCAAGGGCCCCCAAAATTCTGGCGCGCGCGCAGTGTGATTTGGATTTGGAGTTCCACTCCGGGCCTGCACTCTGCACCCCATTATTGGTTGGTTGGAAGGGGATCTGATTTGTATAAGCTTGGCTTGACCATACTAAAGGGGCATAGAGCCCCGCTCTCCGATGGACGCCGCGCATGGGACCGGACCTCGGCCTTATTCAAAAAAATATTTGTGGACCTTCATCATTTCTAGTTGAGGACCCCTGATCTACAGCGTACAATTCTCAGTGTTAATTATCTCCACCAGGCCGAGGGCATGGCCCGAGACTATGTTTTGCACCCTTCCGTCCGTGTGTGTCCCGGCCTATCTGCGACCAGCTAATCTAAGGCACTGTTGGCAGCCCGGCCGCTGCCAAACTGAGCAAATACTCTCCCTGGATGCCAGAGCAGAACCTCTGCTATAGCGCCACCATGAGGCTGATTTTTGCACATTACTCCTACAGATTTTGTCAAAAAATCACACAAATCGTTACACAGAATCTCTGTAGTCATGTGATCAATACAGATCTGTCCGATTGTCCATATTCCATCCTGATTTGCTAAGATTGGCTTCCAAAGTTTTCAGGATTGGTCAGTTTTGAACAAAATGCCTCAAATCATGAACGCAGCGTGTGATTTCTATGACGCACATTCCCACTAGAACCCCCCCCCCCCCCCCCCCCCCATTTTTTCTCATCTGCCTGATATAGCGCCACCAGCAGGTCAATTTCTGCAAAGCACGTTTTTGGAACAAGATATCATGAACACAGCCCCGGATTGCCGTGAAAGGCCTGAGGAGAAATGGCTACCCATTTCAAATTGGCTTATTTTAGTGTCACCATTCTGAGAGTGTACAAATGGAACCATTTTGTACAATCTCAGAGTTACAGACCCGTGTCCATTTCAACCCCCTAGTGGACCCATGTAGTCCCCGGACGCTGAGAATCAACTAGAGAGCATGCAATCAGTCTGTACTTGTTGGAATGCTCTGTGTGTGTGTGTGTGTGTGTGTATGTGTGTGTGCATGTGTGTGCGCGTCTGTGTGAGAGGGCAAGATTTATAACTTATCAGTATGAACGTGCAGTAACTTTGGCTATTTCAGCACAAGAAAAGCTTGTTCTGTACTCACGTTTTTGACTCTTTTACAGGACATTCCGATCTGTTACATTGGTCTCTGGTCTCTCTTAAGGAGACCTTGTTGAATACACAAACATTTAGTGGAATGAAAATATTCTGTACCACTGAGGATAGCCCACAGTTTTTGTGGCCACTTACAACTTGGTGTCCCTATTTTGCGCATGTCATTATGTTAAGTATACATCATATGTTCAAAAATGGAAAATAATTGTGTTTGTTGTAGATCTGGCAAGTGGGATCTTCTAGTGGGAATGTCTGCGCAACATTTCATGGAAATGGCACGCTGCGTTCATGATTTGAATGCCTCATATAATTTGTTCAAAATCCTGCGATTTTGCGACAAATCCTGCAACTTTGTAAAGCAATAGGATAGAATATGAAAAAGTGGACGCATCCGTCTTGATCACATGACTATGGAGATACTTGTGTGCCGATTCACGTGATGTTTTGACAAAATATGTAGGAGCGATATCAAAACACATGTGTTTTGCAATAATCTGCCTCCTGGATCTATAACAGGCCGATCTGAAAGATTCAAGGCAGAGGTTCGGATCTGGCACCCATGTGTGTGTACAGTTTCACTGCTGCTCGCAGTCAGACGGACACACGGACGGACCCTGGCAGCTTCAGTGGTCCAGGTCTGTGCATTATCCAAACAACCTGATTGGATGAAATTGGCGACGCAAAGAGCTGGAGAGATGGGACGACCCCTATTATTGAACAAATAATAGAACAGAGCTTTAACAGAACAGAGCTTTAACTGCTTAACAAACAAACCAAATATCACATCATCATCATATATCACTTCCCCTACCTTTAAGTACAAAACCTGATTGTCTCTTCCACGACTGCCAGATACAATCACTTAGTAAGGACTAATGTTTTCCCGAAACCCACAAACCTCCCCATTAAGACGAGATGGAATCAATGGGTTCCTGTAGACCTGTCAGCATGTTGTAAATTACTTCTAAAAGGCAGCTGAAAGTCCATTTTGAGGATGTATGAAAAATGTAGTGTTCAGCTGTTTATTGACGTGTGGGGGTTGTAATGTGAGTTGTAAATTGACTTAATTAGTGCTTCTGCTATTGACGATGGCATCAGATGGGATGGTTAGGGGTGGGGCCGGGTCATGACCTATTGGCACGGGCTGCATGTGTTTGTAGTCAAGCCTTTCATCTTACTGAACAATCTAATTTGCTTGTATTGTTTATGACAGCATCAAAACGATCCCATTACATTTGAAATATAATAGGTTCTAGAATGAATGTCTTGTTTAATTAGCAATGTGCCAGTCTTCTTACAGAGGAGATTCTAATCCGATGAAACTGTATTCGTCCATTATTAGCTTAATGTTTATAGCTTCATAGCTTTTGTTTATTGTTAGAGTTAGGGAGATGATCACAAGGGAACATGCTGTAATACGCAAAAGTATAAAATAGGCCCAGCCAGCGTGCTTTCTGGTCTAGAGGGGCGGGCGCGCATGGAGCAAGCACTGGAGAAATATTGGTTCACCGATCAGAGCATTAATGAGCACCATAATGAGTACCAGTAGGGGCGCTGTTTGCCAGAAACAGAGAGACAGTGCTGCACTGTTGCCTGCTAATGAGAGAGAGAGAGAGAGAGGAGGGGGGAGGGAGAGAGAGAGAGAGGGGAGTTGCACCACTCGGTTCACACGGGTGTGATTTTTTTTTGCTCATCCCACGCTCATCCCCTCCCCACGCTCATTACCCCCACCTTCAGAAAACCTATGACACCCCTGGCACAGGTTCCTGACTATTTCTGGACCAGGGCCCACTTTAAAATCTTAAAAGCGCCCGCGGTCAACCCGACTGTCTGACCACTTAACCCATTGGCATTTTGTAAAAGGACATAATAAATGTATTAAGATGAACATAATAAATGTCATACTTTAAACTTTCACTGAATTTGAAACTTCAGTGAAAATAGAGCCCATGCAGTGCTGAAACCAAAGTATGTTCAATGCAAATGTACAATAAGGTTTTGGCACGCACGCACTCTCTCTCTTTATCCATGTGAGACCATCTGTGACCATGCCGTAGCTCAGATTAAACTGTACTCTTCACAATACAATGGGCCATTCTTTAGGCTGGTCTCTCTCTATCTCTCTCTCTCTTTCTCTATCCCCCTTAACATTATAGCTATACAGTAGGAAGTCAATAGCTATAGCTAGCTTTCCGCCTGTGGAGTGTGTACAGTACATGATGCATTCTGTTCCCCTTCCTCTCCCTGCAGCTGAGCTCCGGGTCCCCGTGCAGCTGTGATCTCGACCCCGACCGCACCAAGAAGAAGTCCAAGAAGAACCTGTAAGTACTTGAAGCTGGTCTTATCTAAACTGTTTGGGTCGGGTGTTGACTTGAGCACTTATTTCCTGTATGATGTCTGTTTCTACAGCCCAGGAACACGGTGCAGCTGAAAGGTTGGACCACATTAATCACATTTTGACCTGGGAACGATTCTGCAAATGTCTTCTAAATCCTGACTGTTTTCTTGAAAAGGCAGTTTTTCTATGTCAGTTGTTCTCAAACACTTTCACTTTCACTTTTCACGATTCTTCAAAAATAGCAGATCTACAAGCTCGTAGTGCGACACTCGGTGGCGCTCTATGAGCTTGTAGATCTGCTATTTACAAGATCTGCGATTTTGTAACCCATTTTTCACCCCTGTGTCAATCATCTAATGTGATCCTGGGCTCTACACACCCTCCGCCAACCTGGGGAGAGCAACGGACTTGAACTAATGCTTCCTTCATGCCTGAGTGTCCAAGTTGCTCCTTTGCACCTGACAGGGGGAGTTTCCCTGGTTGGACGTAGCGCGTGGAAGGAACACGTTATTCCAACCAGTTCCTTTCCCCTCCATCAGGCTGGCCAGGGGGAGGCATACCTATTGGTTTCTGAACTGTCTGCAGCCCACCAATGAGAGACAGAGTGATCAGACGGAAATGGTGCCATCTTATAATGAGCATTATAGAGGCCTAATTGTATAAAACTAAGGTTGAACATGGGAGAATGGGTGTTGTATTTAACATGGTAACCCTCTCCATCAACATTTAGCTACAGACAAAGAAACTATTCAAATGTTAATAGACTACAAAAGTGAACAGGGGAGAAGGAAAGAGAGATGTTTGACAGGGAGACAAAATAAAACTACTAGTCCTTTAAAATAGCATATTCATTCTGTCCTGCAGTGTAAGGTATAATGTCCCATAGAGTTTGGAGTTTAACAGTTCCATAAGTTGAAATGCTTTCATCAGGCTGTTACAAAAATCAGGGAGTCTTCATTGCCCATCTTCATCAGAACTTCAAGCGCAATCAATGGGTATGACTTTCATGTGATGTGGGACATGCTATTAAATGCATAGATGTGAAGCTAATCATAGTGGTGTGCTGTGTGTGTGTGTGTGTGTGTGTGTGTGTGTGTGTGTGTGTGTGTGTGTGTGTGTGTGTGTGTGTGTGTGTGTGTGTGTGTGTGTGTGTGTGTGTGTGTGTGTGTGTGTGTGTGTGTGTGTGTGTGTGTGCCTGCCTGCGTGCGTGTGTGCGTGTTGCACATGTGTTCACGCCTCATTGATTTATCAGCTGTCCATGCATGCTTCAGTTCATTGGGATGAAAGCAGACTTCACACCTCAGAGACAGTAAAGCCCATGATAGCTGCCCTTTGGTCTGCTATTGTTTAGTTAACTGACACGTTATGTCATTAAGATTCCACAGATTTCTCACCTTTCCCCCCTTGTTTCTTTCATTTTGTTTTATTTATTTGTATATATATATATTATATATATATATATATATATATATATATATATATATATATATATATATATATATATATATATATATATCATTGTATTTGATCAAATTAGACACAGGTGATATGGTAAACAATATAATTGTATTTTTGTGACATGACTTCGGGATATGAGATAATGTTACCTACTGTAGTTGTAACAACCAAAATGAAATGGAGCTCATATAAAGGGGTAATCAAGTAGAGATAAAAACATAATCTCTGATTAACATACAGTATAACCTCTCCTCTCTTATCACTGTAATTCTCTGAAAGGAGGCTTTCTCTCTTTCAAAGCAAATAAAAATGCAATCAAATGTATTGTATCTGTCCTAAAGTGCCCAGGTATTATTCTCTCTGATTCAATTTGTCCCTGTTGAGCACCGACGAGCCCTTAATTCCGCCTTCAACTGGCTGAAGCTCGCTGTACTTGTCTCTTTGACCCTAATCAACTGGACATCTCTCTGCCACAGGAATTTTAACTGGTTTGTCAGATGTCTTTAAGAGACCCTATTCAGATAATATGATAGATAGAGAGGCGGAAGCTTTAGTCTTTCTTGACACCCCGGGCCGTGACACCTAGTGACACCTAGCTCCTGTCAATGTTTTGTTTTGTTTTGCAGGGACTCGTTTATTCAGCTACTACAGTAGTGTTACGGTAGTGTTAAATGCCCAGAAGTGAAGTGGCATGTGCCACACCTGTTCTATCCATTCTCTCTCTCTCTCTCTCTGTGTGTGTGTGTGTGTGTGTGTGTGTGTGTGTGTGTGTGTGTGTGTGTGTGTGTGTGTGTGTGTGTGTGTGTGTGTGTGTGTGTGTGTGTGTGTGTGTGTGTGTGTGTGTGTGTGTGTGTGTGTGTGTGTGTGTGTGTGTGTGTGTGTGTGTGTGTGTGTGTGTGTGTGTGTGTGTGTGTGTGTGTGTGTGTGTGTGTGTGTGTGTGTGTGTGTGTGTGTGTGTGTGTGTGCGCGTGCGTGCGTGCGTGCGAGAGAGAGAGAGAGAGAGAGAAGGACAGAGAAAGTCAAGGATCATAAATCGCGGGGGGTTGTTTGGCTCTAGGCTACTCACTCTGTCTACAGGTACAAGTAGCAAAATGTTGGTGTGGTACAGTATGTTCCACAAGACTACTGCATGCTAATGACAAAAATGCATTATACAACAAGATGATAATACATACTGGATTGAAAAATAAACCTAAGATATGGTTAAAAAAAATAGGGGTAAAATTAAAAAGACACTTTAAAAAACCTTCACAATTCAGCAATGTGCGGAATTAGGTGGGAGGAAAATGTTGAGGTATGGTGGATACATATGGATACCTGCAGTTACAGTATCAACGTGCTTCTCAATCAGTAGATTATAATTAGCCCCTTTTAGGCCTGACGTCGAAATTTATAAAATGTCTTCTAAATCCTGACAGTTTTCTGTCAGGATTTGCGCCACATTTTCACGATTTTTCAAAAATAGCAGACCTACAAGCTCCTATGAACTATGAGCTTGTAGATCTGCTATTTTTCAATAGCTAAAGCATAACATAATGCTAACACCAAAAGGGGTTCCCGCCCAGAATGGGTTTAAGGAGGGGATGCTGTGCATGTTGTTGTTGTTGTTTTATTACCCCTTGCTGATCCGTATAGAAAGTTCGTAGGTGGAATCAGGGGTCATTGTTGTTGTTCCGCCGTCCAGCCAGCGGCGGAGGTAGTCATGGAGCCGAATGGACGTCTGTGTAAAGAGGACAGCTGGCGGGGTGGGACAGGGGTGGGAGCCCCACCGGCTCCCTGCTTCTCTTCAATCCCCCTTGCAATAATGTGTTTCTGATCGCACAAACATCAAACCAATAGGCCTATTGTACTGTAATATTACGCATCAACATCTCTAATCACACACACACACACACACACACACACACGCGTGCGCATGTACGCATGTACGCAGGCCCATCTTTTTTAAACGCATTTTAAAACAATTTCAACCACAACCGTCCAATCCACGAAAATGGGTGAGACACGAGTCTCAGTCTTGACCTTACTTGGAATTGGCAACAGATTAAATCAGTTTACCATAAATGAATGGTTTCATACAAACAGTCTTCTGAGTCAGTATTTTGTGAAATAAATGCGTGTGGTGGAGATTTACGGGAGATTTATAACCCCTCGCGGGTGTCAGTGTCAGGGAGCCGAGACTAAATTCCGGGAGACTCCCGGAGCTACCGGGACGTCTGAGAATCTACCGACAACTGCTGTCATCTTAACAGCAATAACAGTGTAACACTAGACTCTGACGCTGTCGTGTTCCGCCACGCCATGCCTCTGTCTCCAGAATGCTGACGCTACGTAAGGGGGGAGGCTTTGTTTGGTTCTGCGTAAAACAAAAAACAAGGATGGATCTTCTTTACGCCACTCTTGCAGGGTCAATGTTTAGTTTTAGACATGGGGGCTGATGGCGCCATTAAGGTTATCTGACTAACGTTGGGAGATCAAATCGGGTGACATCAGAGGCGATGTTTCATGTTTAAATGCCCACAGATGTTAAGGTGCATGCATGCATCACACCGCACTGTGTGTGTGTGTGTGTGTGTGTGTGTGTGTGTGTGTGTGTGTGTGTGTGTGTGTGTGTGTGTGTGTGTGTGTGTGTGTGTGTGTGTGTGTGTGTGTGTGTGTGTGTGTGTGTGTGTGTGTGTGTGTGTGTGTGTGTGTGTGAGAGTGTGAGAGTGTGAGACTGTGAGTGTGAGTGTGTGTGTGTCTCATTCAGTAGATCAGTGGTCCTCAAAGTGGGGTCCAAGGACTCTCAGGGGTCCTTGGGGGTGTAGTATACAAATGGAACCAAATAACAGGTCCATTTGGTTCCATTTGTATGCTGTCAGAGTTAGGGGGGGACTTTGAGAATCACTGCAGTAGATGTTTGACTCAGTCTCTCTGACTCAACTCTCCATATTGACTGAAGGGCATCAAGTCTGCAGGGGGGCTGCTGTTGTCGTCTGGACATGTATCTCTCCAGACTGATTCAGCCCTCTAACGGTTGTGTCAGTAGCATTACCTTGTATCTCTCCAGACTGATTCAGCCCTCTAACAGTTGTGTCAGTAGCATTACCTTGTATCTCTCCAGACTGATTCAGCCCTCTAACAGTTGTGTCAGTAGCATTACCTTGTATCTCTCCAGACTGATTCAGTCCTCTAACAGTTGTGTCAGTAGCATTACCTTGGCCCGCGGGAGATCACTGCAAGGGGCTGCATAATGATAACACCGCAACAGCATGATGCCCCCTGCCGCCATGTCTTTGTTTAACACGATGGAATGCCAGCCAGGATCTGTTTCAACTGAAGCTCTCATATTATGACCAAGCATGTAGGAAATGCAGACATTCCCTCCAGACGGTGGACGTGATGACAGCTCACACTAACATATCGTCGCTGTCGGACAAGAAACCTCTTATCGCCATGTTTCTTAACCGTGTTGTTTCGTAAATTAACACCCTACTTAATCGTACTACAGCGTCATACGAAAGTAGTGAAAGTAGCGCATTTACATGCTCGAAGTGTGGCGTTTTGAGCTTGTCCATTTTCTTTTCTTTTCAAAATCTTTTTATTAAAGTTTTGTGAGCTTGTCCATTTTCTTTTGCCATTTTTTTTTATTTGAATCCTGAAAACAGTTTTTTTTTTTTTTTTAATATATATTTTTTATCCCACAATTTTGTAACCCATTTTTCACCCCTGTGTCAATCATCTAATGTGATCCTGTGCTCTACACACCCTCCGCCAACCTGGGGAGAGCAACGGACTTAACTCATGCTTCCTTCATGCTTGAGTGTCCAAGTTGCTCCTTTACACCTGACAGGGTGGAGTTTCCCTGGTTGGACGTAGCGCATGGAAGGAACACGTTATTCCAACCAGTTCCTTTCCCCTCCATCAGGCGCCCCGGCTGGCCAGGGGGAGGCAGTTTAGAGACCAGGATTACTGCATGTTTTTGTGAGGGTATATCTACCCTAGGGGACACGGGGAGAACATGCAAACTCCACACAGAAAGGCCCTTTCGCCAACCCCGCCTTCGGGTATGGGCACTGATGACGCGGAGGAGGAAACACGCCGCCAGCACCCACAGCGCCCCGAGCGGGAATCGAACCCAGGACCTTCTAGCTGTGAGGCGACAGCACTACCAACTGTGCCACCGTGCCCCTTGAAAACAGTTTTGGATGAATGAGGTTTCCAATGAGGTTATCCTTCCATTCCTAGGCTTTTCTGGAAGAAGTTCATATTAATCAGTCTTTATTGTCCCATAATATCATAATGGGTATTTCATTTCACATAAAGACGATACATACTGTAGAGTCCCCAGAATGTAAACCAACATATCAGCGAGGCAGGTTATGTTTAGTGCAGCAAATGGCCGAGTGGATAAAACTCATGATGGTAAAGTGACGTTTGTGGGCGTGATCTTCAGTGTCATTTACTTTTGGGAGTGCTAAATGTGTGTATTTGGCACTGCACTGCGGCGACATTGGCATAAGGGCTACGCTTGCATGCGGGCCCTTTGTCTAAGACAAATTTCTTCCTTGGGAGACAAATAATAAAAAGAACCTTGAACCTTGATGGTTTTAGCGTTCATATTAGATAGAGGGGGTGGGTGTGGAAAGGCCAATCAATAATCCAATTATCTCTAAGGTTATTAATGAGAAATGTTGGCTAACAGTAATGCACACCCATAACCCCCACCCTTGACTTGATGCATCGGTGTAGACTCGAGTTTCACGTGACACATTAAACTACTTGGCTCAAAAGGACGTTGACATTGTTCCCACTTTCCCACCTCCTTCCCAGGACATCTGATCCCTCGTTCTTTTCTCCTCTTGCTCTAATTTCTTGCTGTCATTCGTCAGGGCATGGGTTTTTTTTTCTTCTTTTTTGTTCAATTGTTTTCTCCCCCAAGCCTTATTGAAACCTGACCTCCTGCGTTTGTGTTAAGGTGTCGCTGAGCCGACACAGCAAAATGCGTGAGCGTTATATTTAGCTCTGAACGTGTCAAAATGGACAGTGAGGGAGGCAGTGGTGATAATGTGTCAATACTGCAATGTAGAAATACGCTGTTACAAGTAAATGTCCAGAATTCAAAATGTACTCATTATGCACAATGTCCCATTACACAAGTTTTCAAATGTATAACAAAATCTTTTGAAAATAGCAGATCTACAAAGCTCACAATGTGTCGCATCGCAAGGCATTGTGAACTTGTAGATCAGCTATTTTCAAATGGGCAAAATGTATACAGGGCTGAAGTGGTTAATGTATGTTTTGTAATAATAATCAAAATCTATAAAGTAATAATTGTAGTGGAGTAAAAGTACAATGGGCCTATTTGCCAGTAAATGTACTGAAAAATTGAAATACTCCAGCAAAGTAGAATCACATCAAAATGTACAGCAAGTACAGTGCTTGAGTAAATGTACATAGTTACTTTCCACCACTGAAGGGAGCTAGGGCCCAGGTAAACAAGTTTGTTGTTGTGGTGCGTGCGCTACTGGCCTACATGTGGAATACAATAGAATGTGTGTATACTCTGCAGTGTTGTTTACTTATACAGAGTAAAATATACCCTGGCCCACTTTGTGACTGACTGACTGGCTGACTGACTGACTGTGGTGGAAGAAGTACTCAGATTATTTTAAGTAAAAGTTCAATTAATAAAATTAAAAGAAAAAGGTCCAGCACACTGTCTGTAAATGTTGCTCTTTATCAAGTCAACGTTTAGTTAGACCAGGGGTATTCAACTGGCGGACTTTGCGGACCACCCAAAAAAAAAGGGGAAAAAAAAGGGTTTTTTTTTTAGTTAAATAACATCAGATGGTATACATTTCTCATGTGAAATTGCTGCAAAGGCCCCCAAAATGTCCCCCAAGGGCCCCCTGGCAAGGGCCTGCCAGGGCGTATAACTCCCGGCCTGATTTGGAGTTCCACTCCGGGCCTGCACTCTGCACCCCATTATTAGTTGGGTGGAAGGGGATCTGATTTGTATAAGCTTGGCTTGACCATACTAAACGGGCATAGAGCCCCGCTCTCCGATGGACACCGCGCATGGGACCGGACCTCTGTCTTATTCAAAAAAATATTTGTGGACCTTCATCATTTCTAGTTGAGGACCCCTGAGTTAGACCTTCATCAGTACAGACAAGTACCAACACCACAATGTTGAAATACTCTGTATTTAAGAACTTTTACTTCAGTACTTTTAAGTGTGTTTTGACGCCAATACCTTTACTCAAGTGAACATAAATTTTTATTATAGGACTTTTTAGTTGTAACAGAGAATTTCTAACACTGGTGACAGGCTGAGAATGGTTATGTTGGCCGTAGAGGATGTGAACCTGTCTATTAAATCATTATGCCTGTCTCAGTTTAAAGGTGGAACACCTGGACTGTCTGGCCTACTAAACAATCCCCTCCCAACAATAATACGCTTCCTGCTGAGGAAGCACTGTTACAATCCCTTATTGTCTCCTCCCGCCCCCAGGTGTTTGAAGCTGGATGCGTCTACAGGCTAGCTACGCTCATTTCAAACGTTGACAATGACTTTAGCTATGGTTCTGATCTTCTGACGTTATGAAGACACATGTGGTTTACATTGTAACTTATTTTAATGAATAAAACATAATTTCATAGTAATATGATCTGCAGTGGTTGAAGGTGGTCTTGTTCGGCCATGTCGGCTTTAGGGTCGGGTAGGTAGGACACTGTACTGTAATGGTAATGCCTGAAGCTCATGAGCACTAAATCAACCTTGGACAAGCAGAGGTTGTATTGTACATAGAAATGTGTGTGTGTGTGTGTGTGTGGGGGGGGGGGGGGGGGGGGGGAGGTTGAATCCTTGTAGGACATGAAAATGACACGTAACCCAAACCTGACTAAAGACTCATGGGTGACACAGTTCAACATGTAACACACATAGTGAAGGAGTGCACAACGTGTCATGGCCTGCTGTATGTAACCTGTTGGCTGAACTGAGAGATGAGATTACAGAGTAATGTCCACACTGTTAACTTAACTGTTTTGGCCCGATTGTTATTGCGTTGTTATGCGTTGTGTGAGCTTGTAGATCGACTAGTTTCAGTGCAAGACGCAATGCGCAACCAAGTTATGAATCGGACTTTACAAGTTTCTCTGTGACATCCATGCTGCATGTCTGATCTGTATAGTCTTTGATAGGGCAGTGGTTCCCAAAGTAGGGTCCGGGAACCCCCAGGTGTCCTTGAGGGAGTTCTAGGGGGTCCCCAGCTTAATGATAGTTTGGAACCCTTATCGGTCTGTAACTCTGAGAGCGGACAAATGTTTTGAACAAAAAGCCTCAAATCATGAACGCAGCGTGCAATTACGTGAAATCTTTCACGGACTTTCCTACTAGGCTGAGGAATATAATCCACCCTTTTCACATTGTCATGTTATAGCGCCACCAACAGGTGGATTTCTGCAAAACACATTTTTGGAACAAAATGCCTCAAATCATCCAATTGCCATCCAAGGCATAAGAAGAAATGGCACCCTTTTCACATTGGCCGATTATAGCGCCACCAGGAGGCCACAAACTGACCTGGCCTGGTGGAGACCTGTGCCCCGAGGGGTACTTTATCTAGTTCGATGTCAATTCTAATCCCTGCTCGGCAAGGGGAGAGAGATATTGCCGCTTATGAGCTTCGGGCAATGCTGCTACTTGTCGATCACCGGGGTCTACATTTCTTAGTAGGGAGGCCAACTCCAACCACTGCAGTGCAGATGTGCTAGTTCTAGTATCAATATACTCTGCCATACATATTGGTTAAAATAAGATTTTAGGTCGCATTTAAGGTGCATTTTAATGCACAAAGCTTCATAACATTAGTTATATATTTTTTTATAATCACATATGACAACTTACATACCTACAAGTTTAGTATTATAAGTGCCATAATAAGTTAGCACATACAGTAAGCAGTACCATTACTTTTAGTCAGTTTAGTTACTGTATAAAGAGTAAAGACACTTTGTAACTGATTGAAGTTCTTATAATGTACTGTTCCACTGAGCTCATAATGCATAGTATACAACAAGGTGTTTTACTTTATATGTTGTGCTATGAAGCCGTGCATTGTAATTCATCATAATTATATTATGATGCATTATACCGTATAGACCTGACCTTTATGCAAAGAGTTACCTAATGTTTATTCATTATAATACGTCCTGTGTTGCAGCTTAATGTATACTCCATATGACGAGTATAAATTAAGCTTTATTCTCCTTCAGCTTGATGCGTTTTCCAGCCTCCTTTTCCCCCTCTTGACCTCCCCCCCCCCCCCCGCTCTCTCTCTCTCTCTCTCTCTCTCTCTCTCTCTCTCTCTCTCGTCCTGCGTGATGGTGGATCACAGCTGTTGGGTCCTAGGCTCAGTGGGCTGCCCCACATCCTGTCTGCCCCTCCCTCACCTCTCTAATTGTCACGGTGTCCATTGTTCTCCAGGCCAGGTGTTTGTGTGATCCATGTGCGTGCATACACACACACACACACACACACACACACACACACACACACACAAACACACACGCACTGACAGATCCCTGCACTCGCCATTCAAGTCCAGTCATGCCCGTTTCAATCTTGAATCTCTCTTTACTCTCATGCCCAGTGGTGGAAGAATAGACACTGAGATGTTTTACATATGTAAACGTATCAATGACATGCACAATGTATAAATACCTGTATTCAAAATGTACTTGAGTATAAAAGTACAAAAGTGTTGGCATTAACACATACTTGAAGTAATGTGCTCATTATGCAGAATCTATCTATCTATCTATCTATCTATCTATCTATCTATCTATCTATCTATCTATCTATCTATCTATCTATCTATCTATCTATCTATCTATCTATCTATCTATCTATCTAAACTAGCTTAACTATCTATCCATCCGCCCAAACTTCAAATATATATATTACATTTGTATAAATTGGTAATATAGTATACATTGTCACGTCTTTTGACTGATTGATTGAATACTTTATTAGTCAGAAATGTAAACAGCAGGAGGTACAGCCAGACATTAAGGCTAAAAGGATAACGTAGAAAAATTGGTCCAAAAGTGGTCCAAGTACAGAGACAACTCTGGTCCAGTTAATTGTCTGCGTGGTTTAAGTGATTGTGGCTTAATGTGATCTTAATGTACCATGTAATAATATACAAGTACACTGACACGCAGTAGGAGGTCTACCACACAGTAATAACAGTAGTCGTGGAGCGTTGTAAAGCAAGGCTGCTAACCCCATAACATTTGAGGCTAACCAGCCCGGGATGGGACAGGACCCAGCAAAAGAAAAAAGAAAAAGAAGGGAACTGAGGCTTAAGCAAACAGCGAGTGGCGATTGGCTGAGCCCTGGGTCCGCCCACAGCAGACCCCCACAACTATATAAAGCACCAACTGTGAGCCTCTCAGGGTTTAGAGGAATGTGATTGTTGAGAAACCCCCCCTGGGCCCTGAGCACTGAGGCTCTCTCTGGCACACAGGCACACACACACATACACTTACATGTGCTCTCACACACATTTATACACAAACCAGGAGGTCACCCTGCACTCAAGCTGGCTCCCATGCTTCAGACTATGGTTGATTTTTCTGAGAAGTACTTGGAAAGGTAAGAGAGGTGTGTGCGTTTGTGACGCACGTGTGTGTGTGTGTGTGTGTCCGTGTGCATGTGTGCGTGTGTGTGTGTGTGTGTGTGTGTGTGTGTGTGTGCGTGTGTGTGTGTGTGTGTGTGTGTGTGTGTGCGTGCGCGTGTGTGTGCGCATGTGTGTGTGCGCATGTCAGCTCATCTCCTCTCGTGATTACTAGGCATGATTACAAAAGTAGGATAGGAGTAGATTGCTTGATTTAGTCTCTGTCTGTATGTGGCCAGTGTTGCTCGCCTTTAAAGAACCGATCTACAAGCTCACCACGCGTCGAGAGGCAGGCTTGTTAGATCCGCTGGTTTCGGCGTGACGCTTTGGGACGCTCCGTGGCACCCATGATGTATCTCCTGAGGGAAGCAGTGATGAGGCTGTTTGACCTCTTGCGTGGATCTCATTTGACAGTCACTGTGAGGCGCAATCCCTCGTGGCTTCTGAAGAAAGTGCTAAGAGCTATTTTTGAGGCATATAGCGCCGCCTCGACTGCTAATAACTCGAGGCTGCCCCTTTTTCTTATTCTAATTCAGCCTGGATTTCAGGAATAGGATTGTTGCTCATGTGGCTGCATGGGAAGGTGGCTTTTGTCAGAGATAGATATCCTTCTTTTAGGCTGCACTGAGACCGTGTGAGTGTTTTGGGTGTCATTTATATACATGCCATTGTTTACAGTAGAATTACCATCGCCGGCGGTTGTCGAATCAAAGCGTGCCTTTGTGAGGTGTGTTTTCTAGGTTTGTACGTGTAAATCAGTGGTCCGCAAAGTTGGTACATGTAACATACAGTAGCATCAAAAGCTTTCCACCACTTTAACCTTTTATAGCTTTTATACTTTAATACTTAGGCTTATTTATACTTATACTTAGGCTTTTATACTGTTTTCCAAACGCTGGAGTAAAAAAGAAAAAACCAGCAGCAGCAATATCTAATTTCCACTGTGATTTATGTCTTGCATGTGTCTGTCTTTCAGACACATCACATTTGTTCTCAGGAATGCAGTAGCCGAGAATAGCCGTTCTGTCAGAGCAGGAGATTCCCAAACAAACAATTATCTTATCATTTTTCGGAGGACGGTATCTGATGTTTTTCAGACATACTGTTCTGGCCCTGTGACCCTGGACACACACACACACACACACACACACACACACACACACACACACACGACCGCATGCGCACACGCACACGCACACACAGTACATACAATGGGGTTATGTGTGTATAGCCCTGTATACACAGCACAGGCACTGAGTCTATAGCCTACTGCACATAGCTGGCAGGGAGGGGGGTAATGAAAACACGTCTGAACTGAACGACGTTGCTCAATTTGAGCTGTTCTTGTGTGCTTTGCACCCATGTCTCAACCCCTTACATCACTGGACAGGATTGTAGGGAGAGAGAAACCCCCACAGACCGTGGTGGGAGACAGACAGAGCATAATATGCTCAGTAATATGCTATATTATAGCATATGAGTTTGCTGTACATTTGATTGATGCACATTCGCGAGGTACCATGTGATCCTGACGTTTTTATTCCCCACCTTATGCATTTCAAAGACCCGCCACGTACAAGCTCGGCTTGTATGTCTGCCATTTCTTTTAAATAGCCATGGTAACACGTTTTGCTGGGGACCCCCTGGAACCCCTCCAAAGACCCCTGAGGGTCCCCGGACCACACTTTGAGAACCACTGCATTAGGGTCCATTTGCTTCCATTTGTACTCTCTCTGAGTTGACAAACTCACCAGGACACTTTCGCTTCCTAATCCTACCATCAATCATTTAGCCGGGGACCCCCTGGCTCCCAGTCAAGGACCCCTATGGGGTCCCCGGACCCCACGTTGAGAACCAGTGCTGTGCAGCAGTGGTTCCCAAACATTTGTCCGGGACCCAAACTAGTGAAAATAGCGGATCTACAAGCTTGTAGATAAAGCTATTTTCACTACTTCTTAAACATTTGTTTTCTAATTTATGGAATTTCTTCTTACAAAAACAATAATTGAATTTTGTTTTCATGAAAAAAAGCTTTTTTGGGAATGTTTTTTTTTTTAAACGAAACTAAAGGGTCCCATACAAATATGTCCGCCACCCACAAATGGGTCCCCGTCCCAGTGTTTGGGAAGCAGTGCTCTGCAGTATGTCTGTCTACAGCTCTACCCCCCCGGCGTGTTCCCGGAGCCCTTCCCTGGGAGCACGGCCTACTTTCGCTGCACTAGGAATAGCCGGCGGCTTGCTATTAGCGTGTCTAATGTGAGCCGAGCAAAGTGGGAATAAAAACCAAGGAAACCTGCGTATAATTGCACCGCCAACTAAAATACCTCTCACTCTTTTATGCACCCGAGTTAAGATTATATAGAAGCCATTGGGTCGACGTCCGCACCAAGCGTGATAACTATAAATGTATCACTTTTCTTTTTTAAGTCTGTGCGGATGGCAGCAGTCTACGCCACAACTATAATGACGACATCAGTGTGCATGTAACTCATCTCATTATAGTTATCATGCCTGGTGTGGACAGACAGCCCTTAAATCTTGCTTTTGCAAATACTGTGTGTACTGTGTATACACAGTGTATTTGTAATACACAGTATTCTTGTGCGCACGACAGTATTCTTGTGCGCACGACCAAGCACACGCACACTGACACAGGGTTATGTCTTATCTCAACACTACACACAGGACCATGCATGGTAGCGTCACCCTAATGTAATAATATTAATGTAATAATCTGCCCGTAATATGGACAGATTATACAATACCGGCCCTGTGTTGTAATTTTAGCAGATTAGTTAGGGTCTGTATCAACCGGAATGTGAAACCTCACTGTCACAGCCTTTGCCAGGGAGCTATTTCCAGACACAATGACGGGACGGAAAAGCAAACAGAAAGCGGTAGCTGAAAGGTCAAAACTGACACTGTAAATCCTGAGTGATCATTCAGGCAATGCTGAGCATTAAGGTTGAGATCCTGCAGAAGCTGCTGTTTAAGTGGCAACGGGTGAAAAGAGAGCATGGATCATTTACCTCAAATAGAAATAAATTGCTTTGTAAAGTAAAAGACTAGTAATTAACTTTTTCTGTTATACTGGATGAATTGTACTTGATATCTATTCTTCCCATTATCCATTGTCTTTAAAAAGAATCTATCCTTGGGCCCCTCCTTTCCCCCCCTCTACATCAAATCTGTGAGTGGAATCTAAAAGCTCACAACGTGTCGTGCTGTGACCCTAACCACTTAAACCCCAGCATCTTTCTATTCTGGAGAAACTTTCACTAAAACTAGCTGCTCTGCAAGCTTGTTATGGGCTATTTTTTTCGGCAGAGATATATTTGCTCACAACCATTGTAGATTGTAGAAACATTTTAACAACACAAATATCGTATGGGGATCCTAACAAAATAATTTCAGATGGGAGTCTGCAGTTAGTGCAGTTAGTCTGGAGCTCTCTGGCGGAGCTGTTGCCCTCGTGACCCGACTACGGATAATCGGTTGAGGATGGATGGTGATGGGGCTGGAGTTAAATACATTAATTAATTTGGGGGTCCTCCTGGACATGACAAAGTTTGAGAGCCACTTATGAAGAGTGTATTTGCAGTACCAGAATTCTGCCACATGGTGGCAGCGTAGAGTCATGCATCCTTCAGTCTTGACGTCAGTGTGGCGTCTCTCCCACGTGGACTCAGCTCTCAGAAGTGTATTAAAACCAGACCTAAATAATAAATAGTTTTAAATTAGGCCTGCATAAAATACTTTCCAGTCCTCATAAAAGGCTGCTCCTTCCCCCACACGTGTTGGAAAGGCAGAAACTGTCTTTGGTGCTTACCCGTGCCTTTAGTAGGCTACTCAAAGCCAAAGCTGCAGAGTCTAAAAATAGAGCAATCCATATTCCATAGCCCCCCTCCTAGCTCCTCTCAGATTATAGGATTTTATGCATTCACAAGAGAGCTGTGTTTAGGGAGGGAATGATGTCTTTCAGAATAATACTGTTTAATACAGCTGGCAAACTCTGTTGTTTTGACACCACATAGCAACGCCACGTTTTGACGACGCTTTCATGTAGGATACTATAACTTATCATATAATGAGTGAATGAGTCACATTTTCTGCCTTTGTGAATAATAACTGCTGTAGAAAGTCAATAGCACTCTGCTCTGCTATAAGTGCTAATAGAGCGCACTGTGATTAAGAGGGTGGAATTAATTACGGCGTGAATCAGATTTCTTTCTTCCCTCTTCAGTATTGTAATCAATTTCCTGACCTCTGGAGTAACGTGGTGGGAATTGGAATCCACTCTGAAACTAGATCCTTTCATCTCTCCTCCTCTCCCTGTTTATGTCCTTCCCAAGTGTTGTGTTCTGAGAACTTCTGACTACCTTTTTTTGTAAGAAGAAGATGAAGTGAAACAAGCGAAGGAGAGTAGCTAATATGGAGAAACTAACATTTTCCTAGAGAAGCAGAACCTTGTCCTTCATGCACACGTGCGCACACACACACACACACACACACACACACACACACACACACACACACACACACATGTGCACACACACACACACACACACACACACACAGACACACACGTGCACACAGACACACACACACACACACACACACACACACACACACACACACACACACAGACGCACACACAGACACAGACGCACACGTGCACTGCACACACACTGACTCAAAGGTCAAGTCAGCTCCTGTGTTCTACAAATGGAAGCTCACGTAGTCATAGTAAATACCAGCGTTTGTTGCATCATACACTATGTCTAATCATTTCGTCTCTGATGAAAATACACGTGGCATTCAGGAGTACTGCAACCGTACGTACTGTATGTGCTCCAAGTGAGCATTCCATGCACGCACACACACACACACACACACACACACACACGCACACACACACACGCGCACCAGCAACTCAGGCTCTATGCTTGACCAGTAACAGTGACTGTTATGCAACGCTGTATTCACTAACAGAAAATGCAATTACCTATATATTCACAATCATTAGTAACACAGTCTCTTTATTTTATACGTTTTCAAAGTGTCAGGTGTAGCGAGCGTGTGTATCGTGATAGTTTGGCAGTTCCTGTCTGCTGCATCAAAACACTCAACGCCACCACAACCCACACTTATCTGTGAAAGTAACTAGAACATTTCTAAGTGTTATAAGGTCACCTAACAGTAACACTAACAAACTGCTGTCTGACATGATACCTGTTGCCCTCCTGTTTCCGCCACAGCAAATCTCCTCCTCGTCGAACATATCCAATCGACCACTTAACACAATTTAAGTTTTACCAGTTTATACCAGTAGTTACCAGTTAGTTTATGCCCAGAATAGAGTATTATAGTAGTAGTAGTAGTATAGTAACGCTATAGTGTTCATGTTGTTCAGTTTGGTGTGGCGTGGCCCAGGCACCAGGCAGGCATGTCAACGTGTTACGGTCACCGCCAAGTGGAACACAGTTCTATTGGAATTGTAGGTGTCATGTCATGTCAGATGTTGGTCACATTTCTAGTGAGAGATACAGACACAGGTGCGGAAAGGATCTGTCGTGTCTGTGCTGTATATATACCCATTCAGTATTAATAGCCTACCTACTGTATGAATGTGTATGTGCTTATCCTGCATTTCCTGCATATTTGGACCCATGTGCGTGCGGACGCACGCGTGCATGTATACTTAACAGGCGTCTATAATTGGAAGGCCCCTTTCTTAATTTGGCCCCCCTCGGGGGGGGCTTTGGTGACAGTGTGGGATAGCTGTGGCAGTGATTAGGCCAGCGCACGCTGCGGCGCTGCGTTCTTATTGGACCAGCCAATCCACGGTGGAAATCAAAAAAGCAGGATGTGAGGAAATTGATGTTGAGTGAGGTCACGTCCCGCCGAGGGAGCACGCGCCTCAGAATGGGAAGGGCCAGGACATGCACCAAGGGATTATGGGAATGCACAGAGGCCTGTCGGAGCCTCCGAAGGGTTTTGGTGGATCACCTGGTAGTGAATTGTTAACCACTTACTCTACTGTAAGTCCTACAGTGTGTACAGTAATTCGTCGTACGGCGAATAGCGAACATATCTAGCATGTAGCTAGATCTACATGCTCACAATGTCCCGCCGTGACGATCGCGATTTTTGCAATTCTAGGAAATATTAAACAATCAGGAAAAAAGAGCAAACCATTGCCAATAATGACATGCCCAGGGTAGTAGTCGGGTTCAAAGTGGTTAAGGGGCACAGTGAAGATAAAAGGGCTGGTCCCTTTTGAAAACGTCTGGGATCAGGGGAAGTATGGGTGGGCAGGTGGCGTCTTGGCAGAGTCACAGGTGAGGTGGGGGTCATTGTCGAGGTCCCTGTGGCTGTCAGCCACCCCATGGGTCAGCTCCCCGTCAGCGAGCCCTCAAGGAGTGTGGAGGAAGTGTGGATGTGATGAAACGGACGAGTGATGATGAGGATTGACTCTTCATCGTCACTCCTCCTCCTCGCCAGTCCCTGCTCGCCAGCCTGCCGGGGGCACATTCATTAGAAAGAAAGTAAGAAACACAGTGTGATTGAGACGTCAGATTAATTAGGAGACGGTGGCACAGAGAGAGAGAGGCGTAGGAACGTCTCATCGGACGGACATAATCGGGACAAGATTTTTGGAAGATTCTCTACCTCCTCGCACGTCCGTACCTCGGTGAAGACGTAAAAGAAAATGTACAAAATCACTGAAATTGTTGCTTTTCTTCCCTCTTTGGTGCATTTGCCGATGTGTGGGATTGTGAACGCTGAGGAACTTTAGCGGTACCTTTGCTTTGGATTCTTATTGGTTGGACTTTGGATTGGAGACTCAACCCCACTTCTCCTGCTCTCTTCCTTCTATACGTGTCGCTCATTTGTGTCTTCTTCCACGTCATCATTTTCACCTTCCACTCCAGTTATAATCATCTTACGCACCCCGTTTTACTTGAACCCCAGCATGCCTATTATGTGGGGTGGGGGTGGTGGGAGGGTGGGGGGTGGGGCAGACCTACAAGCTCACAACAACGGGTCTCATTGCTTGCAGATCAGCTATTTTTGGCAAAGAGATTAAGTGTGGACAGGAAAAAGCAAGTACAGTTGTGGCTCAAAAGTCAGTTTCCCTAAGAATAGACGCCGGTTATGAATTCCCTTCCCTCATTCATCACTCATTGTCTTTATTTATCTCTCTCTCTCTCTCAGGGCTAAAGACATGAAGAATCGTCTGGCTTTCCTGCGGAGGAGGAATGAATCGCCAGGAAGTAACCCGGGCAGCAAGTTTGACAAATCCATGAGGTCAGTCAAGTAAGTGCATGCCCACTGCCAGGCTCTGTGTGTGTGTGTGTGTGTGTGTGTGTGTGTGTGTGTGTGTGTGTGTGTGTGTGTGTGTGTGTGTGTGTGTGTGTGTGTGTGTGTGTGTGCGTGTGCGTGTGCATGCGTGTGCATGTGTATACTGCCCACTTCCTGGGTGGGTGGTTACACCAGGTGGACACATGCACGTACACACACAAACACACACACACACACACACACACACACATACACAGACACACACAGACAGAGTGGGCAGTTAGCAGGCAGCAGTGAGGTCTTGTAAAGTGTGAAGTGACTGGGCTAAAAGGCAGGAAGGAAGGATGGAAACTCTGCCTCCTGCATACTGTGTAGCATGAGGAGGAGGAGTAGGAGGAAAATGATTGCATGTGCCATGTATTGTTAAAGCGCTGGCTGAGGTGATGAGGTCATGTTTGATGCTGAGAGTTAATATCCTGTAAAGTCATTTATTGTAGACGGAGAAACAATGACTTGAACCGGCGCTTTAGCGGTTTTGATCTCCCACAGCGGAGGAGTATTTCACATCCTATGAAACCTACGCCGTAAAATCCCCACTGTCAATTTATTGTGTAGAAATGCCCCTCAGAAGTTAACCCATTCTGACCGGGCACCCATTTTGGTGTCAGCATCATGTTACGCTTTAGCTATTGAAAAATAGCAGATCTACAAGCTCATATCGCGCCACCGAGTGGCGCGATACGAGCTTGTAGGTCTGCTATTTTTTGAAAATTTGAAGAACGACTGACATTTTTAGAATCTGATCTCAGGTCAGAATGGGTTCATCAGACCAGTGTGTGTCCGGCGGAAACCTCGTATGAATCTGATCTCAGGTCAGAATGGGTTAAATGACACGCGTACTGCTGCACTGTAACTGGGCATTCGCTCTGAGACGTACCGTCACTGTCGGGAGGAAACCTCATCTCCAAAACGGTTCGCTTTTTCAGGAAATGGGGGGGAAAAAAAACCTGTGATCCATTTAGGGTTCTTATATAGTCATGAGCTCTCGTTAATGTGTTTCATTGGTTCAATGTTTATAAAACCCACAGACACACTTAACCACTGTCACTTTAAACGTTATCTAATGTTTCCACCCGACAGAGACGGTGTGTGTTTCTGTCAAAGCCACGTTGTGGCTTAATCCCTACTGTATATTATTTCATCTTACAATGAAAGCATAAAAAAGCAGATCTACAACGCCTCATGCACGACACATTAGCAGCTTGGTACATCCGCAATTTTAAATGATGAACATTTTGATTTGAAACGATTCCTTTACATTTTTTTAATTAGTCTAGAATAGAATGACATGCCCAAAAATAGGGACACCAGATTGAAAGTGTTTATAGGGATCTAAAACAATGATCGGTAGATTGTTTAAATAAGGATATTTAGCTCAAATGGGCCAGTGCACCACTAACTATACTGTATTGTTATATACAGTAAGTTAACACAGTGAGGTACTGCAAACAAAAAGGTTCACTCACATCACTATATGCAGTATTTTTGGACAGAATTAGACACATTCCCACGTCCCACACCAAATTGTTACATGAGGCTGTGTGCTAAAAAATATCTCTGCTGGCAGAATTGTGCTTGTTAACTTCAAAGCTTCTCCCCTCATGGTACGACACTGTGGGGCCACAGATGTGAGCAAAGTGCTGCGCGTCACTGTGAGACAACAATGAGAGCTATAGGGGGAAGCAGTGGTGGAAAGTCACTTACAGTAAGCACATAATACTCCACTGCCTTCTTACAGTTACAGTACAGTACAGTACGCACAGCGGTGGTTCTAACAACCTTTTCTGGATCAGAGCCCAATTTAAAAAGAAAGGGAAAAGAACCCTCAAAAGTGTTCCGCAGCATTTTCAGATCATGTCTTATTTGTTCGATTAATCAATCGATTGTGTTCGGGCTTGGATCAAAGCATTTAATTTAATTTCCTATTCAGCTGCATTACAATGAAGGTTTTATAGATTTTATTTATAATTTTTTGCATTATTGTTTTTTAATATTAACGTTCAAACAATCGTATTGTTTCGGCAATTATTCCCCCCCCCCTCCCCGTGCAATGTCCTCACGGCACCACCAGTGGGTCCCGGCCCCACGTGGTTGAGAACCATACAATATTTCTTCTACTGTACGTAACTGTAAAGACAATAATGAGAGGGGGCGGAGATGAGAGGAGGAGAGGAGGTTCTTGGGCCTCAGTGCGTGTGGCCATTGGCTGCCTCATCCTCCACCCCTCCCCTCGCACTCCACGCTGCAGTGTGAGGGATTATAAAACCCCAGCCGGCACGAGCATCTGCAGGCAGACCCACACACGGCTTAATGACACTCACACACACTCGCAATAGTTTCACCCTGACTCACTAGAGGAACCCGTGAGTGAGCGAGAGAGTGCAAAGGGGATTATTAGGCAGAGTTTCCTGAACGGCAGAAGAGAGAAAAACAAGAACGGCAGCGGACATTGTGGAATACCTGCTGGTTCCTATACGGCTCTCCACTGGTCCGTACTAGCTGTGTGTGTGTTGGGGGAGAAAGGCTCTTCGGATGGGTCTCAAAATGAGGAACCTTGCTGAGATGGGTATATTAAAGAACCGCTCCGCTTTCATCTGCAGGCCCACCCCAGAGGAGGCACTCAAGTGGGGAGAGTCACTCGACAAGCTCCTGGTACACAAATGTAAGTCTATATTATTATTATTATTATTATTTTTTTCCCCTATTTTGTTTTTGTGCATGCTTTTTGTTTTAGCATGGCAACCCGTCTGTATGCCATTAATGTTATACAAACGTGCCATGCAAAAAAAGCATGCGCAAAACATGTCACATCCATGGCATAATGTGACACAACAGAAACATGGGTTTGGAGTGGAGTGCTGGTGGCAAAGTGAGAAGACTGCATGCATGTAGTGTGGGGTGGAGTCAAGTGCACAGGAAATATGCTCTTGTTGATGTAAATTAAGCATGCATGCCTGTGACATAAGTCTCTGTGTGTGTGTGTGTGTGTGTGTGTGTGTGTGTGTGTGTGTGTGTGTGTGTGTGTGTGTGTGTGTGTGTGTGTGTGTGTGTGTGTGTGTGTGTGTGTGTGTGTCCGCATCCCTAATCCCAAGTGAATGAATAGAACCAATGCATTAGAGCAGGAGAGAGAGAGGGGGGGGGGGGGGGGGGGGGTTGAAGTGTTAACTCTGGACAGAGAAGACCATAAAGTGCTACTGGAGTCGTATTGTAGTGTCCTATTATTCACATTGTACTAATTGTTGTGACGCCTCTGCACGAATTCAAACAATCCCGCAATAATTGTGCCTTTGCACACTATAAAATATCATCACGCTGAATGCTTGTAGATCTGCTATTCCCGGCGTAGGACAACGCTGTATGGCAGAGTGTCAATTCGGCATGAGTCAGAGAGTAGAAAAGATAAGTGAAATAGTTTTACTCATAGACTCTGTAGTCTCTATCCCTGAGCTTTCACTGTCCACTCTCTTCCCTTGCTTCCCTCA
Organism: Protomyctophum parallelum; assembly: GCF_964188405.1. NCBI lineage: Eukaryota > Metazoa > Chordata > Actinopteri > Myctophiformes > Myctophidae > Protomyctophum > Protomyctophum parallelum. Next base: position 31,329,946 of record NC_139713.1, read on the forward strand.
CATCCTGTTCTCTCATACGAGGTGACGGCCAGGAGATTGGCTCTTATTGTCAGCGCGACTAAAGGGATTCATGGGAACGGAAAGGTGCATGCAAGAGGACAGGGTGGAACTTCGGCTTCCTGCTATTCTCCCACCCTGGAAGTCTTTTTCCTCAAGCCATTAACAATACCCAAACAATAAAAAATAAAAACCTCCTTGACAGAATTAGACAAGCAAAGTTAGCTACACAGTACACGTTCACACGCGTGTGCGTGCGCTAAAATCCACTCCGGATTTTGCTGTACCCACACTCAGGGAGAAACAGTCAGGTCTTTGTTCATTCACGCAGTGGGGGTTTAAGAATACAAAGAAGTCATGCTGAATAACAGCAGAGTATATTGGAAGGATGGGGTCGATGAGTTATGTCCGTGCTTCATTGTGGAGAGCGTGCAGGCTTGCAATTCTTGCAATTCGCTGCATGACTGAAATGACTGAAAATGAAATGCCACCGGGCTATTTTAGGTGGTGCAAATATCAGTGATGGCTTTTAGTTGTGTTAACGTGCCTCTGGTGTCACGTCATCTCCTAATGATTGTTTCTCTTCTTCTTCTTCTTCTATATTTCTTGGTCTTCTCCTCCTCCTCCTCTCCCTCAGATGGCCTGGCAGCGTTCAGGGCATTCCTGCGCACAGAGTTCAGCGAGGAGAATCTGGAATTCTGGCTAGCATGCGAGGACTACAAGAAGATCAAGTCACAATCGAAAATGGCCTCCAAAGCCAAGAAAATATTCTCAGAATATATTGCCATCCAGTCCTGTAAGGAGGTGAGTGAGAGCAATGGCAGATCCTTGTTTTACTTTAATTTAACAAGTTTCTCTATACCGTGATTAGCACTAAATGACCCATATTCTCTTTCATATGCAAACAAAAAGATTTCTATAGGTTTTATGTAGATTATTTTTAATAATCCCGGGAGAAACAAGGCACTAAACAAAGCTGCTACATCCTTCACTGAATAGGAAATAGCAGCCGGTTTCCAGGCCTCGTTAGCATTGTTCCGTCGACTAAAGATGTGAAGTCATGTATGCGGTAGGCTTGTCAGAGCGGGTTTCCTGATGGGGGATGGAATGAGTAATCTGGAAAAGGATGTGAGCTCATCATGCCTGATGAATAGGTTCCCGTTGGTTGCCTTGACGTGAACAAAAATAGGCCCATTTGTTTCAAGCACTGGAATGCATATTGGAAATATCAGAACACAACAAAATAACCCTCTTGAAATGATACATTTGCCAGTGTTAATTTTGTCGACTAAAACTATGACGAAAAAGGTTTGTTGACTGCCTTTTTTCACTGATGACAACTACTGTAAATACAAACTAACTTCAATATATTGACAATTTCATCAACAATAAACTAGATTAAAATGTTAGGGAAAGAAATCCAGTAGAACTAAAAGACAAGTCATTTTATGTTTGATTGTGGGTGTGGCACTCTAAAAATAGTGGCTCTACAAGCTCACAACGTGTTGCGCTGCGATGCATTGTGAGCTTGTAGATCAGCTATGTTCAGCATGCAACCATCAAGGCCCGCCAAAATACTTTTTCGAGGACAAAATTAACCGTAGTCGACCAACATCTTATATTTAGTTGGCTAAATCTAGACTAAAACAAAATGTGCTGTCCAAATTAACACTGGCCTCCACTCTGATTGCCTCCGTCTCAGGTGAACCTGGACTCGTACACCAGAGAACACACCAAGGACAACCTACAGAATGTGACGCGCTCCTGCTTCGACCTCGCACAGAGGAGGATATACGGACTAATGGAGAAGGACTCATACCCGCGCTTCCTGCGCTCCGAACTCTACGTGGACTTAGTCAACCAAAAGAAAGCCAGTTCCACGTCCACCTCCTCGTCGTCCTAAGACACACCAGAAAGAAACATCGGAGAGATTTCGGTGAAAGACGACGACAAACGAGGAAAATAAAAATATCGGGCAGAGACTTGAAAAAACTAAAAAACAAAGCACGGGGCTGCAAGTAGGGCTCACACGTCTTTATTTGCCTTTTTTTTTTAGTTGTGGTTTACTTTTGTTTTATTTGTAGGTTCTGCCATCCTGTCCACTATGATTCCTGTTCTTATGGTGCGAGAGGAGATGGCGAGACTATGGCACTGCGATAGGAATGTTGTTTACACAATAACCTTGTGGGAAGGATGGATGAATGGATGGATGGATGGATGGATGGATGAATGGATGGATGGATGGATGGATGGATGGATGGATGGATGGATGGATGAATGGATGGATGGATGGATGGATGGATGGATGGATGGATGGATGGATGAATGGATGGGTGGGTGGATGGATTGATTGCTTGTTCCAACAGTAAGGCTCATATGTCCCAGGACCGAATCAGCAAGCGTATCTGAGCACTGTCATGTTTGATCGCTGTCTGTCACCATGTATTTAAGTTCTTGTCCGGATGTACTGGAGAAATGGGAGGAGGGCGTTGAGACACGAAGACAGTCCGGTACTGTTTTGTCACTTCTATTCCTTTTTTACTTCTCCCTTAAGATTCACCTCTTTGTCCTTTGATACCATTTCAGTGCTGTTGGTACGACACATTTCTTTTTGCCTCTTTGTCCCTCTTAATATCTCTCTTTTTTTCACGAGTGTCTAAAGTGTTCGTGGGGTGGTTGTGTTTTTTTTTAATGAATTTGAAGTCTGAATGACTGGGCAACAAGTCACTTTGTTGCCCTCTCACTGTCTATCATTTTGCAATAGAAAGTGTGCACACACGCATCCACACACGCACCCATACGCTTCTGTCAAACACTGCGTTCACTCATTGCCCCTCTCCAAAGGGTTCCACCTCATTCACTCCAAAGACTGGCAGGACACGATGAGAGACTGGTGAAGACAAAGGCCACGGAGGAATGGGCAGAGGACATTAACCCATTCTGACCTGAGATCAGATACACACGAGGTTTCCACTGGACACACACTGGTCTGATTAACCCATTCTGACCCGAGATCAGATTCTAAAAATGTCAGTCGTTCTTCGATTTTTCAAAAAAATAGCAGACCTACAAGCTCGTATCGCGCCACTCGGTGGCGCGATATGAGCTTGTAGATCTGCTATTTTTCAATAGCTAAAGCATGACATGATGCTGACACCAAAATGGGTGCCCGTTCAGAATGGGTTAATCTACCAATGCTGACGGATGGATCAAAGCTGTGATTAAATGCAGTTGTGTGCCATGCTCACGTTGAAACGAAAACCCTCCAATGACTGTTAACAGCAAGTACATAGCATAAAAGGAAACCCAGAGCATTGTAGCTTCACCTGGACAGTTGAACGAGGAAGCATTCTCAGGACATTATATGGCACTCAACTATGAAGCTTCCAAGCTTGATTTTTACTGTCAAGGTTTCCCTTGTTTTTCTACACATTCTTTTTTTCCCCCCTTTTCCTTTTATTTTTCAATCTATATTTAGGTTCAAACCTGCACTCCATAGGTATACTGAGCAATACTTCGGAGATTGCTCATTCCATAGACACAGTTGAGAAGATAATGCTTCATATTGTACAAAGGTTTGCCTATTTATTTAGATTACCTTGCTAAATGCTACTCTCCCCAACCTTCATCCCCATCCAAAGCACTCGGCTGAAAGCTCTCACTTCCCTCTTAAACCACCGAACAGGTCAAAATGCTGTCCTGGATTTTAAGTGCAATATTTTGTTTTTGTTTAGTTTTTAGTTTTTTTTTGTATGTGTATATATATATATTATTTTTTTGTTCATTTGTTTTGAGTAGTTTTCAATTTGTATGAGGAAGATAAATGAGCTTGAGCCCTGTATTAACTTTATTTGTTAGGAGTCGTGTCGCAATCAAAACTTACAGCTATAAGGTTGACTTACAAACGTAAAGTAAATAACCGTGAAGTCTAATTTATACTCTGTTGCGTGCTGGCGCGTCACACACCGAAAACAGCAGATCTACAAGCTCGTACATCGACAATTTTTCGGTGTGCGATACGGTCCGCACAACAACGTAACAACGTATAGATCAGGCGCAAGTAGTTCCATGAGTTTTTAAGCGAAACATTCTAACTGTGTTGTATTCCCTGGCAGCAGGCAGCCGGGGCATTGTTGTGGATGTAAATATAATTCTTTAAGAAAATTACTCGAAAAAGGAATTAATAAAAAAAGAAGACGACATAAACAATAGGTCACCACATGTGATGGCTGTGGGATCTGGCTGTATCTATGTAAATATGAGAGACTCAAAGCTATAAAATAACATGTATTGTTATAAAAGAAAACAAAACATGGGTGGGCGAGGTGCGGTCCGCCCTCCCCCCCCCCCCCCCCCCCTCCCCAGTCATACACTGCTTGTAAGGAGTTTTATGAAATGCATTTTATCATTGTCACTGTTTACAATTCAAAACGCATCTCCTATGATAGCAAGCGGAAAAAAGACAGTAGAGTACATTTGGTGTCATTGCTAAAAGGTAAATAAAACAACCAACTGGTGAAATAAGAAGTCCTGTCTCTTTGGAATGTTTTTTTATTTATTTATTTTACCTTCCTTTAATGTTTAAAGTAAACATTGTATCATCTCTCTCGAGTGGAAACCTCATGTCCAAAACGGTTACTTTTTAGGATTCAAATTGAAAAGTAGATCTACAAGCTCAAAACGCACTGTGCTGCGACGCGTTGCGAGCTCGTAGATCGGCTATTTTCAGCATGCAACCAAGTCATTACAAGGGCAAATTAAAACCTTTTAGATGACTAAAATAGGACTACAACTAAATGGAATTTTATTCAGCAGACTGACTAAAACTAAAGTTTGCTGTCAAAATCAACACTGCACTCAACCTGCTATTGAATACTGTTTGAGACAAGCGTGTGTCCGTTCTACAACCCTCTCACGCACTGACAAAATACTACACGTCAGTGTGAGATGACAGGGTTGTGTTTGTGCATCCGTTTATATATACTGTACTGGTGCTCACATCTGTTGATATACTGTACTGATGCTCACATCTGTTTACATATTCTGTACTGGTGCTCACATCTGTTTACATATTCTGTACTGGTGCTCACAGACACACAGCCACTCTCTCGCACCTCGGATCCCCAATCTCAAATCTCTCAAAAATTAAAACAAGATAAAATAAAATATTTAAACCTGAGGCCGATGCCTTCTAAACCAGTAGTTCTCTAAGACAGCCCCCAAATTGATATATTTGGCTGCGGACCCCCCATCTGAGATTGTTTTGAGCCAGGGACCCCCCAGAAGAGAAGATTTGTGCAAAAAACTAAAGAACAAACATCTAAATTATTTGTATAACTATCAAGATACGTCTACAAGCTTTTTTGGAATAGCCTATCATCCCTGTTTTGGGCATATCATTATAGGCAAGAATTTGTCAAACCTTTTCAAAAAATGTCAACAAAACAAAATTCCCAACATTTTCTTAAATAGGGGAAAATAACTACAATCTCACTTGTAATTCAGATCGTCTGTTTCCGCTATTCATCGAACAACAAAGTAGGTATAGCGCTTCGCTTAAGTGGTTATACTGTGCAGAAAATACAATGAACGGATTGAAAATATACATAATATTTCGGACACATAATTTTTTCTTTGGATTTTGTTGTTTGTTGTGAGAAGAAAAATCAGGAGGTGCTGTGTGTGTGTGTGTGTGTGTGTGTGTGTGTGTGTGTGTGTGTGCGTGCGTGCGTGCGCATGCACGTGCGCTTGTGTTTGTGTTTGTGTGTGTGTGTTGGGGTGGTCGAGGCAAGGTCAGAGGGTTGATGGAGGAAACAGTTGGTGCTCTGTGATCAGTTTTGAGGAGGTCATGTTTTCTTTTGAGTATGGGGGGGGGGGGGGGGGGGGTTAAGGCAGATCTGAGCACTTTGAAGCAGGCCTACACTACAGTGTAGACTAGAGGCAGTCATATACCATATAGTGACTAATCTTCTTTACCAGCTGACATCTGCTCCCCCCACACACACACACACACACAAACACACACACACACACACACACACACACACACACACACACACACACACACACACACACACACACACACACACACACACACACAAGGGTGTCTACTAGCCTGAATGAATAATGTTCATCAGTAAATTGCGGTGTCGTTTTGACAACATATTTCAGCCTTAATTCTGGGCTCAGTTCTTTGGTGAGTTGCTAAGGAACCCCACACCACCGTCTGCTATGAGTCCGTGGTCTCCTCCATCTGTCCCTGCATGCTGCCGCAGAACATGGGACTGGACATATGGATGGACAGCTTGAGGTTCCATGACAACTTTTGATGCAATTTTGGTGTGTGTGTGTGTGTGTGTGTGTGTGTGTGTGTTGTGTGTGTGTGTGTGTGTACAGTATGTTGCGTGCGTGCGTTTCAAAATTATTCAAAATATTTCCCAATTAAAAAAAAATAACAGATCTACAAGCCCACGACATGTCACGGTGCGACATGTTTTGGCTTGTAAATCGAAAACTTTTCAATACTGCTTCGACCATGTAAGGTCATTGTATGCTTGTGTGTGTTTTCAATCTGCAATCTGAAGACTCGATCATGCACCTCTTCAGACTCCTCGTTATCCTGTAGCACTTGCCCCAGCTTTGACGACCTTGCAGGCTTATGCAAAGGCTAACGGAAATGTAGTTTACATGTATTGCTAGACCTGGCATCCTATAGTGTGTATAGTTTCAATGTACAGATTTGTTTTATATAAATTAAATTATACTTTTTAGACTGATGATATGTTCTTGGTTTACCTATATGATCCTAGATGACTATATTTCTATGTATTTGATGTATTAGCTCATGTTTACCTTGCTTTACTGTATCGCTCTGGATTAAGAGCGTACTAAATGCCTAAACTATTCTACATTTTAACCCATTCTGACCGGGCACCCATTTTGGTGTCAGCATCATGTTATGCTTTAGCTATTTAAAAATAGCAGATCTACAAGCTCATATCGCGCCACCGAGTGGCGCGATACGAGCTTGTAGGTCTGCTATTTTTGAAAAATCGAAGACACTTTTAGAATCTGATCTCAGGTCAGAATGGGTTAATAATGAAACTGTCAGGATGTAATAGACATTTTTAGAATCTGATCTCAGGTCAGAATGGGATAAATATTGTCACTCTTCAGTGTAGGTCTGTGTGTGAGACATGTGTTTGTGTGAGGGGCTGCAGGTGTGCTTGGCTGATTGGATGAGCACTGACAGCATGGTTTTGCAGGTTGTTGGAGGGAGATGATTGGTTCCAGGCTTCAAGGCCGGTTTTCCCCGTGCGGCTCCAGTGGGCTTTCCTCTTTCCTCTCCAGGCAGACTGCCAGCCAACCTGCCACTTTGTAGAACGTTAGAGCGTTTTAGTGTTTTCAACAGCCTGGGTTTTTCTTAGGGGCCTTTATTTTGATCCGGTTTTCTCTCCTGTATTTTGATTATAGGCGTTTGTGGCGTGAGTGATTTGACTTTTTGATTTGATTCAGGTAATTTATGTTCAGCCTCAGCTCAGCCTGAAGTCAATGGATTTGAATAAAAACACCCACAAAAGGCTGAAAAGAGGGACGTCCCGTTTTGATGTTAGGCCGTATGTTGGGTCGTAATATATCCAAAGTATACATTTGTATTTATTTATTAGATTTATATTGGTCACCCCTGGAACCAAAATCTAATCAAATCTTGAATTTTGCATCTTCGGAGTGGGAAGGTAAAAATAATAATAATAATAATAATAATAAGGACGTGAGACTTAGCCCTTGTCTCAGTTAAGCCATGGATGAAAGAGGGGGAAATGACAGAGTCAAGACAGCTTTTGTCCGGCCACTAAGCTTAATAATCCTTTTCCCTCATCCTAGGTTTCTGTGTGTGTGTGTGTGTGTGTGTGTGTGTGTGTGTGTGTGTGTGTGTGTGTGTGTGTGTGTGTGTGTGTGTGTGTGTGTGTGTGTGTGTGTGTGCAGACAGCTCAATATGGGGCCATGGTATACAAGGGGCTCAAGCTTGGCATAAACACTGGTGTTTATGTCCAGAAGGCGGGGCCAGAGATTATGTTTTCAGGCCTGTACTGTATGTGTGTTTTTGCCTTGGGGTCAGTCAGTCTGCACGCTGCCAGTACACCAAAGGAACTCACTCGCCAATTCTCTTTTTTCTAATCGGTGCCATGGCCCACATAGTGTCCCACTTTATATTTCAGCACAGGTTTTTGAGTTGTAGACTAAAAACGGAACTCCCAATTATAGGCCAAAGGAAACAGGATTTTCCACTATTTAGAATAAAACTAAATACCTTTTGCATCTCCTGCATACTTTTGTTCAAAACATTAACATCTTAATTAATTATGTGGGAGTTCAAGTGCCTATTTCACCACTATTATTATTTATTTTGCCAAAAACAATGCATGAGACAAGTTGTGCATCATGTATGCATGTGTGGCATTGGATTGAAGTGTGTCATGTTTGTTAAGACCTACAAAACTCTTCTACAAATGTCTTCTAAATCCTAGCATTATTGACATACAGTAGACAGTGGTTCTCAAACCTTTTCAAATCAAGGACCCCAAAATGATATGTGGCCGACTGGCCGTGGACCCCCATCGCAAAATATTTTCTTCCAGGGAACTCCAGGAGCAAAGATTTGAGTTAAAACGTCACTTTAAAAATATATATTCAATTATTTACACACATTTTCAAGATCTTTCAGAAATAGCAGATCTACAAACTCATATCGGGGCACAAAGTGACATGCTATGAGCTTGTATTTGCTATTTTTGAATAGACAAAGTATAAAATAATGGTTAAAGTGGTTCAAATATATCTACAATCTAAATTGACACTGATGCTTTCCCAGTTTTAATGGGTTAAAAAGGAGGTGTGTCCTGGTTACAATGTGGGTTCCATTACCCAGCATGCCCTGGGGCACCAGGAAGTGTGTTATTATTCCTAGTTGTGTTAACTTATTAGCATGGGAATGTGTTATGGGATTATGTTGTGTGACTTTGTGTTTAGTGATACCGTATGTCATGGTGTAATTTAGTGATTTGATGTTTTTTGTTTTGTTTTGTAACACCATGAGTGGGTGTGATGTGCATTCTGATCACACCCATCCATTTTCCTTGAAATTGATTGATTGTAGTGGTGATATGTTGTGATTTCCTTGGAAAGTAAATGGATAGTTCAAGTCAGCACTGAGCAGCAGACTTCAAACAGTAAGCAGGTTAATGATAAATGACACTGCACGGTCAAATCTCTGATAGTCAGACACATGCCGATTGGATTACTGAAGACTGCAGCAGCTATCCAAATGAAGAATGGTCACTTCCAAAGTGGTGAGTCAACCTTCAGTTCAGTATATATATATATGTTGATGGGTTGGGTAGGGTGGTATTCTCTATATTAATTGCCATATACTGTATACACAGCCATAAAACACATTTTCATGGCAGGATTGGTCCTTATAGCATGCTTTTGCTAATCTGTGTTCTAATTAATCACTAAACTCTATACTTGGTTGAGATGAGTCCCTCGGGGCTCTATAGCCCCTTTCGGCACCCTCGGTTACCTTTTCTGAAGTTTGGACGCGGTACCCTATAGGGTCCCTGACAGCTTATTCCACCCTCCATAGGATGCAGATGTACATACTCTCTGTTCACACACAGTGTTGTTGAGTGTTGGTGAGATGTTTCAAAGATGCATAACACAGCTATAGGAGACCGCCGCAACGTGTACGAAATGGCATTACCGCCGATACAGTTAAGTATTATTTATATTATTTATATAAGTTTTGGCTTCTCTGAAATTCTCTCTTCCTCACTTCCCATGTCCCGCCTCCCACGTCACAACAGCAATGCCGCATTATAAACATCCTGCATGTACGCGGTCGGCCAATCAGAGGCAGTAACTAGGACGTGCAGCTAGCCAGTCTCGGTGCGGGAGGCGGTACAATGGGAAGTCAATAAGGAAGTCAAGGAAGAGAAAAAAATATTAAAAATACGGTTAATGCCATTTTGTACACGTTGTGGCGGTCTCCTATAGCTGTGTTATGCAACTTTGAAACATCTCACCAACACTCAAGCGGCGCCGCCGCTCTCCGTGAACTTCAGAAAAGGTAACCGAGGGTTCAGAAAGGGCAACTCTAGATTATGTTCTAATTGGATGAATCTAGAGTTGCAATACCCTCCATTGACTCCCCATTCATCCAATTTGCATTTGCGATCTGCTTGTATTAAACAACATTAAACTCACCAACATTGCAGCTCTAGGCCAAGCTTGAATTATCCTCTTTCAATCTGCAGAGCTTTTGTTTCATAAAAATCCACCATAGACATGTTATGAGCTACTTTCTGTCAAGAAATTCCGTGCAGGTGATTATTTTTCTAAGTGTTACAAGTCAGATGTCAGACACAAGGCAACTAGGCAAGTGTCTTGAATGCAGCTCAGTAAAGTAATTCGTCGTTCAAATGTGAAAATAGCTGCAAGCAGCAATAAGACCAAGCAGAAAAGCAATATGCCTAAGCAACATTTTGTGCATTAAGCCATTATAATATTATATTGTACTGTTGATGCCAAGGATGTTGGATGTGTCACTGTCCACGCTGTGATCTGGTTGAGTCGGTGCTGGATCACAAAGCCCCAGTTCACGGCAACAACACGTTTCACGCAAATTGCTCAAAAATCTCAGCAGAAAATCAGTTGTGAGCATTTTTCAAACTGCTCAAAATGGCAGTCAATGAGCTTACTGGTCAAAGTGACAGATGTTTTCCGCATGAGTCAAGGCACATGTGTAAACAAGATCCATGGCTTTTGGCCAAACGAGGCCTGTTCAAAGGTTTCATTCAACGATTGCTATAGCGCCCCAACATGTGGTGACCCCACAGGTTGAGAAACACTGAATTAGGCGATAACTATTTTGAGAACTCATATGTCCAGTCTAAAAGGGATGTTTACCAACCACTCACCAGTGTTACATAATACGTACACTATCCCTTCTTCGTTTGAGACAAAACGGACAGGAAGGACACATGACCGCATCTCTCCCATAGGCAGCATAATCCTGTGTGCTAATCCTCTGATAGCGTATCTCTTTTTATAGTTGTTTTCACACACCCTGAATGAAAAAGTTGATATTATTTTTCAAGAATCCATCCGGCAATATGTGTCTATTTGTCTGTGATACTGTGTTGTCATACTACTGTAGATAAGCATTCCTGTATTGTTCTCACAGTGACTACACAGCCCGTCAGACCAAATTAAATGTATCTGTGTATTCACTCGTGTGCACAATGTTAGTGGGGCTTAAATTGATTGCTCTATCTGGTTATGCAAGCTATAGGCCCCAAGACATCGTAACACACTTCATGTGAGAATGCTGTTGATTTACCGTGCATAATCTATCAATGAACAATCTGATTGACAATTAAGCACATTCGAGACCCCGGCCCCGACTGGCATTTTTCAACCTTTTTCTTTTTTAAATAGAGTAAAATATAGGCTACAGCATAAATAAACAAATACATCATAATGGACCATAAAGTCCAGTAGTGCTGCAATAGATAACCACCTGCCATCCATGTTTTAGAGATGTAATTATACTGTACAGTAGGTGAAGATGCGATGAGTTGTCGGGTTGTAGATCGGTTAGTTGATAACCAGTAGGCCTACGGGTGTCTTTATTACCCCAAAGGTTCTCAAACTTTTCAAGTCACGACCCTCCAAAATAATCCTATTTGAACATATTTGGACTGGGAACCCCCACCCTGACAAGCACTTGGCATTACATTTAGTTTGACTCAGTTCCACAGATAAATGTTGTGAAAATAGCCAATCTACAAGCTCACAATGCCTCACACTGCTAGATGCTGTGAGCTTGTAGATCGGCTATTTTCACAATGTTTGCCTCTATGTAACATTTGACAAATTTGCCAATTTGGTATTAAAAAGGTCTTAAAAGTCCTTAGATTGTAACTGGTACAGATTCCATGTATACACGTATACTGTATGTTGGTTAGTTTACTGTTGAGTGAGAAGACAATGTTAAGATAATCACCGGACGACCACTGTCCTACCTGACACTGACACTGGAAATGTTAAAATAACTTATGGATTGAAGCTTTAATTATGGTAAACAAATCAAACAATTCTGCATGTGGAAACCAATGGTTACATGGGGGTCCAGTATCTGCCGATACAGAGTACCGATCCGATACCCCCCACAAAGAAACGTAATAACCTATTAAGCTGTATGCCTCACTGTGTGGAGTCTCGAATCATTATTTTGTGTAAGGCAACATCAAGGCTTGACTTAAACATTACTTTCCCAACTTTGTAAAACAAAATGTAACAAACACAGATATAAATGCACTGAATTATTTATTAAATAACTGTGCAACAATTAGACCAGGTTAATGTGTGCGCAGGCTAGCCTGGCTGCATTCCACATGTTATACTGTCAATACTACACTGCTGTGTCACAGAGGAGGTAGAGTTGTTTTCATACTGTAATTACACATAATTATCGGATCGGATCGGATCGGATAATGGATCGGCCACCGATCCGATACCCGATCTAGAATTTTAGCCTGGATCGGCGCCGATCTCCGATACGAGTATCGGATCGGTGCATCACTAGAAACCATATAGTATTTTATCCCATTATTTTTGTGTAATTTCTCTTTGCTTGTAAGTAATGAAAAATCACATCATTGTACGTAAGTGGGTCGTGAAGACAGTTTATGGAGGATCGCCTTATAGCTTCATGATGATTACAGAATGACTCAAACAAACATCCTGGCGCGGCACAAACACGGACCTCACCATTCCAACGTACATGTCTGTGGTTAGGCCCTCGCCTGGCTCTATCCCTCTGCACAGACACAATACACTTCAAGCCTGTGAACCACAATGATGCAGGCAGGCCACATTTCCTGTGTCTTCTCCCTCTCTGCCTCTTCTCATTTCCTTCTCCGTTACAACCCCTGAGTTTCTTCATCCAAAAAAAAGTATGTTTTCTGGAAGTAGCCTCAAGCACACACACACACACACACACACACACACACACACACACACACACACACACACACACACACACACACACACACACACACACACACACACACACACACACACACACACATACACACACACAGCTCACATCAGTAATGGGGCTAACGTAAGGTTTGTCAAACTCTGAGGGGCCATATTGTCAGTGTTATGATTGTACGTAACTGTTTGAGTATGCTTGGCAATGCTGTTAAATCGTTTACCATACTGGGCTGTCTTTTTGCAGAAAAATAACAACTCTCTTCTCTTCTCTTCTCTTCTCTGTGAGCTGGTATGCTGTCACGTCGCTGTCCTGCGAAGACGTTAATTATGTCAGCTCGCAGTCTGCTTGCGTGGGATAGGATTTATGAGTGCATATTAAACACTGTATGACTAAATGGTGTACTGCAGGCTTGAATACACTGAATTACCACATTTTTACTCATGTTCGTGAGTCCAGCCTTCACATGATGCCAGTTGGCATAGTCATAGAGTCAAAGCTGACAATGTGATTTTTTTGTTTGTTTCACTCTGCCTTTCTCTCCTTGGCCTCTTGGGCACGTGTCTTTATCTTTCTTTTTCTGCACACCAAGAACTGTAAAAGACAGGATTTGCTTGTCTAATGCTTCATTCATAACCTCCTCACGGTGGTGTTATGTGCCAAAGATATCTATACTACAATTGCTACTATAGATTACTGATTCTCGATGTCACCATCTGTCTGTAACTCTGAGAGTGTACAAATGGAACCAAATGGTCCCCTATGGGTCGCAACACACGATGAACATTGGCGTCCCAAAGGACAAGTACACACTGAGCTACAGAATGGACCTGTACGTCGGTCCATTATGGACCCCTAGTGGGCCCCCGGACCGGGCATTGAGAAACTGTGCACTCGATGGGCTATTTTGGGCACGTGAGTCCGTCCTGCGACGAAGCATAAATCAGGCTCGAGTGTGAAACAGAGCAGAAGCAGAGCGGGGAGAGATGATGTTGATGTTGATGATGATGATGATGATGATGATGAGGGGCCAGCTGGGATGGATCAGTCTTTCCTCGCTCTCACAGGTTCCCATGCACGCGTCCGACTTTCCACAGCCTCGGCTCTGCAAGGCATCAACGGTGTCACATCTGACTTAATACACAGGGCCCTCTCTCTCTCTCTGTGTTTCGCTGGCAGCGGCAACCACCTTTACTTCACTCTTCAAAACACTTCCAGTAAACTGTTTATGAAAGCCACGTTGCCATGGTTTCTCTGTGTGTGTGTGTGTGTGTGTGTGTGTGTGTGTGTGTGTGTGTGTGTGTGTGTGTGTGTGTGTGTGTGTGTGTGTGTGTGTGTGTGTGTGTGTGTGTGTGTGTGTGTGTGTGTGTGTGTGTGTGTGTGTGTGTGTGTGTGTGTGTGTGTGTGTGTGTGTGTGTGAGAAACCACTGGTTTACGTTTTAAGTGATACACTTGCAAAGTTTTAGAGGTAACATGTTTCTTAATTCTTAAAAGCAGAATACTGGAGAAAAACGACAAGTAAATGTTGTTCTTGCTCATTACAGTCACATCCGGGTATAACGTCAACCAGGAGTCACTGGGTACACTACAGTCAAGGCTGCCCTCCAGCCACAAGTTGGTGGTTTACACATGCAATCTGCAGACGTCACCGCATGTGAGTCATGTGTGTCTTATTATGTTTAGCTTGCATCTGTATGCAATGCAAGGAAAAAAACAACTGCACGTATGAATCCATTTAGCCTGCGGCTAAAGTTTCCCCCCAAATATTCAATTGAAAATGCTTTGCTTTGTTTACATTACTGTACCGTGTGTTCACTTGACCTTATAGGGGTTGTATAATTATGTTTGATGCACATGTTTTCTCTCTGGTACTTTCAGTAGAGTATACCCTACGACACAATTTACAGCCAAGTGCTGCTATTACGGTAAATCACGGTACAAGAGCCTGAACATTGACGTTGGACTGGCTCTGTTGTTGCGTCAGCCACGAGGTGAGAGAAAAAAGTAGCCAGGTCTATGAAAACTATAGCTTACTGTATAACTCTAAACTTGTATACATTGGCTTTTTGAAAACAGCCGATCTACAAGCTCAAATGTGAGCTTGTAGATTTGCTATTTCCAAAATAAAAAATCACACCCGTGTGAAGTGAGGGGCGCTAATATATTAAAGTCTAACTCATGTTGATTAGGTGATGTAATAGTGATGTAAAACAATCGGTGCCAACACAAACATTAAATGCCATTAACAATAAAGAGACAGACAATATGACGTAATGAGGGACAATATTATGACGTACATGTTCCCTTCATAGTCAATGGCTAAATGAACGAATGAACTAAAAACAAACATTAAAACAGGTTCTGCAGACATCAGAGCAACACAGGCTGCACTCAATACAGGCGTAACGTAATCTACTGGCCTGGTTCCAGACAGCATGAAGGACCTGTTGCATGGAGGCCATGAGAAGAGCTCTGCTGTAAAATGTGCTTGTAAAAAAGAATAAATTGTGATAATCCTAATTTAATATGCATATTTCTGGATTAACTACTGATTTTGGCCTTTGCTCTAGCACCACCTTTAGGTCAAAATGTCCACTTGTTTTAAAGGCATTTTGTAGCTTTTCTTTATAGTAATTGCATTCTATTTCATTTTACATTCTGCTGTTTAAAATGGTAAAATCACACCTGTGTCATCTCATTCCGGCCAATCACAATTTGCATCCTCACCTTTGTCATCAATGTTTGTTTCACAATGTTTGTGTTTACACAAACACTCAAAATTGGCCATTCATTGTCAATGGCATTTAATGTTTGTTAGGACAAAAAGTGGGTTACACACACACACCAAAAAGCTGGACATAGAGGAGGGGCTATCAAATATGCCACCTTGGCATTTATGTACATGTTGTGTTTTCTTTCTGTTTTAGCCATACTTATGAGAGTTTATGGGCTCCCTAAGGATGGCAAGCATGGCCTAGCTAGGAGGCCCAGTCTTGTTTTTGTTAAGGTTTTTGTCACAGCCTTTTATTGCCGTGAAGGAACTAATAGAACTAATAAAAAGGTTCTACTGACATCATGCTGAAATGATGTCATATTGGGAAAGTAAGAGCTTGATTGATGCCCACCCATAAACTCTTAAGGCTATTTCATGCTATATTGCAGTTGTTTTCACGTCAAGGTTCATTATTTATTCGGCATTTGAGCCACAGACCACCATTCGATGACATTTAGCCTCTCGGACTGAAAACTAAAGAATATTTTGTTATCGTTGGATAAGATTTTGTCCACTATTCCATGCTGTATTGATGCTGGTACCATTAGGAGTGATATGTGTAGACTTCTTGTAAATTAAGTAATGCAGATTTTGAACAAAAAAATAACTCTTGTAACTCTTGAGAGCGTAAAATGAAACCAAATGGACCCGTAAGGGTTAAAGATCTATAAGGGTCCATTTAGTTACTAACTCTCCATAATTTAGCTGGGGACCACCTGGAACCCCCTCAAGGACCACTGGTGGTCCCCGGACCACTGGTTGAAAACCACTGCTATAGTGTAAGACAAAGGGCCTGAGGAGGATGGAATAATAACAATATAAATACAGTTCAATGTGCAGTCATCACTACTATGGCAGGTGTCTGTTGAAAGAACACATGGCTCACCCGAATTCCCCCTCTCAGCCACTCGTAGGGAAATGAAAGGGAGCTTATTTAATACATTGCCCATTGGGAACAATGCAAGTCGAGAACAATGCAAGTTGGAAACCCGGTTATGCAATACCCATTGTATCCTTTGTCAGAGTACCCTTTGCACCCGTCCGTCCGTCTGTCTGTCTGTCTCCGTTTTATGCACATACAGTATATGGAGTTTTGTGACAGGCATGTCCAAATATGGAGTCTAGGCCAGTCGATGACACCATATTGATGATGAATAAGGAGATTTGTGGTTCTATTGATATTTTTTGGAGATCTGTTGATCCGACCAACTTCCCACTTGGTACACAACACGCCTCGGGTCTTCGCCAATATGCACGGCAAGTTTGAAGATGGTCGGTCTCGTACTGTATATGGGCATGCCCATATATGGGCATAGATGCCACCCAAGTATGCATGCCCCAGTGTATGCGTCGAGTTTGAAGTTGGTCTCACGGACGGTTGTCGAGATATGTGAACTACAAGACTGACGGACTGAGTTTTTGCACATTATATTAGAATTTACTTAAATATTGTATTCATCATTGTACCATCCGATGCCTTATTTTTTGTTATTTTGGGGATATTTTAGAGAGCGGGCGAGAGAGAGTGAGCAACAGCATTGACATGGGCCGGGAATCGAATCGAGGATTTATTCGCTGCTTATCCAATGTTAGTACAAGCCCTAACCACTGTAGCTGTAGGACCCTCACTGATGCCTTAATTTAAGCTTAACATTTAAGCTTTTGACCTTCATCAGACTGATGAATCGCCTTTTTTATGCTTTTCAAGCTTAAAATGTTGATTGAAGTTGCATCCTCTATTGCCTTGTGAATAAGCCAATTGGGGTAGTAAGTAGAAGTTGTGTTATGAAATAATGGAGAGAAGAGAACTAAATAGAAGAGATGTGAGTTAAATTTAGGCCAACCTCATGTGAGCCTGCTGGGTAAAAATCAACCCTGAAGCAAGGTAATCAGATCTGGTTCTCGTAAACTACGGTTTCACCTGACCTGACCCACTTTCATGTTATTGCCGTGACACAATGAAAGCGTCACTGATGCTCGTCAAGACTAAATAAAAAAAGAACTTAAAAGGGGTTACCATTCGTCATTGCTCCAAGTTGTTTCAGATTGTGTGTGGCACGCACTGACGCTCCAAAATAGGTTGGTTTTTGGTTGGTTGCATGGTTTCCTACACCATCGGTGTATGAATGCACATATAGCTATATAAATGCACCAATTACTAATGATGATGGCTTGTGACATTCTGCATAATTAATGAGTACTTTGATACTTTTGAGTACATTGTGATTACTGGACGTTTACTTGTAACAGCTCTGCACTGCAGTAGGCTATTGATACTTTTACTTCACCAAAAACCACTGATGGTGGGGACATGGTCAAGGGAAGAATGATTCATAAGGATGTGTGAAGTTTGGAGAACAGCCTTTGGACTTGAAAACAGTTTTCCCTGTTTCTGGATTTGTAACATTTTCCCAATGGAAGTTGAGTGCGTTCAGCTGTTGCTGATCATCGTGGATGGAAATTGGTAGTTGTTGAACTGAAAACTTTGTGTGTTGTGGTTCTGTCACTGTGACACCAATGTTTTCTATAAATCCAAAGGACGTTTGATTCAAAAGTAGCAGCACTCACAGCCTCACACACACTTTTACCCCCTGTTTTTACGGAGATAATAAAGGCCTGAGCCACATGCACATTAACGATGCCATTAAATAAAGATACATTTTGGCCAAAATATTCCGCAGCCTTTCCAGAATAAAAATGTCAGCATTAATGGCATAGTGCAGGACTGGCCCGTATTGTTCAATACAAATTGTATAAGGAAAGTAAATAACACTGTGGGTTTTAATGTCCCCAGTTTACCAGAGTCAGTATAAATGGAAAACCGTGGGAAAACGTACTGTAGGAATCACATGTGTTTTGATCCAATAAACTTAAATCACATTTTACACCACTCGACTATTTAGGGAAACAAAGAGCTTGATTTGTTAATTTCCTGAAGCTTTTTATTAACTCCCTCGGGGCACATCGAGGACGTTGTCTTTTTGTGAAACGCTGAGTTCAAACCCGTTCAAACCAATCAGACTGACGTCAGAACCGCGACCATTTTGGCTTTGAACAAACTGCAAAATACCCATGTGGTTTTGTGTTTTCTGAATAGTCTTTTGTGTCCGATTTAGAATATAGAGGACAGTATTAGAGGTCTGGAATCCTTTTTTTTTAATCCTCTGTTACTTTTTACTGGAAGCATTATTTTTTCCCATTCCCTGTTTTCTACTAATATAGCATTACAGAAGAAGCATAAAGTGATACAAGGGAAATACTCAAGGAAAAGTAGGCTACCTCAAAACTGTATTGTTTTCACCACCACCTCTGGTGAGGAAGGGTCTGATCCTTGATGTTGTTCGGTGCAAACCTATGATCCGGTCCGGTGATTATTGCAATGTGTGTGCCATGAAGAACCGCTGAATTGAAGGGGGTTCAAGTGATATATATCGATAAAATAAGTGCTATATAACACTCCATTATTGATAAGAACTACGGAGTGTTTGTTCAGTAACAAGGATCTCCCCATTTCTCCAGCTCTAGAAGACAGGAAGTAGATTTTCCATGCCAGTATACCAATTGTATCCAATCAGGAGAGATATAACTAGGATAGGCCTACAGGATGAACAAAGATGATTGGATAAAATGACTAGACTAGACCTGATTCTGAAAAAGTATTTCACTGTTCACTAAATAGCTGGAGAGACGGTGAGACTCCTGTTAAGTGAAAAAACACGTTAGCAATGATAACTATCAGAATTTAACCTGCATGGGTATGGGGTGTTGTACCTTGTTGAGGGCCATCAATCTCTGCACACCCAAAGTGAGAGCTGTGTCCGTGTGCTCGGGAGTAAGTCAGTGGAGGGGAGGACGGTAGAGTCGCTGCTTCTTCGCTTGGAAAGGAGCCAGCTTAGGTAGTTCGGGCATCTGGTTAGGATGCCTCTCGGGCGGAGCTTTTGCCCCCGCGAACCGACTTGATAAAAAAGTATTTGTCCTGCATTATGTTGACAATTGCCTTTGTGTATGTGCTCTACTTAACATGCAGGCCTACATAGAATGCCTTGCCTTGTGTAGATTATTGAAAAATAGAATCAAATATAGTGCTGTTCAGTACATGTGGATGATGTGGGGTGTAGGCAGTGGCACACAGCAAATTTTTTAACATGCATATTTGTTAACCTTTTCTATGATTTCTTACCATTAAATAGCCATCTTAAAACACATTTAAAACCGGGAAAGCATCTGTGTCATCTTCGATTTCAGTGTTGGCTATTCAACAATAGCTCTGCTCTTAACTTTGTGCCGCACTGCGAGCTTGTTCATTTTATTTTTTGCTTTTGACTTTTGTTTAACTTTTGTGTTGTCAACAAAACACCACAGCTCATTCATCATCGTCATCACACGCACTGGGATAGTGGGATTTCTGAGTGAATATTATTGTTGGAAATCCACCAGAAAGTACAAGTACCAACAGAGGATCGAGCCTATATCAAATGTAAGACATGTCGAGCTCTGAACATCTCCTTCCCACCTACGCAGTATGCAGATAAATCAGCATGCATGACCTTATCTATTTTTGGGCTATGTCACGCTCCTCATAATTCACTTTGACGAAAAGGGCAATGCTGAGGAGATTCAATATATCAGTGCTTTTTTCTAAATCCACATGGTTGCTAGTCTTCAGTGCAGCTGCACACACGCACGGATACACACACGCACGCACACGCACGCGCAAATCAATAATTGTTTGACATAGGCCTACATACAGTATGGATTAGGTGTACTGTGCCACATCTGCAGGTGATTGCCGCAGTTGAATGAACATGTTCACCCTCCACTTTGTCCTCCTTTTACTGAAAGCGACACTCGACTCACTGCAAGTCTGTTTACCTCAGTGTTCATCTCTATGCCTGTATACGTCTCTCTTGCCTCGTAATTGTTTCTATCGTTTGTTATAGTGGCAAAATTCATGTTATGAAGTGAAGAAAACAGTGGTTGGTGTGTGTGTGTGTGTGTGTGTGTGTGTGTGTGTGTGTGTGTGTGTGTGTGTGTGTGTGTGTCCACAGTTAAGATATGCTTGAGTCTATGTCTTGCATTATAGTCATAATACTAGGACTATACGGTATGTGGATGAGAGAATACATGATTTAAGAAAATCTGGAAGCCCTTAGGCTATAGATATACAGGCCATATGCTAGTAGTTAGGACCAATGTTGTATGCTATTTCTAGAAATTGGTGGCGGCACCGTGGCCCATAAGAACCCCCCCCCCCCCCCCTTTACACTGAAACATCTTCTGAAACATTTTAACATGAAAGATTTGTAGGCCTATCAATCTTTTTGTTTAAGCAGCATATAAGATAAATAGGAGTGGTGTTACTAAAGAAAAATACATTAAGTTGTTGATTGTAATAGAGAAAACATATGACTGCATGCCTACATCAATTTTTTCCTCAATGGGTTGGCCAATTAATCTGAAATTGCACATGGACATTGACCATTGGGACTGACAAAACTGAGTTTTCACTTTCCCCCAATGTATGCTGTTTCTGCCTGGCAATGTAGTTGGGGCTGTAATGGAATCTGTAGTCATAACAATCCCATGGCCCGGATGGACGTCCATGCCATTGGTTGTTGGTTGATTGACAGGGTGACTTCATCACACTGGAATTGATGGACTAGCTCTATCCAAGTCGTACTGCATGTTGCGTTCACACGGGCAGATTAAACGATGCAGTCTCCCATTCATTGTCAATGGAAGCAGCGACATGACGTTGCAAAGACGGAATGATGCATAGCTGCTCCAAATCAACGCGTCTTTGAATGGTTTCATTTGCCCATGTGAACGCACCAATAGAGTTCTGGTCTGCAGTCTTCTGCATGCATGTACAGACTGTATCGCAGTGTTGATTTCGTCGACTAATACTATGACCATTTTTTTTTTAATTCTTTTCACTGACATAAACTCAATGGAAACTAAATGAAAGCTATCACTAAGACTAAATATATTGACAATTTCGTCAACAAATACAAACTAGACTAAAATGCTAGCAAGGTACTAGTCGATAAGAGATCCAGTAAGTCATTTTACACTTTGTTGCATGCTGAAAATAGCAGATCTGCAACGCGTTGTGAGGCTACGGTATTTTCAGCAAGTGTAAAATCAGTCAATACGACGCCATCAAGGCCCGCCAAAATACATTTTAGTTGACTAAATCAACTGTAGATTTAGTTGACTAAATTTAGACTAACACTAAAACATTCCAGCTAGGGGACTAAAATGTGACTAAAACAAAATGAAATAAAATCAAGATTTTCTGTCAAAATCAACACTGGTCTGCTGCATATATAGACTGTGTCGCTAGGTGTCGCCAAGTAGCCCTGTCATTATGAATGCAAAACCCATTAAATCATTATGACCTGAGGCAAGTGGCGTGCTATATGAGCTTGTATATCTGCATATTTTTCAATAGCCAAACTATAAAATGACACGGATGCTTTTTTTTTAATGGGTCAATTGATCAACACCAACCAAAATCCTTTTAGAACTGGGGGGTGGGGTCCCGGCTTCGCCATCCAATTCACCCCTGGTTAGGGCGGGAGACTGCCAATCCTGGTTATCTGCTCCCTTCCTCGGTTGACCCTCGCAGTAGTACCTCTCCTTGCAGTATCTACCAAGATTAATTAAGACAGGATTTTAAATGAATATGCTCATCTGTTAGACTGTAGACAGACTTGCATCAAATGCACTATACAGTAACATTAGTGAAAGATGGATGAGTTCTGCAAATGAAAAAAAGGAGTGAAAGATTTACTAAAATCTCAGATTTTCTCGCCTTTTTCTTAGGCTGAAACGTATATTTATATGTTTGACACTATGAGTACTCCTCACACCCTTACAGTATGTTCGTTGTAAGCGTGCAGGTAACAAATTAACTGGGCCATTCAATGGCACCTTAAATCAGGGTAAAGACAGAAGTGCAGGCTGGATGTGTAATTATTCTTACTCTATTGGTTGTTGTTGAAACTATAGCAGAATAAGCAGATAGGCCAATGCGACGTGTTGTGAGCTTGTACATCTGCTATTTTCTTGTAGGTTGGCTCGTCCTATAGCTGTGTGTGTTGAAATGCCCTTGACCAAGACTGAACCCCTGACTGGTGCAGGTGCAGGTCCCTTGCATGGTTTCCTCCACCGTCAGTCAGTGTTTGCATGTCTGTCATTTCTATTCTTCTGCTATTATTATTATTAGTGTGGTTGCCCTAGGGCAACCAGACTATAGTAATTGTCACACTTTATTTATTTTTTATAATCTATTTACCCATGGTAGCTGCTCATTTTCAGCAACGCCCTGGCCTGTATCTCACACACACACACACACACACACACACACACACACACACACACACACACACACACACACACACACACACACACACACACACACACACATACACATACACATACACATACACATACACATACACACACACATGCACGTGTGTTTTGTGTGAGTGTGTGTGTGTGTGTGTGTGTGCAGACTGTGCACACACACTCACACAAAACACACGTACAGACACAATGTACAGACGAACACAGTAATGCACTTTGCAAAGCGATTTGGAGAAAGGCGCTATATATAAATGTAGCGCTTACCATTTTATTCGCTATAATTATAGCTGATATGTACAGGCCAGGAGAGGACAGAACGGAGTAATAACAACAAACTTCAAAATAGAAACATCCACTACTACAACATCTGCCCAGCTGGAAACGAGAAATGACTTTCTATACACAAAGGGAGCATAATACACTGTTATTGGGCAGTGTACAAACACAGACAATGTCAGGAACAGCTCCAGGATTTGCGCGCACACTTCTTAGAGCCACATCTGGACAGAACCTCCTCCCCCACCGATAACAAAAACCTCCTTCGCCGAAAGGGAAATATTTGTATGACGCACGCCAGCGAGAATCAATCTTTACTCGATTGTGTAAATTTTTTCTTCCATCCCTAAGAATGTGGTGACTGATGGTTTTGGACAGACTTGAGGGGCTCTGAGCAGAGTCCAGCTTGGCAGGCAAGATGGCAGAGTATCAGTATCTAGTTCTACCCCTTGAGGACTAATGCCAAACTTGACTGCACCTTTGACCTGGTTTTTGTAGGAGACGAAAGGTCAGGTTGGAATTGTATAACAACCATTTGTTTTGGTGGGATTTGGAGCTACTATTTCGTGAAGGTTGCTGGTAATGGGGCTCTGATCAGGCTAAAAACCTTGTCCAGATTTGGAGTCATACACGTACGTCATACTGTAGATCAGGTAGGCTATACCTGAATTAAGAAACTGGGGTTCCCAAATTATTTTGGGGGGTCCCCAGATTTCTCACTCAACATTGAACAAACCAACATACAGTGTATAGGGATGTCCTGAAAGTATTTTCCGATCATTTTATTTTGACTATCTGCTGATACTGATTTTTCGCGATCCGATATTTGTATATATATTTTTTGTATATATGTATATATGCCATATCACATTAGTACAATATCCAAAATCACAGACAATATCCAGTCTAATATGATATGGATGGATATACTATAGGGATGTTCCGATCACGTATTTTTTGCTCCCATTCCAATTTCCGATCATTTGAAAATAATAGTGATCGGTCCCAATTTCCAATCATGTGATCGGATCGGGACAACCTATACACAGGGAAGTCACACTTTAATGACTGACAATGGCCGATCTACAAGCTCACAACGGCTCACGATGTGAGCTTGTAGTTCAAAATGTTTATCTGTGGATTGCGGAAGTCTAATATCCACATTGATTCGTCCGTCCGTCCGTCCGTCGCATTCTCGTGAATGTGAGATCTCAGGAACACTCTTTGAATTTGGAACACATGTCCAGTTTTGTCCAGTTGGAATCAAAAACGAACTGATTCGAATTGGTGGTCAAATGCCAAGGCATGTGACCTCACAAAGCAAATTACTTTGGCAATATATTATATGGCATATTCATATTTATTTATAATCACTAATTACAAATTATGTGAAGTAATTTTTATTTGAGATTATGATTGTCAACATTGTCAGTAAATGGTGCATTTATATAGCGCCTTTATCCATAGTGTGAAGAGTGATACTCTTCACACTACTGTATTTCCTATAATAAGCCTATAGCACAATATATCCTCCCCTTAACGCCAGTGCACAGTGTACATCATATTACCTTGGCTATGTTTATATTATGTTATGACTAAGGGGGCTGACTCAATCAGTCTAAGACAGTTACTAAGGTACCATATCCCTGTGCTTTCCATAATAAATCAATACAATGTGATGACTAAGAAACAACACACAGAACATCGTCACTCACTGTAATGGTAACGGTATATAAGCAGGGGGAATTTTACATTTTACCTGAGCTATACATTTGAACAGCTGTGGTAAGTCACCGTCCTAAAACAATGATGACCTTATGTTGCCCACACAGTTTTTGGAAATCACAATATTTGACTGTGATATTTTGTAGTCATAGTGACACGAGTGCGGTTGGTAGTAACACAGCTACAAAGTAAGTCATCTTAACGTCATGGTGCCTCACAACATATTGAGCTGGTTTATTTTCGCTGCAGGTTTTGCTGAGGAAAGCACAGTAATAGCCGTATTAAGAACGGGGTAGGCATGTGGAACTGGGAATGTAGGCAGTGGAGAGTGGAGACCGCATGAGAAACCACCCTGGCAGACCTGAGTAATGCAGGACTGAATTCCACATACTGAAAAGTTCTGGCTCTCTATGCCGGTGCTTGGTCAACTTTTCTTTTCTTTTTTTTAAGGGATGTTATCGGACGATTTTTGCATAAAAATGTAATATTTAAGCAATATTACACGAGAGGGTGGGGTTTTACGTGATTATTGCCACGACAGGGATGCGGTCAGGAACGAGACGGAGTCGAGTTCCGCAAGCATCACTGAAGTGGCAATAATCACGTTAACCCACACCCTCGAGTGTAATATTGCAATTCTACCACAGTTACCCTTAAAACAAAGAAAATCGCTAAAAGAATATATTTTTTTTAATGACAGATGTAGTCACTACGACCACAAATGTTCCAAGAAACTAGCTAGCCTAGCCACCGAGTTTGCTAGCGCTCTGGGAGAACAGAGCGGCTGAATTCTTTGTTTTGATTTAGGTGGTGAACAGTGCTGGTTTAACCACCGGCTAGAAGGCTGTTTCAACCAATCAGATTGCTTCCTCGAAACGACCTGTGGTAGAATGAAAAATATCTATCGGTTTTAATTAAAACTCCTGCTTTTGCACTTTCCTCTGTAGACGCCATCAATTCGGGGTGGGGTCTGATGAAGAGAAGACGGCCGGTGTACAGAGGAGGCAAGGAGCAGAGATGGTAGATATTCCATCCATCCAACCTGAAATGTGATTGCATTAGGGGATTCTCACTGAGTCCGTTTGATTCAAACTGTTCCCGAATACGGTTGCCTGGTCCCCGCTGGCCATGATTCACATTGGCCTTGATTCTTCCGCACCCGAGTACACTTCATTCAATTTGATTCAATGCTTTCACAGTGCATCGATCCATATCCGGATCGATGCACTTCAACCGGTCCCGGTGCAGTCCCGGCGGGAAACGGTTGGGTGATCCTGTCCCGGTCCCGAGAACGATACGCAGCATTCACACTAACACAACATCTGCCAAGTGGTCCCGAGTGCGCATGCGTTGACAACAGGACTAGTAAACGGGTTGCGTGACTCTTTATCCTTGCTTATCCTTAAACTAGGCCAGTACAGGTATATTCTCTTCAGACACTGAAAGCCTGCTGCAGCCAAACCGCTCCCGAAATATCTGCCCTATTTCCCACACCACCAGTATGCACACTGCACACACGGGGTAAAAGAAACCGAGGGTGAGTGAAAGTAGACAGACAGACAGACAAGTCACACCCGTGTGAAGTGAGGGGCACTCTTATCATCGACGTACATCATCATACATCGTCTCTTTCCGGCCAATCAGAATTTGCGCCCTCGCCTTCGTCTGCAATGTTTGTGTTTACACAAACGCTCAAAGCTGGCCATTCATCGTCAATGGCATTTAATGGACAAACACTCAGAACTGGCCATTCGTTATCCATGGCATAATGTTTGTGTTGGACAATGTTTGTGTTTACACAGACCCTCAAAGCTAGACATAGGAGGGGCTAGCACCCCTCAAAAAGGATAAATACAGCAAATACAAAGCGAAAGCTCAGTGATGTTGCTTCACTCCACGTTTTGTCTTATGATGTCCATTTCATGATGTAAGCCTACCTCTTTGTCCACTATGCCTACTGTGGTGACCTTATGAGCTGGCCTATGTCATGCCTTAAAGCTGTCCATACCTCACAGCTACTGGTCAGGGATGAATATCGTTTCCGTCGGGCAGAAATCTCTCGCCTCCATATTTTTACTTTTAATGTCCTGTACCTTGTCATACTAGAGCAGTGATTCCATGGGCTCTGTGGGTTCCTTAAGGAGGCCTAAATGGACCCATACAAGTCTGTAACTCAGGCAGTATACAAATGGAACCAAATGGACCCATAATGGCTCCATTTGGTTACATTTGTATAGACCTTTAAATGTAAAAGTTTTTGAGAAACACTGTCACACAAAAGATCTTTGTGTGACTGTTATGTTTTTATTTTAAAAACTTTATGATATTTTGTGTGGCTTTCGCCTTTATATATATTTTTATTTTATTTTATGGAGTGATAGACAGTAGACTGACAGGAAATGGGGAGAGATGGGGGGTGACATGCAGTAAAGGCCGTCGGGATCGGGAGTCGAACCCGCGGCACACTGGCACACTGAATTACCGGCCAAGGTGCCTGGACCACTGAGCCACAACCCAGGCCAACTCAGTTATTTTGACAGCCATACTGAAAACACAAAATCTCATCTTCGGCACCCAGAGCCATGGTAAAAAAGACAAGAGTTAGTAGTTTTAAGCATATTTTGATTAACGTGATAATTGTGACATGAACTTTTCATATCGTCCCATCCCTAGAGCATGTTCACTGGAAAGGGAAGGTCCACATGGAAGTTAAAATGTCTGAAGTAAAATCAGCTAAATTAGCATGTGCTTAAATTCACATTTAGAATTTTTTTCAGATGTCAAAAAATTCTGAGATGATAGAATGGTGATGGATGATGATAGCCATGGAAGGGGAACCTTCTGAAAGCTTCATGGGCAAAGATAATAAACTTCAAAATAAATAAAAAACGGTCAAAATGACCTCTCAGACATGCTAGTGTTAAGGTGCCGGTGTCCAGGGTAAGAGGTGGGGCACGCCTTGACCTTTCTTTGCCTGCCCTTACAACTCGTCATGTCCACTTTCTTCAGCTGGTACGCCACCCTCCTTGCCACCACTCTCCAGGAACTTGGTGAAGGCCTCCAGTGTTCTCTCTCCATGGTAGTCGATGACCTGTCGATCATCTCCTGCTGGGAAGAATTTAAGCGTGGGGAAACCGAGGACTTTAATTGACTTCACTTTATTGACTGTCAAGTCAATCTTGGCCACTATGACATCCTCACTGTCCTTGTACTTCTCTGCCAGTTGGTCCCAGATGGGTGCCAGTTGTACGCAGTGACCACACCAGGGAGCATAGAAATCCACAAAGACATTCTTGGTGGGATTGAAGGCAACCTCTTTGAAGTTCTTGCCCACCAGGACTTTGACAGGGTTTTTGTCCCAGTCTTCAGGGATGTCCTCGCTCATGAGGTGGGGCTCAAGTTTGCCCTCGGTGAAGAGTGTGCAGAATTCAATGATGTTGTCAGCGGTGATGGCCTCGTTCTCCGGCTTGTACTCTGTCATCTCATCTTCCAGGGTGAGGATACGGACGGTGGGGCATTGCTCCTTCTTCAGGCCAAAGATCTTCGTGATGATGGGCTTGTAGTCATCCACGTCGGTGTCCATGAAGACGAACAGGATCTTGCCCTTGAAGCCTTCCGCTGCCTTCTTGAATTGGTCCATTTTGTCCCCAAAGTCAGTAGCAGCCTTGGACATCAACATAAAGACATGGGACTTGAATTCTCCACCGAAGATCTTAGTGACATTCTGCATTGAGAACTCAGTGACCAGAGGAAGCTGGTTGGTCTTAATGAAGGCTAGGAGGTTGTCTTCGGTAAGCTCTCCATTGAAGGTGTTACGACCCTCATCAAACGTCTTGAAGAGGACCACCGAGTCGTTGAACACCTCGAACTTTGAGTACACCGCATCATCAGAGGTCATCCCGAATGGAATATCATCTACGGCTTCTGCTGCTTTAACGAAGGCCTTAGCATCCTCGGATTCAGTGTCCTTGAAGAAGCCAATGATTGCCACCTCGTTTGCGATCATAGACTCTGCCTGCGTGACATCGGCCAGGGTGGCAACACTTTGGCCTGTGCGTTTCTTAAGCCACTTGACGATGCCATTAGCCTGCCGGACACCAGAGTACTCCTTCAGTGACTCCTTTTCTCCTCCCTTGAAGAAGACGATGGTCGGGTACTTCTGGACCCCGTACTCCTGGGCCAGTTCCATCTCCAATGTGGCGTCTACCTTAGCCAGGCGGATCTCTGAACCCTCTGCCTTCAGCATGCTGGCCGCCTTTGCATACTCCGGGGCCAGGTCTTTGCAGTGGCCACACGACGGGGCATAGAATTCCACCAGAAGGTCGGTATGGGCTTTCAACGCCTCGTCGAAGTTACCTTTCGTCAGCACCAGGACATCGTCTTCCTCTGTGATCGGGGTTGACCAACTGCTGGCTACAAGCAGCGTGCTGGCCACAAGCAGTGTGCAGAGTAGGATAAACTTTAGCATTGTTGCCAATGCAAAGCTCTTCGTAAAGTTCATGGAAACAAGTGTCTATGCTTCAATTGAAAAAGTTAAAATGGCTCCTCCTGCTGTTAAAACTGAACTCGGCTTCACTGAGAGAAGTGACAATCCGTGTGGCGTCAACACGTTTATTTATACCCCCCAAAACTATCCAAAGCTGGCGCATCACAGCCGTGCTCTTAATTGGACATAATGTTGACATAATGTTGACATAATGATAACCCATATATGGTAGGAGATCAAGTGGGCCTATTCGTATTTACAGTGTAACTGTAAGGGCGGTGGTGGAAATATTACTCCGGCCAATTTGGGATAGTGTAAAGCTGCGTTCAGACTTGGATGCTTAGAGCAGCGCGATTTACATACAAATTCAATGCAAAGACGAGAAGTTGCACGAGCGCCGCGAACGGGCGCGACATGCTGCAGCACAAACGGGACGAACCGAGGTGAATATTTAAAGTCTGAACGCACCTTTAGTAATCGACCAGACTAATGGGAGGTCGGTTACCCTTATGGCACGGCTCTGTAGGAAGCTAGACATCTATGTTGTAGAATATTCAAATAGTACATTTAAGAATGAATTCAATGTTCTAGCCAAAAATAGCCTAACTACTGTACAAGCTTGTCGTGATGCAATGTGTTATGAGCTTGTAGATCTGCTGTTTTTGGCTTGATTTAATGATTGAATACTTGATTGAAAACATTTTTGAAAATAGAGGTACAGTTCTACAACAATGCTAAATAAAAGGATAACTCAAAAAGCCCTGAGGGCTTTATTGTTTCCATTGTGGTAGAAAAATACCAACAATTTGTATTTAAGTCAATTCTGGTAGCCAAAGTCTGGTATTCAGACATAATAATTTATAAGTCCAAATTAAAAAGAGGGAAGCCAGAGAAGAAGGTAGTCAGGACATGGACAGATGACAACAAGGAACAACTTGCAGCATGCCTGGACTGGACTGATTGGGACACGTTCAGAGATGGTTCATTAGATGAAATCACCACAGTTACAAATGATTATATTAATTTTTGTGTACAGCTGGTTGTTCCTACAAAGGAGATAAAAATCTATCCAAACAACAAATCCTATGTGACAAAAGATATAAAAAATGTAATAAATGAAAGGAAAACAGCTTTCATAAACAAAGATTTTGGTGCACTTAAATTGGCAGATAAAAAGTTAAAAACGAAAATGAGGCAGGCAAAATTGGCACATAGACAGCGTCTGGAGGATGCTTTTAATGCCAACGA
Organism: Protomyctophum parallelum; assembly: GCF_964188405.1. Classification (NCBI taxonomy): domain Eukaryota; kingdom Metazoa; phylum Chordata; class Actinopteri; order Myctophiformes; family Myctophidae; genus Protomyctophum; species Protomyctophum parallelum. The sequence goes on from NC_139713.1 coordinate 31,360,882, forward strand.
TCACAAAAAGGCATGGGATACTATGAAATCTATGACAGGAATGTCAACCCCAACAAAACCTATTGTGACCGAAAATGAACTTGTCTTTTCCAATGACCTAAACACCTTTTTCGCCAGATTTGAATCATTGGACAATTCCTCAAAGTGCACTGAAATACTGAAGGCTGTAACACCTGCCCCCTCAGACAGAATTACCATCTCTGAAGAGGATGTAAGGAAAGTGTTTCAGTGTACTAACACAAGGAAAGCTAATGGGCCAGATGAATGCAGTGCTTTTCTCCTCAAACACTTTGCATCTGAGCTGGCTCCAGTGTGGCAACCAATATTCCAAACCTCTGTAGACACACACACAATTCCCCTGTCTTGGAAAACCTCACACATAAAACCACTACCCAAAATCCAATGTCCAAAAGAACATAAGGATTACAGACCCATAGCTCTCACTTCAGTGATTATGAAATCACTTGAAAGAATACTGTTACAACATCTTGTCAGTATAACCAAAGACAAATTCGACCCCAGTCAGTTTGCCTACAAAAAGGGTTGCGGTACAGAGGATGCGGTTGTCACACTGGTCCACTTAATTACAAAACATCTAGATAAGTCAAATAAGAATCATGCGAGAGTGCTATTCTTAGACTTTTCTTCAGCTTTCAACACAATACAGTCTGATATACTAGTGTCAAAAATGGTACAGTTGGAACTGAATCCATACTTAATTCACTGGTATGCTTCTTTTCTTACTAACAGAGTACAGAGGGTGAAAGTGAACACAGCCCTCTCATCAGCATTAACTACTAATGTTGGTGCTCCCCAGGGTTGTGTGAGCTCAGCTGTACTCTTCACCCTTTATACTGACAGCTGTCGTATTGAGGAATGCCTGTCTGAATGTCGCACTGACACACCAGACCAATACATTCTAAAATACTCAGATGATACAGTTTTGATTTCTCTCCTAGATAATTCCAGTGATCCTGGACTGCACCAACACAGAGTAAATAAGGTGGTTGAATGGAGTGATAACAACGCTCTCATCATTAACACAAAAAAGACAGAAGAGATTGTTTTTGGTACACCACCAGAGATACACAGATCCCCCATTACTATTCATGGTGAACCGATCAACCAGGTATGTTCGTACAAATACCTAGGAGTAGTAATAGACCATCTTTTGTCATGGAAAGATCAGATTGATTCAGTGTGTAAGAAAACAAAGCAAAGAATCTACTTCCTTCGCCGTCTAAGATCCTTCGGTGCTAGTAGACGGATTCTTCTTTTGTTTTTCACTTCTGTTATTATGAGTGTTCTTCAGTACTGTAGTACCACCTGGTATGGATGTTTGTCTGCAGCCCTAAAGTCACAACTGCTGCAACAACTGAACATTTGTTCAAAGATTGTTGGACAACAACTTCAGAAACTTTATACATCCACATATGATAACAGCATCCTAAGGTTAGCAAGGAATATCACCTCTAATACTAAGCATGTGTTGTATGGAGAATATAGGTTGCTACCTTCAGGAAGGAGATATGGTGTACCAGCATACAATAAGGTCAGACTAAAGAGGTCCTTTGTCTACCAATCGACCTTGAGGCTTAATCAGGAGATGTAGTAGCCACAGGATAATCTAAGCGGTGGATATTGCTCATGTCTTTATGTATGTAAATTGTCTTGTTATTTGTGTTTTGTTATGTGTTTCTGCATACTTGGCTGCTGTGTCGCAAGACAAATTTCAGTGTGAACTGACAATAAAGTACTATATCATACTATATCATATCATAATTATTATAATTATAATTAACAAAGTAGCGTACTTAAAGTAGGCCTAAAATAAGTCATTATGCAGAATGTCTAATTTAACATGTATGTATAAATTATATTAACATATTTTGAAAATGGCAGATGGACAAGCTCAACACATTGTAGATCTGCTCATTTCAAATGACCGAAATACTGTATATAGGGCTGAAGTGGTTCGTTAGTTTGGTAATAATAATCAAAATGCACACAGTAACTATAACTAGTTTTCTTATTTCATATTTTCATATATTTGCCTCTGAGATGTAACAGGGTAGAAGTCAAAGTATTGAAATTTGTAAATATGGAAGAAAGTACAGTACCTCAAATATGTACCCTAAAGTTTTCATATTTCGTATTTTCTCTGAGATGTAGTGGGGTAGAAGTCAAAGTATTGAAATTTGTAAATACTGAAGAAAGTATGCCCAAAAGTACAGTAGCCTATACTTGAGTACAGTACATGTACTTAGTTTCTTCCCACCACTAATGATTGCTGCTAACCTGCTCGCCTCTCTTGGCACTCTCAGATCTCAGATCTCAGATCAAATACACACACACACACACACACACAGGCATGCATGCTCTTTCTATTTCTGGCACCGGGCCATGATGAGCAAGACATTGATGATGACAGCGTATTAATGATTAATGCACCGTCCCTATTCTGGGGTGAACACGACGTGGAAATAACACAATCTACAGGCTCACAAACGCGTCATATCGGGAGCTCGTTAGACCGGCTATTTTCAGCCAGGAGATTTTGGTGTTGTAGATGGACATACTAGACAGGATTTATAGAGTAAATGACGACAAAAGCAGACGGGTTTGAACGTAGAGATACACTGAAAAGAGCAAAACTATAGGGAGGGGGGATTGTAGAGCAATGGGGAGACATTCACAGGATCAGTCGAGGTTGATCTGTGAGTAGGAGATACGTGTTCTTCTTCAGCTGATGGACAGGCCAGCATGCCCTGCATGTTGCTTGAATGCCAGGGTTTTAAAGCAGAGGTTTTCACAATATTGACACGTCAATGTTGTCATTTACTGGAAAGTTGGATGTCAATAACTTCCACAGTTGTACGGGAAAGTGTACCACCCACACACTGAGTCACCATTATTTAGTCAATGTGCCCATATAACCAATATAATACATAATGGCTGTTAAAGGGCAACACAACAGTGGTCCCCAGGTTGATTCTCAGTCAGGGTGGTGGTCCCTGGTTCATAATCAGTTGAAAATCCCTGTTTTAAAGGGATGAGGATCTTCACCACTTTGTGGTGGTGGGTTTGTGTTTATGAATAATGTACCCCAGATTAAGTACAAGTTCATACAAGAGAGAGAGAATGAAATTGCGAAAGCTACACTGCATGCATGTGCGTATATGGTGGTTGAACTGTTGAACTGTGAAGCCGTGCGGGGCAAAGCCACCTCAAGAACCGGGCTGTTCATTTCACGGCTGGGTCGGTGGGGTGAGATGGGTGAGTTCTCTCCCCATTCACAACATCTTCCTCTTCTCAAACTCATTGAATATAGTGCTGCCCAGCTGGGCAGGTGACATGCTGACAACAACCCCGGCTGACTGCAGGGCGGCAATCTTCTCTTGGGCTCCACCCTTGCCTCCAGCAATGATGGCACCGGCATGACCCATCCTACGACCCGGTGGAGCCGTCAGGCCTCATGACCCATCCTACGACCCGGTGGAGCCGTCAGGCCTCATGACCCATCCTACGACCCGGTGGAGCCGTCAGGCCTCATGACCCATCCTACGACCCGGTGGAGCCGTCATGACCCATCCTACGACCCGGTGGAGCCGTCATGACCCATCCTACGACCCGGTGGAGCCGGTATGACCCATCCTACGACCCGGTGGAGCCGTCAGGCCCGTCATGACCCATCCTACGACCCGGTGGAGCCGTCAGGCCTGCGATGAAAGACACCTTGGCCTTGGCTCCCGAGTTGTGCTGTTTGAGGTACTCGGCTGCCTTCTCCTCGGCGTCGCCCCCAATTTCTCCGATCAGGACGATCCCCTCCTTCTTTGGATCCTGCAGGAACACCTCTATAGACAGTCGATAAAGTTTGTGCCGTTGAACGGATCGCCGCCGATGCCAATGCAAAGTGATTGGCCGAGGCCGACTTGTGTTGTCTGGTGCACTGCTTCGTATGTGAGGGTGCCTGATCTGGACACGATGCCAATTCTGCCCTTCTTGTGAATGTGGCCGGGCATGATGCCGATCTTACATTCTCCAGGATTGATGACTCCAGGGCAGTTGGGGCCGACGAGGCGGGTCTTGCCCTGTCGCAGCAGCCTGTGCTTCACTCGCACCATGTCCTGCTGGGGGATCCCTTCTGTGATGCAGACCACGAGGGGAACCTCTGCGTCTATAGCCTCGATAATGGCGGCTGCCGCAAAGGGAGGTGGAACGTAGATCACGGTGGCTTCTGCCCCCGTGCCCTCCCGCGCCTCCTTGACGGAATTGAAGACTGGCTTTCCGAGGTGTCTCTGTCCCCCCTTTCCAGGAGAAACCCCTCCGACCAACAGGGAGCCATAGTCCAGAGACTGCTGACTATGAAACGTGCCCTGTTTCCCTGTAAACCCTTGGCAAATGACCTTGGTGTTCTTGACAATGTAGAGGTTCTTTCTACTAGCAGTATAACAGTGCCTCACTCCGCTCTGCTGCGAGAGCAGCCTGGTAAACAACCTACAAGACATCTTCCGTCATTCACCTGCTCAAGTGTAATTCTGGGGTGCTTTTACTTTACATGCGTATGTCCATATTTTGAGACATTATAAAGTTTATATACTTCTACTAGACCACATCTCGGGGGGCAAATATTGTACTTTATGTGTAAACTGATACGACCATATATAGGCATATTGTATGGAGATCCGGTTGTCCAGAACCGCCGATCCGAGCACTATAATTTGCCCATTATGGTCATGCTCATACTGTATATGGGACCAACCGACTTAAAACTTGACACGTATGGTTGCCCAGCTTCGAGTCGCTCAGATAGGCAATTGTCCTTAACCGCAGAGCAGTTAAGGACAATATATGGAGATCCAGATCACCAGAACCACGCCCGCTGCCTATGCTGTATGAGCATGCCCATATACTCTATATGCCTATTGATTCCATCAGGGATCTCCATATGGGTTTAAAATATAGGAACATGGAGATCTGGTGTCCAGAACCTGGTCATAACCTGGCATGTCCATATATGGGCAAAAGTAAATTGGAGTACTTCTTCCTCCACTGTGGGGGACAGTGCACATGAAGGAGACCAGCTGGGATGAAGAACTGTGAGGTGAAAGGGACCAATCAGTCTCTCATGTTAACACTGTTCGGCTGATTAACCCATTAAGACGTGAGGCTGATTCTTAAAAACGTCTTCTAGATCCTAAATATAAAAAACATGTTGCTCAAACAAGGACCCCCAAAAATCGGTGGCCGCCGACCCCCACCTCCAGAAGCAAAGATTTGAGTTAAAAATGTTCGCTTTGATACATATTTGCACATGTTTTCACGATTTCTCAAATAGCCGAACTACTGTACAAGCTCAGCATCACATTGTGAGCTTATAGATCTGCTATTGTTTGCTTCCTTGACTAAATAATAAGTACATTGGTCCAGTGGAACGAAAGTAACTGCTTTGGACATACCGTATTAGGATGTTGATATTCATTCATCAGCCAACACTCCATACTCACAGGTAGTACCCCCCCCCCAGAGAGGACGTATAGTACAGGGCCTTAGTCCTACTCCTCCTCCCAGCCAACACTCCCCACTGACAGGTATAGTTACCCCCCCTTTTGATTTACATCAAAAGGGCATGTGAGCTCAAACCCACAATTCAACATTTTGGTTTTAAGATGTTGATATTCATTTTGTATTCATCCTTAGGACCCCAAATCACACCTTGGAAAGCATGAGTGTCTATTTCAACTGGGGGTGTATAAGATGTTGATATTCATTCATCAGCCAACACTCCCCACTGACGGGTAGTAGTTTTGTTGAGGTTTCTCTGCAGAAATCACTGCAGAGGGTGGTGAAAACTGCGCAGCGTATCATAGGCTCTTCACTGCCAACAATAGAGTCCATCTACAAGCACCGCTGCCGGTCTAAGGCCCTTAGTATCATTAAGGATGCCTCCCACCCCAACAACAGACTGTTCCACCCCTCCCATTCACAGAGGCCAAAGGGCTACAGATGCCTCAAGACCTCAACCACCAGATCCAGAAACAGCTTCTTCCCCTCAGTCATTATTCTCTTGAACTCTTTAAGCTAATGATAGTCTGCCCCCCCCCCCCCCCAGGATAATATGAACTCCTACTGACTGTACATAAACTGTATTTTTCTTACTGTTTTTACTCTTGCCAATACTAACAACTTTTGCAGTACTATATGACTACCGACTACCCTTTTGTATTGCATTTGGATTGATGCCAACAGATTAATTTCGTTGTACACTTGTGTCCAATGACAAAATAAAATCCATCCATCCATTCTGCCCAACTGTACTGTATATGCATGTGGCAGCATTCTGGAGTGAGGGTGTAAATATAGTGGCCCTTTTCATCATTAAGTGGCCCACCCCTGTTCTAACTGGTCCCTCTGTCCCTCTCTCTTACAGTGTTTCCTGGTCAGTGACTCACTCCTACCGTTAACGTAACAACTGTCCATTAGTGTCTTAGCAACCTGAGCAAGTGGTCAATGACCTCCTTCTTTCGGTAAATATAGAAAATATCACCCAAGGTATTGCAGTTGTAGTACACAACCCTTTCCAGAAGTGGAAACTAATTAAGTACATTTACTCAAGTGCTGTATGTTTTAAAAAAGAAAAAGAACAGAAATCACACTGGCTGGGCCAGGCTACTTCGACACTAACTCTGGGGGTGCCCGGGATCGAACTGGGAACCTCACGGTTGCCATCTGGCTGTTTTACTACCGGCCATTCTACCCTTGAGCCACTGCCACCCGTTTCTAAAGTGTAGATGCTTATTTGGGCTGGGCAAGGGCTGGGCTTGCTTCCCAATGTTGTTTAAACCTGTGTTTCTCAAACATTTGAATGTCAAGCACCCACAAATTAACATGTTTTGTTCCATGGATTCTCATCTGAAAATATTTTGCATTGTCATCATTGCCCTCTAGTGACGTGGCATGTGAGTGCTGTTCTAGTGTTAGCGTCTGCTGACTTTCTTTTATGCTGAGATGACCTTGCTGCATGTGGCATGGGATTGGGAAATACTGACAAACACAACAGAAACATGAGTTATTCTCTTCCACTTTCCAGTCTACCCGTAGCTGTGGGACTGCAGCAGTAGCAACTACTACTACTACTACTACTACTACTACTATTACTACTACAACAAAGCAATGCACATCATGCCATAATTCCACAAAATTGCTCTCTCCTCAGTCAGTCAACAATTTACAATTTAGGCATTTAGCAGACGCTCTTGATCCAGAGCGACTTACATTTAAGCAAAAACATGTCAACAACATGTCAGGTCTTTTTCCAGGGTTGGATTTCCATTTTTTTACCCCGGGATTCGACTCTTAACAAATCAAATCCTGCCCTTTTATCTTTAAGACTCCTTTGCAACTCCAAAAATTATCTGATCACGGAGCATAATTTGCCTGTTTGGTCACCAGAACCACAAGTGCACAGATTACTTTCTCAGCTCTGCAATATAACCGGTTGACTACTTTCTGTCCAGGCTTTTGCTTTGACTAAAATGTTCATTCTGCGTTTTCCAGCAGTTGCAGCGTATAAGGCTCTGTGTTAGGCTGTGCTGATCCACCACAGAAAGCAGTGGGATCCACAGGCTTCCAAAGTCACCTGCTATAATACAATATCAACAATACTCAAATCTGCATGTTATAGCCATTTAAACCTGTAGTCAGTGAAGCGGGTAACCATGTTTAGGAGCAATGGTTGATGATTGAACAAAGAGCAATTTTATTTATAGGAATAATAGGTGATATAAAACAGAATTTACCCTGCGGGATCAATAAAGCCTGATTTATGCGGAAAATAGGCAATCTCTAGTAGAATGTCTCTTGAACTGTGACGTGCCGTGAACTTGTAGATTGGCTATTTCCGGTGCGAGACACAATGCGCAAACAAGTATAAATTGGGTTTACGGTATTGGTCTAGCTTAAAATGCTGCTGGACACAGCATCCAGATGATCGGCGCGAAGGTCGTGACTCGTGGGAGAACCACCGTATGGTAAAGACTTTTATTGATAGTCATTGATATTTTACTAACAAGTGGAGTTTGCATTCGTCTCCTTTGCAATTACAAGAGGTACAGCAGGACAGGCGTTTCAGCTTTGATGTCTGAAGACGGGAATGTGAACGTGTGTGTTGGGGGGTGTTTGTGGAGTGGACAGGGGTTGATGTCTGAGGCCTGGAACAGGAATTGATGCCAGAATTTAGGTAACAAACATTATTGTCAGATCACTTTCCGTCGTTGGTCTACTATTCTACCCTTCACTCTGATTGTGTCAAGTGACACACCACGAGTGAATACTGTATTTGACAGGTGCCTGTGACTTGACGAAGCAGTCAATGTATTAATTTCTGTGTGAATGCTGCGTGTCTTTTTTGGTTTACTTGGCTAGACTTTGCATCATTTACAGTAGTTGATTATGTTTATCGCACACATAAGTCTTTCACTGCCTGGTTTATTATGATCATTCTAGGCATTTCTACTGCTGTATACTTTTGCACTATACAGTATGTATATCATCGTTTGGCAGAAACCTTTCTCAGTGTGCAGTGTGCAACCACCTTTAGGGTGTAGAATTTTATTTGCGTCTGTTATTGTAAACAACAATAATTCATATTATTATGAACTATGAATTCACACACACTTTTGATTTTGTCCATTCGAGTGTGGATCTTGTGCAAACCTACACAGTTGGTTTGAGGCTACAATTTCCAAAGCTACTTCCACATAAAACCACAGCTTTTGCTGTAACATCTCTGAAATCATACAATAACTGACACAATTCACTTTGTAAGACTTCTCTATTGATAAGACCACAATCTTCAACTGCCAACAGCCAGCGTGTCCTGTAAGGCCCACTCACAATAGACTCCAGCTCGGTACTGTAATGCTTGCCCTGACCAGAGTCTGACCAGCTATTTACCTGGACTCTAGCCCATTCTGACCGGGCACCCATTTTGGTGTCGGCATCATGTTATGCTTTATCTATTGAAAAATAGCAGATCTACAAGCTCATATCGCGCCACCGAGTGGCGCGATACGAGCTTGTAGGTCTGCTATTTTTTGAAAAATCGAAGAGCGACTGACATTTTTAGAATCTGATCTCAGGTCAGAATGGGTTCATCAGACCAGTGTGTGTCCGGCGGAAACCTCATATGAATCTGATCTCAGGTCAGAATGGGTTAGTCACCTTTCTGGACTAGCTAGTTAACACATACTACTAACTAGGCTATTTCGTCTCTGACGGGTGGAAACCCAGGTGTACTTTTCAGTATTCAAATTCAAAAGTAGCAGATCTACAGCTCATGTACACGAGGACTCAAGTTTGAATCCACTTTGAGGCCCCTTTCATGTTTCATGTCTCTCAACACACTTATCTGAAATACAGCATGCAATGCCAATAAAAGAAGATTTATTTTTTTAATAAAACACTGCACCTGAGTTGAACATGTTGGTTTGTTTGCCAAGTAGCACATTAAAGGAGGCCGTCCTTCCCAAAACATTTGAGAGGCAATAAACTAATATAATTGGATTGCAGACCCTGACATCTACAGTATTTATTTAATCTTTTGGAGGATCCAGCAGCACCCAATGATTTAAACGGCTCTTACGTGTATGTACATATGTGCTTGTCATTAATAAAATGATTTTATTTGAAATATGTGTTATTACCAAACCCTCTGTTCTGTTCTCTTCTGTCCTGTTTTATTTTTGGGAACATTAACCATCCAGTTAGTCAGTATATGAAACACAGGCTATATACAGAAGGCGCAGGCAGAACAGGGTCACATTGTGACAGATACCTGTAATTTAACAACCATTTCCTTTCATTCTTGTCACAGAACATCAACTCAGCAGCCTTTAAACGTGTGGATTATCTGAAGAACACTGACGGGCGATGGCCCGTCTCAACCTCCGCCAGTGGTTCAGCAGTCAGGTTCATTCCCCTCAGAATGACAAGTTGGCGACCGGTGAGCAACCCTCACCTGAGAAGATGTCCGTCAAGGAAGTGCTTTGCCGTCTTCTTCTTACATTGTATCCTTCATTAATTAAAAAATATAAAATATAAATACGTTTGGGACGTATGATGTTTCCACCCGACAGACTATATGCATCTGTACAGTGTATACTCACATTGGTACCATTAACACAGAGGACTTTACTGTGTGTGATCAAGAGGATGTTCCAAATGAAATAGTGTGGACTGTGATGCATGTATTGTTGCTGTCGGGTCGAAATCTCTTATCTCCATATTTTAACCTTTTTATGTTTCATTAATGCCCTAACAAAAGTTATGAAACTAGCCAATCTGCTCAAAACGTGCCACAATATGAGGCGTTTTGAGCTTGTAGATCTACAATTGTGAAATGTAGCGAATCCTGAAAAGTAACGGTATTGGAAGCTTTGGTTTGAGCTTATAGTGTTACCCAAGTTCCGAGGTTATGTTCCTGAGCAGTGTTTTATAGGAGGTTATGTTCCTGAGCAGTGTTTTATATGAGGTTATGTTCCTGAGCAGTGTTTTATAGGAGGTTATGTTCCTGAGCAGTGTTTTATAGGAGGTTATGTTCCTGAGCAGTGTTTTATAGGAGGTTATGTTCCTGAGCAGTGTTTTATCAGGTTATGTTCCTGAGCAGTGTTTTATATGAGGTTATGTTCCTGAGCAGTGTTTTATCAGGTTATGTTCCTGAGCAGTGTTTTATATGAGGTTATGTTCCTGAGCAGTGTTTTATCAGGTTATGTTCCTGAGCAGTGTTTTATCAGGTTATGTTCCTGAGCAGTGTTTTATCAGGTTATGTTCCTGAGCAGTGTTTTATCAGGTTATGTTCCTGAGCAGTGTTTTATATGAGGTTATGTTCCTGAGCAGTGTTTTATAGGAGGTTATGTTCCTGAGCAGTGTTTTATAGGAGGTTATGTTCCTGAGCAGTGTTTTATAGGAGGTTATGTTCCTGAGCAGTGTTTTATAGGAGGTTATGTTCCTGAGCAGTGTTTTATAGGAGGTTATGTTCCTGAGCAGTGTTTTATATGAGGTTATGTTCCTGAGCAGTGTTTTATATGAGGTTATGTTCCTGAGCAGTGTTTTATAGGAGGTTATGTTCCTGAGCAGTGTTTTATAGGAGGTTATGTTCCTGAGCAGTGTTTTATAGGAGGTTATGTTCCTGAGCAGTGTTTTATAGGAGGTTATGTTCCTGAGCAGTGTTTTATATGAGGTTATGTTCCTGAGCAGTGTTTTATATGAGGTTATGTTCCTGAGCAGTGTTTTATATGAGGTTATGTTCCTGAGCAGTGTTTTATAGGAGGTTATGTTCCTGAGCAGTGTTTTATAGGAGGTTATGTTCCTGAGCAGTGTTTTATATGAGGTTATGTTCCTGAGCAGTGTTTTATAGGAGGTTATGTTCCTGAGCAGTGTTTTATATGAGGTTATGTTCCTGAGCAGTGTTTTATAGGAGGTTATGTTCCTGAGCAGTGTTTTATAGGAGGTTATGTTCCTGAGCAGTGTTTTATAGGAGGTTATGTTCCTGAGCAGTGTTTTATATGAGGTTATGTTCCTGAGCAGTGTTTTATATGAGGTTATGTTCCTGAGCAGTGTTTTATATGAGGTTATGTTCCTGAGCAGTGTTTTATAGGAGGTTATGTTCCTGAGCAGTGTTTTATAGGAGGTTATGTTCCTGAGCAGTGTTTTATAGGAGGTTATGTTCCTGAGCAGTGTTTTATATGAGGTTATGTTCCTGAGCAGTGTTTTATATGAGGTTATGTTCCTGAGCAGTGTTTTATATGAGGTTATGTTCCTGAGCAGTGTTTTATAGGAGGTTATGTTCCTGAGCAGTGTTTTATAGGAGGTTATGTTCCTGAGCAGTGTTTTATAGGAGGTTATGTTCCTGAGCAGTGTTTTATAGGAGGTTATGTTCCTGAGCAGTGTTTTATATGAGGTTATGTTCCTGAGCAGTGTTTTATAGGATCTTTGTTGCGTACGGAGCCATTCTTGTGACTCTCCTGGTGAGAAGTTTCAATGGGGAGGAACAGCCGAAGAATCCTACCCAACAGTTCTACCCACCTCAACCACCACCAACAACAGCAACAACAACAACAACAACAACAACAACAATATCAACAACAACAACTCGTAGAAGCTGTAGTCAACTGCTGAAGCCCCTCAACTCCGAAGAGGTTGAGAACCAGGTACGGAGACCATTGTAGAAATAAGAAAGCACATGCACTCACATACCGTACTGATTTAGTTTGACTGTATCAATTTCCTGACCTCTAACCGCATGCATCTTCCAATACTGAGTGCGAAGTTAAAGCTGCACTCTTTTAACTGATACTAGTATCAGTATCCTAATTCAGTATCCTAAGTATCCTAATTTCTATGACTCTTCCAACTTCCAAGATAGACATGTTGGGGGTAGATGTTGCGTTCATGCTCTTCAGGCAGTACTACTTGTAAGCGAGGTGTCCTACTCCTAACTGACATCAGGGTCTAAATTTCTCAACGGGAGAGTAATGGGGAAACCTTCTCCAACCACTGCAGGCGTATTTACATAATCGACCATGTAGATCTGGTTCATTAAAATAAGTTCTGGATTGCAGCTTTAAAGTCCCTGAAAATGAGTGACTTTCATGCAGCTGTTCCTTGGGAGGTGGGTTCTTCAGGAGGCCTACTCTACTGACTCCAGTGATCAGTATGCTCTGACCATCGCCACGAGCTCCTGGTTAGAGTTCTACAATGACACCAACACTGGGACACTCAATCTCACAATGGCACACATGTTGCTTCGGCCTGAGTGAGTGATAACTATTGTTTAATCCCATAAACAATTCACCATGAAACCCCACTCCAGTACCTGCCACGGTGGCGTGCCTTGCTAATCATTAGCCTTTCAACCTCCTGCGATCAAATCCGTCTGAATCGGACTTGAGCCACAAGAGGCACCGCCGAGCGAGCTAGTTCAGCAGTTAACCAAATTAATCGTTCAGTTTGTGATAAAAAGCATTTGGTACACTTATAGCCAAAAGCGTTCAAGATTTGGTAGTGGAGCCATCATGGCAGCCATTTTTCAAAGTGGCCACCAGCAAATACTGTTTTCTTATGAGTGATGGATATACAGTATAATATGATATTTCAGACAGTACTGTAGTACTTGGTAAATGTCTTTTGGATAATTGAAAATTGTCATTGAATATTCAAGATTGCGGGCCCATAGAGCCCACACAGTCTTTTTCCCATGGCCAACAAAGCTTAACACAGTGTCACAACACGTCAATGCATGGAACACTGGTTGTGTGCGTGCTTTCTCAGGCCCTATAGCCCTGCTGCAATTTCATGGGCTGCCAAGTACCGGAAGTTGCCTATGGTGCTGACTCTATGGTGGTGACTATGGTAAATGGTGCATTTATATAGCGCCTTTATGCAAGGAGCTTTACATTCACCCATTCACACACACATTCACAAAATGATGGCAAAGGAAACCATTCGAGAACCTGCTCATCGGGAGCAATCAGGGGTCTTGCTCAAGGACACTTCGACATTTACTTTTGAGTGAGCCCGGAATCGAACGCGGGAGTTGTGACACTCTTTCAAGCTTTGTTAGCCTTAGCCGTGGGAAAAAGACTGTGTGGGCTGTATGGGCTGGTGAGATTACACATGCCCTGTTGAAACTGTCTGATGCTCTGTTGAAACTGTCTGCAGCTGCAAATGGAATACCACAGCTTGTAATGGCACAATTGAGAGGTTTATGATCTTACTCTATGACCGAACCAGCACACTTACGGCAAAGAGTAAGTTATTTGCAAAGATCAATCCCTCCGACCAAGGCTGCCTAGCCCATTCTGACCGGGAACCCATTTTGGTGTTAGCATCATGTCGTGCTTTAGCTATTGAAAAATAGCAGATCTACAAGCTCATAGCGCGCCACCGAGTGGCGCGCTACGAGCTTGTAGGTCTGCTATTTTTGAAAAATCGAAGAACGACTGACATTTTTTAGAATCTGATCTCAGGTCAGAATGGGTTAATCAGAACCAGTGTGTGTCCAGTGGAAACCTCGTATGAATCTGATCTCAGGTCAGAATTGGCTAGAAGAGCATCAAGAGAACAGTATACCAAGGCCATGTGGGTGCCAGAACCCATGGTTGTCCCATGCAGGTACGATTCCAGGCCAGGTCAGCAATGTGTCTATGTCCCTGAGCAAGACTGCTAACCCCAAATTGCTCCTCTAATTTCTCCCAAGCACCGTAGAATGGCTGCTCATTGCTTCTCGTTGTTATAGGATAGTTAAATGCAGAGGACGCATTTCACCTATATGTGCATACTATATATATACTAAGTTACTAATGCAAATTGCATCAAGAAAAATTTATAATTCGACACAGAGATCATCCATATCTAACATCATTTAGAACTTTCTATGAAAATGTTCAAGTATCCAAAAAACGAATTACCAAGTAAATATGGCGAATATATTCCACTAAATTTGTCTGCGATATCGTAATTATATCCATCACACATTAGAAAACGCGTGATTCAAAGAAACAATACGGTTGCGTAAAGACCTGCCCCCGCCTGCCTCTGATTGGCCCCTTCCATGATGCACGCGGAACTGCTTCGCTTCTAGTCCATAGAGTATATGAATAGAGAAGACACCCGAGTTCTCCTCCCATCCACTTGCATTAAGTTGCTCAAAAGCGCATGAGGCGATTTCACTCCTCCTTCCGTGTAGGAACAGAGTGCATTCTGGGATGGATTGGCCTCAAACACATGAACGCGCTGCCGTTGTACGTGCGCAAACGCGCACGAACGCGAACGAGCGTGCTGCCGTCGTGAACGTGCACAATGATAGTCAACGGACCAGCGCGTTCATGTGTTTGGGGCCAGGCTGCAATAGCTTCATTCGGCCACTATGTCCATTTCGCCTCAGGGTTTCCTCTGGGTGCCTTCTCTATTCATATATACTCTAAGTTCTAGTCATGTGTCACATTCACGAGCATTGCTGGCATTGTGTAAATGGTGATGCCATGCGACATTCCCTACTTGCGCGACAAGGATTTACTATTCTATGTCTATCTGGTTGCAACTTGGACAGGCTGAGTCGCCGAGTCGGGTCAAGTGAACCTCGCAACGTTTGACATGGCAACTTGCACACCTTGGCTTAGAGTGCTCTGTGGTGTCACTCGTGGCTCATGTTCGATTGAGACGGCGCCCCTCTGTCGCGGTCTAAAACTCAATTGATTGGTCATTAAAATAAACATGCTGATTTTCAAGTGGACCCTGATCCAGAAACATTTGGGAACTACTGGTGTATTTTACATAAAGTATTAAACATATTATGTGGCATACTGTGATTTGCATACTAACATGGAGGCACTGTTATGAGAATTGGTCAAAGATGTTGCTACAGTATGGACTCTAAGAGAACTTTTTCTGCTTTTTATTTTAATCCTTGGCCTACCAAAACATTGTCTACAGATATGCACAAACCTGATCGAAATAGATATATTTCCACCATTGTAATCAATAAAACAGTCAGCTAGTATATTCACTGACCGATAATGCTCAAATGATACTGCTACTACTTCATATGTTCATGTTTATCTTGCAGAAATAATACAATATGGTGTGTCTACCATCATTTCCACAACATGACCTTCAGAAACAACACACTCAACCTTAACCTGTTTCGTAAGTGTCTGTAGGGGAGTCACTCGCCCTGAAAGACTGCTTCAGCTTCCCCTTTAGCTAAAGAACCAAGTGTTCTGGAAGTGTCAACATCCTCATCTGCGCCTTGCTCTTTATTAAGCAACACTGTCTGCCTTTCTGGTCAAGGATATATTCATCTCAAATGTGCCTTCAACTAATAAGCCCATGCTAAATATTTTTTAGCATTCTCTAACGAAAGGGGGAGCAAATCAATCACTATAGTGTGTGTGTGTGTGTGTGTGTGTGTGTCCTCATAACTTGAAAGAGCTCTGTTGCATGGAGACACACACCTCATCCGTGTGCGGGGGTCAGTGGGGAGGGGTGAATCCACTTGCTGACCAGCTGTTGTTACTGAGCAATTTAGGGGTTTCTTGTGATCGTACCATTAACATCCTATGTTAAATGTCAAACTTTCCTTATGCTTAAGTAGCATGTGACATGATTTCATGATTCTGAATCCTCATCACATTTGTGCTGATCTCATCACATTTGTCGTGACGGCTATGGCCATATAAAGGCCAATAAAAAATACTATAGTATATACCAAATTTCCCACCCCACAAGCCCGGCTGCCGGACTATGTGGCCTTCAAGAGCATCATGATGTCCTAGTTTTCTGCTTGTAATTATACAATATCTATTCTTAGCAGATATGGGATATTGTTGTCTCCACCAGGCCGAAGGCATGGGGAGAGAGTATGTTTTGCACTCCGTCCGTGTGTGTGTCCGTCCGTTACCAGCTAATCTCCGGCACTGTTAACCCGGTCGATGCCAAACGATGCACACACACTCCCTGGATGCCAACGATGAACCTCTGCCCCACATTTTCAAGAACGGCCTGTTATAGCGCCACCATGAGGCAGCTTTTCACAATCTTTACCTAAAACTGCACCGATCTGTGTGAAACGTTGCATGCACACTCCCAGAGGCCAAGGACACACCTTTGACCTGCATTTTCCGCAACTGCCTTTTATAGCGCCACCAGGAGTCCGACTTTTGTAAAACACATTTTTGATATTACTCCTCCAGATTCTGTCCAAACATCTCACAAATCGTTACACAGTATCTCTATGGTCATGTGCTCAAGTCGGATCTGTCAGATATTTCATATTCCATCCTAATTGGCTATAATTGGCTTTCAAAGTTTGCAAGATTGTTTTGAACAAATCATGAAAGCAGCGTGCAATTTACGTGAAATCTTTCACACATTTTCTTACTAGGCTGAGGAATATATCCCACCTTTTTCACATTGCCCTGTTATAGCGCCAGCAACAGGTTGATTTTTGCAAAACACATTTTTGGAACAAAATGCCTCAAATCATCCAATTGCCATCAAAGGCGTATGAAGAAATGGCATCCTTTTCACATTGGCCTATTATAGCACCACCAGGAGGCCACAACCTGACCTGGCTTGGTGGAGACCTGTGCCCCGAGGGCCACTTTTTTGTCTTTAAACCTTGACAGAGGAGTGAATAATGTTGATACCTGTAACTTTTTAAATAGTAAGAGGTTGATTAGCTACAAACTTAAACCCTTTTATAGCCTACTTCCCCATGAGCCCAGATAGCAATTTTCTTTTTGCATTGGCAGATTCGTCTGGCTATGCGAGGCTAATATTTAGTCCATTTCCTTTTCCCCTCTACACTAAATCTCTGCATTGAAAATAGCCAAACAGCTATCTTTTAGATATGCTATAAGCACACTAGAGTTCATGTGGAACTTGCTTCGCCATGAGCTACAGTACAGCTTGAAATCAAACAGAAAGCCTGTTTCATCCTACTGAAAAACAGCAGACCTCGTTTGAAGCCCATTCTTTAGGTCTTATGCAATACTTGATCATACTTGTCTTACTACTGTAGAATTCAACTCTTCAGCACTCGTCAGGTTTGTGAAGACCTGCAACGAATGCCTTGCAATGACCGCAAAAGCTCATGTTCCTGGTTATGCACCTCTGACTTATCTACTTGTATATGGTAAGCAGAAATGTTCTGATGTGTTCAGTACTTAGATGTGGTATATGTGGATAGTATCCAAATGTTTTATAGTGAATTTTGTGCCGTTTGTTTTTCCTCTTGAGGTCTAAAAGGGCAACTGAATGAATATTTCATTCAAAGAACCAGGCAGCAAGCTGAATGTCTCAACTTCGTCCCACCACCCCCACATTTCCGCTACAAGGGAGATCTTGGTACATACACTTTCTATGTCTATAATGTATTATAAACATAAACATACGTATAATGCTTCATAAATTAATCTGCTTATAATAATGCTGTATAATTATACACACCCTTGATATAAACAAGTAAGACGCCTGACCTAAAGGGCGAGGTTGTGTGCACTGGCCATATATGGAGTTTTCAACGGCAGCAGGTCGCATTTACTATGACATCCCTGATGATGTCACATGATGTCACGATGACTTGGGCACCATATATGGCGGCTGATGTCACGATGACCTGGGGGCTTGGCTAGGGTGACCAATCAACCAACCAACACACTGACCGGAAATGCTAGATTCCATAGTAAATGCGACCTGCAGTCGCAATTAGAATTAGGCCTACTTTAATATAAGGTCAAGTATAAATGGATTTTAATGTGTTTATAACGCTGCATAATTACAGTTATTAACACTCACACAGTATTTCACCATCACTACTGATGAGGTAAGGTCAAGTATATAATGAGTTAATTACTGATCAGTCCGAGGTTTACTTTTCACTGGGATCATGATAATTTTATATTTAATGCATTATAATCCCAGTTATACTACATTATAGTGTGATTTTAAGTCACTGTAAGTAATGATATAATAATAATATGAAGAACAAATCATCATCATCATCTCAGGAGGAATTAACTATTTCTAATACGCTTGTTTGTATTTACCATTGCAGAGTTTTGTCCTGAAAAGTGGAACATGTCTTATGAGAATTCAGTGAACCGTCGGTCCAGAGGCCCTGGATGCCCGTTCAGTCCGGACAATAGATAAAAGGGTACAGGATAAATCACAAGGGACCAACTTCTGTGTTCACAGCCACCTTTGCTAGAGGAAACGATGGCGAGCGCATAATGCATGTACATAACCAACACATCTTGTAAGCCGTCACATACAGTAGGACCCATCTACTGATGGGACATTCATTTCAATAATCCAGACATATTTTGTCCGATATGATTATCCTATCGCCCCCTACATCTTTGTTTAAATGTAGCCTGCTTTCTGTTTTATGTTTGTATCTTATTTTTAAAAGGTCCTTGCATATTGTGTATTTTGCTCTGTGCCTTGAATAGGTGTTTCTTATTAAAACCTGCTTATGGCCAGTGACGTGCCTGACGTAGTGAAACCATAAGGAGAGATAGCTCTGTTTTTCTTTTTACTTAATTCAAATGTCATTTTATAATGTGTTTCTATTGCTTAATGTTTTATGTAAAGAGATATTGAATTGCCTTGTTGAAATGGGCTATACAGATACACTTGCCTTGCTTTGCACCTGAAATCAGTTGTATATTGGAACTCATTTTGAAGAAGGAAAAGATTATGGTAGAATCTAGATTCATGATTATTTGTTTTTGTTCAATAAATGTCTATAGTACTCATCTATACTTTGTAAAGAACTTATTTGGTTCAGATACAAAATGTGACTTAAGTGCACACAATATGCTTCTTGTATTGATTCGCAGTGAAATTTACTTTATTAAAAAAAAAAAAAGTTTCCCAGTTCACTTGAATCAAATGCAAAAAAATGGGATACAAGGAAAAATATCCACCCACTTATAAATAATGAGGGGGGGAGGAAACTACATTATCAATCAGAAATCAAATTAACTGAATGGCATCAACTACTGCTCAAGTACCAATGATGAACCTCTGCCCCAAATATTCCTCAACGGCCTGTTATAGCGCCACCATGAGGCCGATTTAGGCAAAACACATTTCTGTAGATTACTCGTACACATTTTATTCATACATCACACAATTCGGTATACACTAACTCCATAGTCATGTGATCAACACGGAGCGGCACCATTTCCCATCTTCCATCCTGATTGGCTAAGATTGGCTTCCAAAGCTCACACGATTGGTCCGTTTCGAAAAAATGCCACAAATCACAAACACAGTGTGCAATTTCCGTGAAATTATACACACACATTTCCACTAGGCCGAGGACGACATGCCACAAAATGTCCCCCCAAATCAGCCTCACGGTAGCGCTATAACAGGCCAATTCTTGTTTTTAGCTATAACTGCATTGATCTGTATACAACTTATGTATGCACTCCCTAGAGGCCATGGAAAAACATTGTCCCTGCATCCCTCCACATCTGCCGGTTATAGCGCCACCATGAGGCCGATTTCTGTAAAACACATTGCTTATGTTAGTCTCACAGATTTCATCCAAATCTCACGCAAATCGGTCCACATGATCTCTGTAGTCATGTGATCAAGACGAGTCTGATGGATTTCTCAGATTCTACACTGATTGCCTTACACACTATCTCTATAGTCATGTGTATTGTGTTCAAGACGAATCTGTCCAATCATTTCCCCTCCTAATTGGCTAACATTGGCTTTCAACGTTTGCAGGATTGGCCCGTTTTGAACAAAAAGCCTCAAATCATCCAATTGCCATCCAAGGCAAGAAGAAATGGCACCCTTTTCACATTGGCCTATTATAGCGCCACCAGGAGGAAACAACCTGACCTGGCCTGGTGGAGACCTGTGCCGATGGGCACTTTATCTAGTTTGGTCATGTTACAGATGTAAAAGCTCGTAGCTTGTAGATTTTATTAAATATATTTTTTTCATACATTTTGAACTTGTGAAATGGGATATTTTGATTACTTTTGGTACTATATATATTTTTGTGGCTTTCGCCTTTATTTGATATTTTTTATAGAGGCATAGATACAGTAGTAGGCTAACAGGAAATGGGGAGAGAGGTGGGGGGGTGACACGCAGTAAAGATCGTCGTGATTGGGAGTCGAACCCGTGGTCCACTGCCAGACTGCCAGCCAGGGTGCCTGGACCGCTGAGCCACGGCCCAGGCCAGTAGGCTATTTGATGCCATTTACCCAAATACATTTTGTAACAGAGTATATCTACGTACATTGCGGTTACTTTTTACTTAAGTAAAACATGTGAGTACTTCTTCCATCATTGAATAGAGGAAGCTTGGAATGAAAGACCGGAAGAAAACCATTGCATTTAACCTTACATTGTGGTACAGCTGTGGCATAAGGTTCCACATTCAAAGAAATCAAGGGGCTTCTTGAGAATTTGTTGCAATCCTGATGAATGCAATTCTTTTGGTATGTGTGGTGAGGATTGGTAAACATTTAGAGAAGTTAAGAACGTATAATTACTGGGACATTTTTGATAAACTTTACACACGGTCATGCAGTGAACTGCACTGTTGCTGTACTAACTCTCTTTTTTATTTCTCAAATTACTTTTCTTCCAGTGTCTTGCGGTAAGTCATATTTTATTTGTCATCACATTTCTTACATAATCTAACATTGTTTCTCTTTCATAGCGTAAGGTGAAATGATAATAACACATTGTACAGTAGACAAGACACTGTAGGTCTTTTGTCTAAGATATGACTTATGTGGTAAATGCTGCATGCTGATATCTAGAATTTAACAACCATTTCCTTTCATTCTTGTCACAGAACATCACCTGAGCAGCCTTTAAACGTGTGGATTATCTGAAGAACACTGACAGGTGATGGCCCGTCTCAACCTCCGCCAATGGTTCTACAGTCGGGTTCATTCCCCTCAGAATGACAAGTGGGCGACCGGTGACCAAACCTTCCCTGAGAAGATGTCCATCAAGGAAGTGCTTTGCTATCTTCTTCATTCTCTCATTCTACTTATGATTTAAAATGTGGGAAAAAAAATTACCATTATCATATCGTTGCTGTCGGGCAGAAACTTGTTTGTGTTTTTTTCCCGTAAATTAACGCCTTACTTGATCATACTAATGGTATCACACAAAGCAGATCCACAAGCTCGAAACCTTTGGAGATTATATATCTGCTAATTCTGGTATTTAAAAAAAAATGTAATACTGAAAACAGGGTTAGGGTTAGTTTTGGACATAATGAGTTTTCCTCCCGGCAGAGACAATTATGCATTTGCGTATTGTGATCAAGATGATTGATATTCCAAATTAGTGTGGACTGTGAAATGTATTGCTGTTGTCGGGTCGAAACCCTAACCCTATGTCCATATTTTATGTTTTTTCATTAATGCTCTTCGTAATTTGCTGTTACACAAATGTAGCAAAAATAGCCAATCTACAATCTCAAAACGTTTTCAGATCTGCTATTTTTGCCATTTCTGAAATTTAATCCTGAAAAGTAACCGTTTTGGACCCGGCAGTGACGCTGTGTAGGTTTGAGTTTTACCCAAGTTCCACATCCGAGGTCATGTTCCTGAACAGTGTTCTATAGGATCATGGTTGCGTACGGAGCCATTCTTGCGACTCTCCTGGTGAGAAGTTTCAAGGTGGAGAAACAGCCGAAATCTCCTACCCAACAATTCTACCCACCACCCCAACAAGTCTACCCACCAGCCCAACAGTTCTACCCACCACCAACAACAACGACTCGTAGAAGCTGTAGTAAACTGCTGAAAACCCTCGAGCCAGAAGAGGTTAAGAACCAGGTAAGGAGACCATTGTAGAAAAAAAGAAAGCACATGCACTCACATACTGTAGTACTGATTTACTCTGACTTAATTCATTAAAAAATCTTGTCAAAAATCTTAAAGCTGTAATCTCTAACTTTTATATCCTAATTTCTATGGCTCCTCCAAGATAGACATGCCGGGAGGAGATATTACAAGTAGTACTTATACCTGTAAACCAGGGGCCCTGCTGATCTACATCGACATGTTGTGAGCTTATAGATCGTCTATTTGAACTATTTCAAAATGTTTTTCAAAATGGTAAAAAAGGGCAAGCAAAGGGTCTAAATTTCTCAACCACATTGTCCAACCACAGCAGATATACTGGTTGGTTATATCGTATGAACACAATTGACCATGCAGATTGGTTAAAATAGCATTCATTCATTGAAATATGTCCCTGAAAATGAGTGACTTTCATGCAGCTGTTCCGTGGGAGGTGGATTCTTCAGGAGGCCTACTCTAATGACTCCGTTGATCAGTATGCTCTGACCATCGCCAAGAGCTCCTGGGCAGAATTCTACCATGACACCAACACTGGGACAATCAATCTCACAATGGCACACATGTTGGTTCATCCTGAGTGAGTGATAACTATTATTTACTCAACCTGTGATGGGTCGTGAGGGAATTGCAAGTTGGTGCCAAAATCATTTGTAAAACACTATGATTTTAAGGATAACATGACATTCGAAATGTATATATTTTTTATTTAGATTTTAAATTAGAGATCTGCTATGAATTTTACATTTTGCATTAAAATAATGATAAAATAATACAAATTTAAAAGAAATGTGTTTTAATTTGGATACCCATATTGTACATAGGAGCTTAAAGTATACTACTTTAGTTCCATTGATCCAAGCTGGAACACAATCAGTTTATTGATCATTAAAACTTGCTCTGAGAATGCACACTTTGGCTGCCGTGTTAAGTGGCCAGATGGGTGGGCCAACACTTTTTCAGCTTTAATCCAGAAAAGTTTAAGAATCACTAGTTAAACATGGATATACTGTTACAATTTTTGTGTTGTGTTCACTCCATTCAGAGACCTTTTGATGCTTTTTATTTTAATTCTTAGTATACCACAACATTGTCTACAGATATGAACAAACTTGATCAAAATAGATACTACTACTACTTCATATGTTTGTTGATCTTGCAGAAACAATTCAATATGGTGTGTCTACCATCATTTCCATAACATGACCTTCAAAAACAACACACTCAACCTTGACCTGTCTCGTAAGTTGCGTGTGTGCGTGCGTGCGTGCGTGCGTGTGTGTGTGTGTGTGTGTGTGAGAGAGAGAGAAAACATATACAGTATGTCATTATGTCACCATTTTACAGTTATCTCATGTCTTACTACTTTAGGAGAGTACAACGCTACAGCACAATTCACGTTTCTGACAACCTGCACCGAATGCCTTGTGATGACTGGACAAGCTCATGTTCCTCATTATCCACCTCTGAATTATCTACTTGTATATGGTAAGCACAAGGGTTCTGATGTGTTCAGTATTTGGATGTGTAATGTAAGGAGAGTGTAGTATTCAAATGTTTTATATTGAATTTTGTGCCGTTTGTTTTTTCTTCTTGAGGTCTAACAATGCAACTGAATGAATATTTCATTCGAAGAACCAGGCATCAAGCGGAATGTCTCAACTTCGCAACACCAACACCATTCCACTACAACGGAGAACATGGTAGATATCATTCATCACTTATCACTTTCTATGAAGCCCATGTCTAATGTATTATAATCTTATATTATAATTTATTATATTTGGCTTATAATGCTATATATGCCCATAATTACTCATAATTCTTAACAATGATCATAAGACATCATAAACCATTTTATAATTATCAGGTCAAGTATAAATGCATTATAATTGCTTATACTGCTGCATATTTAGTTATAAGAACTCATAATTACTCATGTTTTTGTTTATCTACATATGTATAATCATAACTGATTATTAGCATTTCATAAAGACTTGTAAGGTATATTGCTGGTCACTCCAAAGCATTCTAATCCCTATTATAATGCATTATACTGTAGTGTGATTATAAGTCAATATAAATTGCCAGTGAGGGCGTCAAGTAAAGTGAAAAAATAGTGCCACCAGGAGGCACTTTATTTAAAAAAGAGGGAAAAGAGAAACAAACAAACAAAAAACATGTTTATATTACTCCTTCACATGTTGTCCAAACATCACAAACGTTCTTGACCTGGTGGAGACATGTGTTCCGAGCAGCACTTTTTCTAGTTGGAATTGGGAAGCATTAGTGCAGTGTAGTGTGGTGTTAATACTCTTCTTTGTATTTACCATTGCAGGGTTTTGTCCTGAACAGTGGAACATTCATGGAGACGACATGGAGAGTTCAGTGACCCGTCGGTCCAGAGGCCCTGGATGCCCGTTCAGTCTGGGCAATGGATAAAAGGGTATACACTGCGGATAATATACTCCTATTTTACCGCTGTTTCGGCGCTGTAGTGCTGAAATGATTTAGGCTCGTCTTTATTTTTCAGTATCACCGAAGAGCCGAAAGAAATGAATGATTAAAAAAGACCACTATTGTATGAAAATCTATCAACAAACTATACTATAAAAGGGAAAAAGAGAGATAGATGTTTCAGCTTTTTCTTCCTTTTTACTGAATTCAAATGTCCTTTTATTACGGGCTTCTTTTGCCTCATTGAAATGTGCTTTACAAATATACTTGCCTTGCTTCGTGCCCTGCTTTACTGAAATCAGTCGTATATTCAAACTCATTTTGAATAAGAGAATAAATGTCTATATGCATATACCGGTACTTTGGTTCATATTATTTCAATCCCCTGTGAATTTACTCCTGGATTCTCCATGTGTTGTTACACAGACATCTGGGTAAAAGAGACCTTCCTACTTGGCAAACATGCATTATAATTATACTTTGTCACAGCAGCAAACTGTTATTAAGTGGGTGTGAGACACACTAAAATTTGTTGATATTGTATAGCCTATACAGTATGTCTGAAGTACAAAGGTAATGTTGATAGAAACTGTCATTTACACAGAACTCAAAAAGTGCTTATTTGGCTTATGACTGCATGGTCACAACCAGGTAAACTACTTACCGGTATTCACTGTTTGCTTGGGTAAACTCTAAAATACAAGCAATGTCTGTTGATTTCACCCCAGTTGGCATGAGTAATCTGGGAGGTTGAGAGTAGCCTATACTGTTGTGACAGTATGATTCTGTGTTGAACATGGTCAATCTGTTGATTCAGCCCAGGTCTGTTGATTCAGCTCAGGTACTGTGACAGTATAATGATAATGTGGACCTACTCCTCCCACGGGGGGAAATTCAGTATTCAGCTCAACCCAGCTGATCGCAGGCCTCAAGAGCTATAGGGGTTAAGTGTCTTGCTCAGGGACACACGTCAACATTGCTGGCCTGGAATCGTATGGCCGTCCCAAATGATCACGAATACAGTATAGAATGCACATGTACTGTACAGCAGACTATGGAGTGTCTTGGCCCAAAATGTCTGTATGACAATAAATTAAGTGTAAAATAATACTGTAAAATATGAATGCCTCTGGGCACCCTAACCAGTCATAGTATTCAACCCCGTTTACATGTGTTCTAAAATTTGACTTATTTCCCACATTACTGGTAAATTCTTTTAAATTTGCAGCTGTGACTCAGAGCAAATTTGCCATTATGCATCTCACGCGTGAGTACTGAGTACACAGTCGTGACCTTTGAGCAGCTCTGCTGCAAAACAAACATGTTTCAGTGGCACCATCACCAAGAGTAAGAATATGGTCATACACTCGGGTGGACGCAGAATGAACGGCATCTTGTGGATTCTGGGCTCATGGCCATTCTGAAGAAAATCATATGATGCCCTATAGTTTGCTGTAATCATACCATGGTATTCACCATTACCATTACATGTATTCAGACATGGAACATAATGGGACCACAGAGTTCGGTAAACTGCAGTATTACTTCACCTTTTGCCATGATAAACTGCACTCCAAAATTGTTTCTAAAATCACACTTTCTTTCTCACTGCCCTTTCTCACTCGTTACTATTGTTGACCCCCCCTCCCCGAAAAAATTTAATTAAATAATGATAATATATTTGGGTCAGTGACGTGACACCCCAAAAAAAGTGTTTTTTAAAAACCTTTAAATAACAGGAATAAAAATGATTTACTTTTGTTCTACTCAGTCTCATCTTTATGGAAACATATTTTGTTTTTAGATATTTTATTGGAATCAGAATTTATTCAGCATTTTGTTTTACTTGTGCCTAAAATCGTCATATGGTGTGACATGACAATAATTGTTTATAAAATGAAAATGGAGTACAACTTTCTTAAGTTGCTCACTTTATCAAAGTCCTTTATCATAACTAACCTGTGATCCACTATAGTTTTGTGAAAATGTATTAAATCTGTATATTATTTCCGTAATCAACACTCAATGTGATGCCCATGTTATTGGTCTTTCAATATATTTTGTATTTATTGTGACAAAACTTTCTCTAAAATTACACAAATATTTGTGAGTCTTCCTTAGACTATTTGCTATGTAATCCATGAACATTAATGGTTTCATCATTAATAAAGGTATGATTCTTGTCACTATTTGGAACGTCACACCAAATGATTTAGTGTCACACTGTCATATCTTCATTTTTCAAAGCAAACTGTGTTTTAACCTACTTATTAGTGAGTACTGAACTTTACAGATTGATTTAACAATTACTCAGGAACAACAGCAACAGGAAATTTGCTTTAACATTGAATAACATGGCAATGACTGAATAAAACGAAATTAAACACAATTTATTGTGGATAGTTGCAGATTTTAGGTGAAAATGTTTAAAACAAATGTTTAAATGGACAAAAGAAGCATGGGACTCTGTTATTTATTGTTATATCTGTAGGAAAATACAGTTTGTATCATATGGTGTGACAAAAAAGTCATATGGCGTGACAGGAAAACAGTCACACCATTATGATAAAGTGTCACACCATATTACGTTTTCTGCACTTAACATAACCTTGAGGCTACTAGCTACACATTAGCATGCTAACAACATGCTAGCTATAACAAAGCAACATAGATTTACATGTAATTATGACCAAAAAATCTAATACCTTTAGCTTTTTTAATGAAAAAGGTGTCACACCCACAGACACTTGGAAGAGTCGCATTGGTCAGCGTTCCAACAAGATCATATTTCATGAAAATGTTAAAATGATAATTCACCACAGACACCTGTCATGCTATTGTAATGCAAGTGCTGAACAGCCTTACTGAAGAAGTACCTCTCTATCCCAATGGGTGTCCAAACAATTGCCTGTTGAAATGTCCCAAAATGGTGTCACACAATATGATTTTGGTTTGGGGGACAAAATCTTTTTGATCAGAAATGACTGAAAACATTATGCTTGGACTTTGAAAAGATTAGGCTCACAATCTATATTATATTTATGTTTTTTTTTTTTTAAGAATTTTAGCATTTTTTCACTTAATTTTATTTAAGTTCCTACTTTGAGAAACAAGGCCGGGACAGTCGCATTATGGTTTTTGCTGTGTTTGGTTGAAAATTCTGAAGAAATGAGGAATGAAATGTTTTAATCTTGAGTATGTTCACATGAAGCATAATGTCCTGCACAATATTCAGAAGGTTTTTGACAAATATATTTTTTATTTATACATGAGTGACACTGAGGACAGCCAGGGACACCATGTCACGTCACCCAACCACTTATGCATTTTGAGTGGGCAATCAAGTCCGGTTTCGACACCATTGTTTGCACACACTCTTTATTACACGCCTGTCACTGATTGGCTGACCTTTCTAACACAGCCAGTATTTAAAAGCTTCCTCGCTTCTGCCTCGTGTCACAAACTCTGTTTCTGCGCTGTCTGCTGTCAGAGCTGGTACAGTATGTGGACTTCAGGTCAGGTAAACAGCAACTACTTATTACTGCTTGGGTCTGCTTAGGTCAATTCTGTACCGAGTTCCACTAGCATCTGAGAACGAAAATGTAACTAAGGTATTTCGGTGGCGGTAACATTAGAGTTTCCACTCCGACAGTTGATTACTCATATCCATAATTTAGAGACAAATCGCCTGAATAATTTGTTTATTTTTGGAATACAGATCTTATTTGACACAATATAAAAAATAAAAATAAAAAGCGTGACACAGTAGGATGTGTAAATTATGTGAGACTCAAAGCGACGATGGAGGGCTCATCTGAGGACGACCTAGAGAGAGAGAAGTTGCTCAGTGGCGTTTGAAGCAGCCGGAAGAACCCTCTACTTCCGCATTTTCTTGATTTGGGCACCAACATTTGCGATGAATTGTGATCTTTTAGATATGCTATTTTCAGGATGCAACCAATTGTAAAATCAGCCATTACGACGCCACCAAAGCCCAATTTTAGTCATCAGTAGATTTGGATTTGTATAGATCTAAAATCTATACGATATTTAGTCGACTAAAACTAGACTAACCTAAAACATTTCAGATTACTAAAATATGACAAACTAAATTAAATATTATTCAAAGACCATGACTAAAAATAAAATGAATAAATAATTGCTGTCGGAATGAACAGTGCTGTGCAGCCCCGCCTAATCCAAGGTCCTGTTCCCGAACAGTGTACTAGGATCTTCGCTCTGAACGGGGCCATCCTCGTGATGCTCCTAGCGAGGACCTTCAACACGGAGCCGAGCTGTGATGAGCTCCTGAAGCCCCTCGACCCAACTAAGCTGGAGCCGAAGGTAGGGAAACACATGAAAATTGACATAAAAAAGCTTGAAGACCACCGATATATAGCATACATTTTTCTGAAAACTATCAGGATTTAGAAGACATTTCATAGAATCTGCCTCTGGGTTAAAGTAATAATATACGTAATATTAAGTAATAATTAGGGATGTGCTGATCAATTCTTTTTGCTCCCAATCTAATTTCGATCATTTGCAAATGACGTGATCGCCCCGATTTCCGATCACCCGATCCGATCGGGACAACCCTATTAATAATATATCAACATTTTGATGACATTGTATTTATTTATTTTCGTATTCAGACAATGGATTAAAAGCACCCCCCCCCCCCCCCCCCAACAAAATGTCTCTGTGACACACCCGCAGTCTGCGTTCAAAGATTTTTCCCAGAAGCTTTGTCATTGGCCCAAACCTTTTCTGCCGGAAAATCAGCCAACCAATCAGGAAGTGGACAGTCAAAGTCATGCATTGTTCCTCATCTTTGAAGCCACATTGCGGCCACTAGAGGTGTCATAGAGACAAAATATTTTTGGGAGCATTAATCCATTGCTGGCTGATTTGAATACAAATAAATAATAATTAAAGTCCCTGAAAATGAATGACTTTCATGTAGCTCTACTCTGGGGAGTGGATCCTCAAAGATGCCTACTCTACTGATCCCATTGATACATTCGCCCTGAGGCACCTCAAGAGCTCCTGGGCAAAATTCTTCACAGACCACAAGGGAATGAATGCTATAATGGGTCACATGATCGCTTGGCCAGGGTTTATGTGAGTGATAACAATTTAATTCTACATAAAGAGTGTTAAAACTTTATATGGCATATAGGAAACAATAACGATTTGCATACTGTACTATATGATGTAGTCACTGTTACGAGAACTCTATTGTATAATAATTGATTGAACGTATGGCTTGTTTGTACCAAAATGTTGTCTACAGTTAAAATGGTACATTCAGATGATTGATTCATAATGCTCAAACAATGCTACTCACTACATCTTAAGGTGCAGCGAATGTTGTGTCTACCATCATTTCCATGACACGGTCCTCGGAGACAACAATACAGTCATCCTTGAGCTTGGTAAAGTAGCT
Source organism: Protomyctophum parallelum (assembly GCF_964188405.1). Classification (NCBI taxonomy): domain Eukaryota; kingdom Metazoa; phylum Chordata; class Actinopteri; order Myctophiformes; family Myctophidae; genus Protomyctophum; species Protomyctophum parallelum. Next base: position 31,391,203 of record NC_139713.1, read on the forward strand.
GTGTGTGTGTGTGTGTGTGTGTGTGTGTGCGAGTGTGTGTAAAAATGCCTCTGCAAAGTAAATGATTGTAACAAAACACACTGTGTAGTTACTTACGCATGATCCAGAGTCATTGAAAAGAAAGTGGTTAAACTGAGTGGCCGACATCTGTATAGACTTCGTTGACTGGGTCCCCCAGGGGTCTTTTAAACCCCTCCCTTTTTCTGTACACACCAAATCTCTTCCCTGAAATTAGCAACCCGATCTCACAGGAATGGTAAGTGTACGGAATTACAATTCCGTGCATACACGACTAGAAAACCCCCAAATCCGTACAAATGACCCTGAAATACCTCCCCGGCATAGACAATGACGGAGAGGCGTCGTCTCTACTGAACTTGAGCCACGTGAGACACCGAGCCGCTAGTTGCCATGTGATGTCGAGCGTTGCCAAGTTCGGCAGAGCCGACTCAGCCCTGTCCGAGTTGTAAACCGATATGGACAGAATAGTAAATATTGTAAATCCCGAACTCACCCAGCCCGAACCAGCCAGGGTGAAACAGCACTTCCGTGTTTGTGAAAGCCACATCTCTGTCAGTAGTAGTGGGGACAGTAGTTTGGGATCAAACAGAAAGCTGTTTCATCCTACTGGAAAAATGCCAACCTTGTTTGAAGGCCATTCTTTAGGTGTTACTGTATGTGCTGTAATATTGCCTTTATACTTTTCTTGCTACTGTAGACGAGTACAACTCTTCAGCCCAAATCATGTTTCTGAAGAACTGCGATGAATGCCTTACACTGACTGTGAACGCTCACGTTCCTGATTATGAACCCCTGACTTATCTACTTGTATATGGTAAAACGAGCAATTACTCAAATCTCTTGATTCTTGACCTATAATCTAAAATGCTGTGTAGATGTGCATGTGTACACATGTGGACAAATTGTTTGTTTATCTTCTTGAGGTTTGATTGGGAAACTAGATGAAATTGACGAACAAAGAGTCAGACAGCAAGCGGCATGTCTCAAGTTACACCCACAAGCACCATTCTACTACAGTGGAAATGGGACAGGTAGATCTCATTTGTCATTCAACCCTTGCTATGAAGCCAAATAATACGGATCATAAACATAGATCTAGCTCATCATAATCTGCACATAGCACTGTACAATTATTATAAAGAAAAATGCAACAAGACTTAATGGGTTAATCTAATAATTAATTTCTTGCTTTTCTTTTTACGTACCCCTATTGGCGTGATTTTTTTTTCCCAATGGAAATATCCTAAAAAACGGGGTCGTATTGTAATCGGGGACTAGATTACGGTATTTGATATTCAATGTTATACAAATGAGTCTTGAAAAATGGGGGTTGTCTTATAATCATTGTCGTCTTATATTCGGGATAATACGGTATTAACAATAATCTTTCTTGTATTTCCCATTAAAGGACCTTTTTGTCTTGAAAATAGCAGTCCCTATGATGCCAGCTTTCCTTCAGCTCACCTGCTGTCCAGATGGTATGGTATCAAGATCCCAGAACATGGACATGGAAAGTAGAGTCGGCCATCGTTCTCAACACACCCACCTATACATTGCTAGAGGAGGCAGTGGTGGGTGCATAACAGATGTCATTGCTGTCGGGCAGAAACCTCCTATCTCCATATTCTAACTGTATTTTAGTTATTGCTTGTCTGATAATGCGATGCTACTACACAGAAGTAGCAGATCGACAAGCGTGAAACGCAGTGTGAAGGAACATGTTTTGAGCTTGTATATCACATATTTTAATTGCGTAGGTTAGGAGGGTTACATGTTCCAACAATGTCTCCACATTGTCATTTAGCCACTACAATGCAATGTTTGTCTGTAGGTGTATCCAAATACATCTTCAGGAAGCCACCCTCACTCACAAACTCTATTAAAGCTTTGATTGTCCCTGCCTGACCTTATTTATACCATTTTACACCTTCAGCTGCACCATGGAACAAATAACATTAGTTTGTTCTACATAAGTTCCATAAGAGTGCACAAGCCTGTGTGGTCAGTGGACCCTGAATTAGCCGTGAAATCGTTTTAGCTGTTATGAAGGCTGCCAATGTGCCGTTGTCCAGACCGGCTCTTTGTTTACACAAAACGGGTCACTAGGCAGGCCAACAGGGACAGACAAATTAGTAGGAATCAACTGACACCTGTGCACACTAGTTTCATAAGACCATGACAAACATATTGGGAGACACACGATTTTAAAAGGTGAACAGGTGTGTTAACTTAATAACCCTAAATATAATAATTTAGGGCCCTCAATGTGTGATTACAATTTGGGGTCAATCAGAGTTTTTAAATGCTCTCACATACTTTGGAATTATAAGCAATCAGAATGGAATCTGAATGTATCTTTATCATCACAGAAAATGTGTAGTAATTTGCTAAATGTGTTTTAATGAAAATGTTAATTAGTTAAGACCACATGGTCTATGGGATGTTTTTGTGGTTGTATGACCTACAGTTCAAGTTATAGACCAAAACGTAGCTGGTACGAACCACCTAAGCTGGTACAGCGACTGCAATACCGCCCCTGCCGCTCCGATTCTCCGGCTGATCTCCTTCTCCGTCCTCCCCTCACTCGTGAATAAGACCCCGAGATACTTGAACTCCTTCACCTGGGGTAATGCCTCATTCCCTACCCGGACTGCACGATCCACCGGTTTCCTGCTGAGAACCATGGCCTCAGATTTGAAGACGCTGATCCTCATCCCAGCCGCCGTACACTCGGCTGCGAACCGGTACAGTAAGAGCTGAAGGTCTTGGACCGATGGTGCCATAATCTGCAAAAAGCAGTGATGCAACCCTTAGCTCACCAAGCCGAATACCCTCTCCGCCACGACTCAAGATCCTGTCCATGAAAACCACAAACAGGATAGGTGACAATGCGCAGCCCTGGCGGAGGCCAACCCCCACTGGAAACAAATCCGACTTACATCCAAGCACACAAACACAGCTTTCGCTTTGGGTGTACAGAGATTGGATGGCCCTCAACAAGGTCCCCCTCACCCCATACTCCCGCAGCACCTCCCACAGAATGTGGGACCCGGTCATATGCCTTCACTAAAGTTGAATGTTGCCACTGCTACACAGGTTCATCCCGATGTTCTGGGCATCTTTGTGAAGTTAGTGTTAGTAGAAAGCAGGTAAAAGAGTAACATTTGAGCAGACTAAAATCATCAGTCACTCTACCATTCAATGTAGTGGAAGACCTGTGAGTTACACCGCAGATATGTCGTCTGACTCGTCTCCGCCTACAGGAAATACATTCGCTGCGACCTGCTGGGGACCCATTTCTGAATTGGTCTATACCCTCTGAGACTGGTCAGGACAGGTGCTCCCAGTTTCATTAATTAGCTCCGCCCACAATACACTTGCAAGACAGCACAAAAGGTAAAAATACATGTGCTCGTCCACACACACACACACACACACACACAGCACACACATACACACTCACAAAGATATAGCCTTGAATGGCTGATATTCCATACATGCATTCCATATAATCTATATACAGCCATAGATGGAACACTCGCTGCATGCATTTTCATGGAGGGATTCGATTCCTCTCAGCAGCAGCATTCTAATGCGAATGTGGCACTGTGTGCACTCGCCTAATAATTAATTGCTGCGACTTGGGGTTGCAGAGAGGTCAGGCTATATGGCAGAACAACACCATTCTTATTCAGGTTGGTTTCTTAGAAGTCTTGCTTTCACTATGCAGTTTGATCGACACTGGGTCTATATTTTACAGTATATGCACTGGGTACCGATCTCTTATGATTATGAATTTGTTGCCAATGCCAACACATTATTTATTAAATGAATTAAAGTGCAAGCCCATACATAGGCTATGAGTGCTAATGGAGATGATTCTCTGACAAACTCGCTGTCAGCCAGTCCCAGAGCTAACAACTAAAAACAAGGAACAATAATTAACCTTTTCTTAAATAGTCTGGCTAATAAAATTAGGGGCCAATATAGCTGCAACTTGTACACTAGATTTGTTTCAATATGTTGAACGTAGAGTTGCAACACCAACCATTGACAGCTAATCCTCTTTCAATGTTTTTATTGGATTTTCTCAAAATTATAAACATGCATTACATACGTATAAAAAGGAAACAAAAAACAAAAGACAGAATCAACAACATGACAGTAAATAGTAATACAGGAAAAAAAGTAGCAGTCAAGTATATACTCCCATCATACAGTTGAACTTATTGCAGTTACACCCATACATATTACTCTTTTCCATTCTTCTTTTTAAAATCTTGCAATAGGTGACCAATCTCTAACAAAGTCGGCAAGAGTGCCTCTTATATAAATGATAACCTCGACATTGGCAGTATCGACATGAGTTTTTCATACCATAATTTTATGTCAGGGGGGATCATCTAACCATTTTTGTAAGCCGTGCAGCGTATAGGGCTATTCGTAAAATGTATCTAAGCCCAGTACCAGGCTCTGAACCCAACATCTGAACATGATTGAGCAAAGCTAATCCAAACAAAAAATCACAAAAAATCACATCTTTGTATTAAACATGTCTGTATTTAGTTGTCTCCACCAGGCCGAAGGCATGGGGGGAGAGTATGTTTTGCACTGCGTCCGTCCGTGTGTCCGTGTGTCCGTCCGTCCGTCCGTCCGTCCGTGAGCAGCTAATCTCGGCCACCGTTAACCCGGTCCATGCCAAATTTTGCACACACACTCCCTGGATGCCAACGATTAACCTCTGCCCCAGACTTTCCAGAACGGCCTGTTATAGCGCCACCAGGAGGCCACTTTGTGCAAAACAAGTTTTTGCACAGTACACCTACACATTTTGTCCAAACATCACGCAAATTGGTACACAGTCTCTCTAGAGCCATTCAATGAAACCGGTCTTTCACATTTCTCAGACTCCATCCTGATTGGTTAAGATTGGCTTCCAAAGTTCACAGGAGTGCTCAGTTTCAAACAAAATGCTGCAAATCATGAACACATCGCGTGATTTCCGTGAAATTGTGCACCCACATTCCCACTAGGCCCAGGACAAAATGCCACATGAACAATTTCAACTCAGCCTCAAGGTGGCGCTATAACTGGCCGAAAAGTGTTTTTACCTCTAACTGCACGGATCTGTGGATAACCTGGTGGAGACCTGTGCCCAGAAGGGCACTTTTTCTAGTTAGTGTTTTACTTTACTGTTATCCTGTGATATTATATTGTTTTCCTTGTGTCTTAGTTCCAGTTGGAGTTTCCTTTGCACTTGTGTACTTTTATTGTCTCCACCAGGCCGAAGGCATGGGGGGAGAGTATGTTTTGCACTCCGTCCGTCCGTCCGTGTGTGTGTCCGTGAGCAGCAAATCTCCGGCACCGTTAATCCGGTCGATGCCAAATTTTGCACACACACTCCCTGGATGCCAACGATGAACCTCTGCCCCAAAATTTCCAGAACGGCCTGTTATAGCGCCACCAGGAGGCCGCTTTGTGCAAAACAAGTTTTTGCACAGTACACCTACAGATTTTGTCCAAACATCGCGCAAATTGGTACACAGTCTCTCTAGAGCCATTCAACGAAACGGGTCTTTCAGATTTCTCAGACTCCATCCTGATTGGTTAAGATTGGCTTCCAAAGTTCACAGGAGTGCTCAGTTTCAAACAAAATGCTGCAAATCATGAACACATCGCGTGATTTCCGTGAAATTGTGCACGCACATTCCCACTAGGCTGAAGAAGAAATGCCACATGAACAATTTCAACTCAGCCTCAAGGTGGCGCTATAACTGGCCGAAAAGAGTTTTTACCTCTAACTGCACGGATCTGTGGATAATTTACTTTTGTTGCCCTTTTATCCAACCACCAGATGAAGGCAAGCTGCAATGTCCTACATTCCTATCCTGGTGGAGACCTGTGCTCAGAAGGGCACTTTTTTTGTAGTATGTTTTCTCTCTTGGTTTAAAAAGTTGAACATGTGCAGGACAGCTCGCCCTCTGTCTCGCCCTCATTTAAATCTGTAAATCTGTGCCCTATATGGTGATTGGAGGGTGGAGTCGAGTGGAGATTGGAGGAGTGGCTTGGTGTTTGGAGACACACCTCCTAATCAGTCATTGACAAATTATAAAAACCTGTGAACACCTCTTCAGCTCATTTGCCATCCGTCACCTCCATGTGCTGAACCCTTTGTTTGTAGCTAGCATTTCAACCCTGTGTTCCAAGTCTGTAGGCTGTGTGCCAAACCTTATGCTGCTGCTGAGTGCTTGATAAGGTAACTTTAATACTGAGTGGTTAAAGTAAAGACAAGGAAGCTTGGTAGGGGTGTGCCGCCATTTTCTTTTAGATCCATTTTTTTACTTTGTGTGAAATGTAGTCAGGGAGCGTAGACTTGTTATATTTGTTTGGTGTAGTTTTAGGATAACCTTTTCCTTTTCAGGTAGGGCAGGGTTTTTGTTTGTTGTGTTAACTTTGTCCACCCTGAAGACAATGCTCTTCCTACTCTAAAGATGCTGTAAAGATCCATTATTTACAATAAATGTGAATTATTATTTTGCTACTCTGGTTTGGTTCCTTGCTAGCTATGTGTTACTCCTTAGGCCTCTAGACTCCATATAAGGTCGTAACACCCACCTTGCCCTAGCTGTTAGTTCCCCAGCCTATCCCAGTGTTGATTATTAGTTATGTTCACCTGTGCCCTGTTTTCCCTGTGTATATACTCCCCTGGTTTATCAGTTCCTTTGTCAGTTCATCAATGTAAGTCAGCGTGTTTATTTATTGTACCTAGTAGTTTCCTAGTATTTCTCCTTGTGTAATCTTGCTTTGAGTATTTTTGCCCCTTGCTCCCTCGTGTGGGTTTCTACAATTAAAAGCCTCTTGCATTGTACTTAGGTCACGTCTTATTCTCCTTGTCTCAAACCGTGGTCTGTGACAAAACGTTAAACACACACACATTGCAGCTGTACGTAAAGCTTGAATTATATCCTCTTTCTATATGCGAATGGATGTTTCATAAAAATCCACCGTATATGAGTTAGTTTCTGTCAAGAAATTCCATGCAGGTGATTATTTGGAGGGTTGGAGTTTGAAAGCGCCTGTTGGAAATCACTCAACGGTTGCAGCGTACCGCCTGTTTCGAATTATTGCACATAATGCAGGAGGCAGCAGGATGTTGCGTTATTGAAAATGAGTGCTTCCAGTGCTTCCAACATTTACAACAATTATCACCTGCATGGAATTTCTTGACAGAAAGTACCTCATAAGATGTCTGCTGTGTATTATTATGAAACAAACACTTTGTTGCAAACACCTAAGTTGCAAGCCTTGTATGACATTTCTAATGAAAAATTCTATGGAGAAATTGTATGCATCCCCAGAAGAACAATTTGATAGCAGTCATTAGGTTTTTCTCAGTTGATCCTAATGTATCGTTTGAATCCATTTCTTCCTTTTTCACATCATGCATAATTCAATTAGAATTAGCATATTTGAATAAATTAGAATAAATAAGTAGTATGCGACTTCTGTTTTGATTTTAGTGTAAGGTTATTTGCTGCATGTTTGGACATGTTTATGGTGGCTGAATGGCAAATAAGATATGCATACCGTATTTAAAGATGCAAAGCAAACGCATTTATTGACATTTTCTGTTCAATATTAGTAGTTAGTAGAACGCATGTTGGACCAACGCATGTCGGTGATTTCAGCATGTCGGACCTTTGGTGTGTCGGATAAGCGTGCGCAAAATCTTTGATACATAAAGTGAAATTTGTCAATATCTATATATATATATATATATATATATATATGACCAACATATTATTTATTTGGTCTGACATACATCTCAAAAATTTTAGATGGGGGTCAGACCAAATAAATAATATTTTCGTTGTCCTTGACATGAAAAGGTTTTCGCACCAAATATAGCAACATACGTTTTTCAGGAAACTGATTTAGAAGACTGCATAATTATGTAGCATCGGCCTCAGGTCTTATAAGTAATGTTTTGTTTATTAGTGTCTGCGTAATTGGCACCACTCTCCTCACCCTTCTCTTTGCTTAGCTCTTACAGTCGCTGGGCATGTTTTGGGCAGCAGACTGGCTCCTCCTGGCACAGGGGCGTGAAGATGACACCTACGTGTAAGTATGGCCAGGCGTAACTGAATTGCAGACTGGGAAAAAAACAACTGTGCCATAATTTTTATGGGGAGCAACTGGGGTAGCCATGAGAGGTCACCAAAAGGTCTATAGTCTATACAGAACTAGTTACGTCCACACAGTGGGATTCTGTGGAGGGCCAATGCGACCAATCTTCCTGTGATGACGAGCTTGGACCGCCTAATGGCCCATGTGAGTAGTCAAATAGTTAGAACCGTTTGTGTGATCATATAAGTGGCAGGGTGGACCATAAAAGTAACCCAATATCTCAGAAGTACACGCAATTGTCGCCTTTCTTTAGTAATAGTACTGTACATGTTATCAGAAGTGAATGTTAATGTTGAAATAGGGTGACACATGCTATGCCACTTTCACTCATTTTAATGCGAGTTAATTAATGAAGAAAAGTTGAGATCAGCTATCTTATTTCATATTTATTCATCTTATGTGAGTAGCAAGACCCCTATATAATTAAATAAATACAGAAAACTGCTAGTGGTTGCAAATGTTTTTATTTTTGTAATTGTCAGCCTGGAAGTACTGTATTGGCCTACAGTATGTGTTCAACTTCAAGATGGTCATTGTAATTCTTTTTAGAACGAACAGAATAAATAATGAATTCATGAAATTAACTAGCCCTCCAAGCAGAACCCAATGCTACTGAAGTTTCTGACTTTTTGACGACACAGAGCATGGGGTCCTGTTCCAGCAGTACCATGCCACCTGGTACGCAGACATACATAAAACATAAACAACGTGTTTATGGCCTGTCTGCGCTCTTTGACGACATTTATTCGTGTGAGGGTTTCAGAATATGTGAAGTATAAGTACCCATACATACCGCTGCGAATATCTCCTGTGGCGCGGAAGCCGTTAAGTATTTTTAATCTGTTTGACTCTAATGCTATTTAATTAATGTTGTAATGCATTGGCCTCGGTCGTTTTTTCCACGTGAAGGGTGTAAGGCTATAAATGGAAGTCCAGTATAAAGATCCTGGGTCTAGGTATGCAGCTCCTCATCCTGAGCAGCTTCAGTTACTGTATGAGGCAGAAGCTGGTCAAGAATTTTCATCCAGATTAGTGCTCATGTCTGCTCTATAATCCTGCTATAGCTCTGACACCAGAGTCAGAAATGCATTTTAAATAGAAAAATGTGTGATGCATAAAAATATACTACATACACAAGCATGTAGTCATCATCCCCTATTTAGTGTGTGTGTGTGTGTGTGTGTGTGTGTGTGTGTGTGTGTGTGTGTGTGTGTGTGTGTGCACGCTTGTAAACTCCAAACAGATAGTCCATTAAGGTTATTTGAATTCTATTTTTGTCTCTCTGTGCGTCAAAACGAAACAAGAGGATGAATTTTAATCACTCGTTGCATATTATGCATAATGACATCATGCTTCACATGCATGTTGTAATCACCATGAAAGAACGACATACAAGGTGACACTGGATTAATAGGTCAGCATAATGAGTGGTATACATTTTATAAATAAACATCATAGCTATTTAAAATATATATACATACAGTATATATTTGTTTCCTCGTTTACCAGCTCAGTGGCCTTGTAACCTCGCGTCACCAGGCTTTCCACCTCGGAGGAAAACCTGGTCTGTGGTACCAAATCGCTGTGTGAACCGGTCGGGAGTGGGTGGTAAAATAGTCACTGATTTGTAGTCATCAGGCAGGAAGCCACAACCGGAATAAGAACTATCCAAAATAATTCCCCGCAACCATATACTGTATGTGTGTGTGTGTGTGTATATATATATATATATATATATATATATATATTATATAGATAGATAGATAATTATTTATTTTTTGAGATTTTTTAGGCTTTTTGCCTTTTATTGACGGAGGAAAGGGCCCAGGCCAATCCCTGCGACCATAATTTTAGGGCCTACCCAAAAAAAATAGAATTTCTCCATGGAATAACAAAAGTATGCAGACGCTAAATAGTCAATGGAAAGTACACATTTATATTTTAGCCAGTAAGACGCCTGAGGGCGAGAAGCACGCATCCGCCTGGGTGACAGCAGACTGCTGGGCGAGCGTTGGCGCTTTGGCATGGGGGGTCAGATCAACATATGGAATGAATTCTGTACTGGCCATATATGAAGCGTGTCTTGAGTGTACAGGGTTTGATGGACTCAGGTAGGGCCGGGCCTTTATTTTCGGGCTTGTTGAGAACTCTAGTTTTCGCCTGCTGCCGGGTTGCCGCTGTACTATAATTAATAACTTTGGGGCAGGCCCGTCTAGAGTTTGAATGGACACTAGGTATCAGTCAAAAGGGAGACATCGAAGAGGAAGGATGGATGGGGAAGGATCAACATATAGACTGTCGGAACAGGTCAGCTCCATATATGGAGATTTGAGGTCAGATGTAGAGTTGCTGACCAATATTGATGACATCCATCTATGACTATTCCCAATCCATGGGTTTAATATTGATGGCTAACTAACTATCTGATGGGAAATACACGTTGTTGTTTATTGCCGAACCTGTGTGCACTCTACTGCCACCATCTGGCGGAGTCAGGTTACCTAAAACTATGATTGCAGGAATGATTCCGGGTACTTCTGATTCTGGCTTGGGTTTTCCTGTCTGATGACTACAAATCATTGACTACAACATGATGTAAATTACCATCCGCTCCCGTGTCAAGACAAGTGTGGGAGGTGGTCGAGTCAGAGTCGAGCAAGTAGCAAAAGTAGCAGATCTACAAGTTCAAAACGTGTTGTGCCTTGTTTCCAGCTTGCAGATCTGCTACTTTTGATGCTTTGAATGACACTGTAGTGTGATCAATTGGGAATTCATGTACAAAAAAAACAACATTTAATGGAGTTAAAAGGCTTCTGCCCGACAGCATGCAATAGATGATCTAGGAAAACAGGAAGGTTACAGTATAGATGGCCTCGGAAACCCAGACGTTTTTATTTCCAGGGAGAAAAAAAAAGTCTAGGGCCTTTGTTAAATTGACGCACACACGTACACACACACACTCTGTCGCTCTAATTAATTAGTCTCATGTCGCACAGTTGCGTCTAGATTCTCCCGGCGGATCCTGCCGGGAGCTGCCTATGCCATAGAAGGCATAGGTGGACCCCAGGCTACAGACGGTATAGATGAATTTGACCAGCCAGTCATTTTCAGTCATAAAAAGATATGGTTCTGCTTCTGCGAGAATGCTGCTGCTGAAGGATACAGCAGAACCTCTGCTGTATCCTTCAGCAGCACCACTCTCTCTCCTCTCTCTTAATCCTGATTCCTGACACAAATCTATTTTTGGGTTCCATGAGGCATTATGCAGGCCCAAAGGAAGATAGTGAGGCAGGAGAGGCAATGGGATGGATGACGGGCACAGTCTGAACGTTTTACCCCTTGCTGCATCATGCTCAGCATGGTTATTGCAGTGTTGGAAGTTTTTAAGATTTATTTCCTTTTGACTTTTCGTTTTCAACTTTCAAATGTATTTTGAAATGGCTTAGTTTTTAGTATAGTTCTTATTTAGTGTTAGTTTAGTTTTTATTGTCATTTCTTTTTAGATTCAACAAGGTCGGAAAGATATCAGATCTACAAGCTCAAAATGTGATGTGAGTTAGTTCGTTAGTTTTAGTCAACTAACTATATTATGCTCATGCTTCCAAGCTAAAAGTATAGTGTACTGATGGCTGAAACATGTTTAATGTGCAGTATATACATTTTTTGCAGTTCTTGTATTGTTATGGAAACTGTCATGATTTAGAAGGCATTTGTAGAACCTGGTCTCAGGTGTCAATTGTGTGTTAATAGAGACGAGTTATGGCGTGGTGTGACTTTGTCACGTGCATGGCGTTGTGGTGTGCGTTTATGCAAACAAGTTTAGTGTAGGTGAATTGTGTAGAGGCACTACATTCACCTTCTCTTTATGTGCCCACTTAAAGGAGTACTGTAGTTCATCCAAAGAAATGACATATTTTCTATCAATTACACACCCCATGCAGGTTTGAATTCATGGGAAAAAAATGTTGCATTCATATAAGCTTATAATTTGATGCCCTGCATGAGGTAACGTTAAGATGCTAATGTCTCCAGTAGCTCAAATGCAGGTCATTTGAGTCCGCTGATCATCAAAGGCTTAGGAATGTAAAAAGTATATGAACACATTACACAAAAAAAACAAATGAGTGAGAAAACACAGATTGACTTTGGCTGATGGCAGATGGCTGATATTTATTGGTATTTTCGTATTTACCTTTTTTCTAAAGTTGAAATTATTGTTCATAATTATATTTTTGTAATATTGAACAAGTACTTAGGAATACATTCCAACACCAGTGACTTAAGTACCTTTATGCAAAGTGAAACTATTGTAAGAGCATGTGTTTCACACCAGCTATGCTTTTGTTACAGTAGAAGCCTCACGAGCATTGACTCTGAGTCAAGACATGTTGTAATTTCCTCACGTATAATATAACTGGATGTAAAGGTGTGTGTGTGTGTGTGGTGGCTCTATGAATAATGATGTGCTGCAGTGTTTCATAACATCACTCTGTGGGCTGCTACGGAGCCTGTGCGGGGTAGAGTTGTTGAGGCTACCAAAGAAACGGAGTTAAAAAAACAAACAATAAAAATCAATCATTATACCGTAACATCATGTTGCAACACAGCACCATCACATGTGCTGATGCCCTCTCTCCATCACGTTTACCTATACTGTAAAGCACTAATTTCCTTCCTGCTTTTCAATTCAGAGCAATATGGAGGGAGGAGGATCTTGCGATTGTTTCTGTCTGCAGTCTGCAGCTAATGTCACAAAATCTAGCCGTGTCTTTTTCAAAATGGAGGTGCGGTCACAGGGGAGGTACGGTCACAGTGGTGGGGACGGCAAAGGGGAAGTTGCACGGAAAACTGTCCCAATATTAATCATCTGTGTCCGTCCCAACATGCATTTCAGTGGTGACACTGGTGGTGACACGTGATTTGCGGGGAGTTTTTATTTGATTTTATGCAAATTAATGTAATTAAGATGATTGTTAGAATGTTTGGCGTGTGTAATGCGGGGCAGATTGAGGTTGGAGGACAGGGCTGCGCGGCGCTAGGTTCTGTGAGGCTGTCCGTGCGTTGTGGCGTTGTGAGGAGGCGCTGTAGGCGAGCAGCTGTCTTGCTCTATGCTAGGGAAGGGACAAACTGACAGACAGCAGTTCTTGAATTTAATAATGATAATACGCATTATAGGCCTACAGAATGCCCCAAGTTATATAATGTTTAAAATGTTTGAAAGAATCTTAGATGTACAAGCACACAACATGTTGCATTGAGGTGTGTTACGTGCTTATAGATCGGCAACGTTTAACTAGGGCTAAAGTGGTTGATTTTGTTTGTTTTGTAGTAATCAAAATCAATTCATTGTGGAGTAAAAGTACAAAAGTTGTCTCTGAGATGTGGAGTAGAAGTGAAAGTATTGAATATTGGAAATACTCCCAAGTAAAAGTACCTCAATTGTTCTTAAATACAGTACTTGAGTAAATCTACTTGCTCCCTGCCTTTTCATATGCCAAACCCCAAAACATCTCATCACATGCCCCAGAAAGACAGACAGACAGATGGAGGGAGGTAGTAGGGCATGCTTCCTGGTGGAGATGGACTGAGAACACGTGTTCTAGCCCATTCTGAACGGGAACCCATTTTGGTGTTAGCATCATGTTATGCTTTAGCTATTGAAAAATAGCAGATCTACAAGCTCATAGCGCGCCACCGAGTGGCGCGCTAAGAGCTTGTAGGTCTGCTATTTTTGAAAAATCGAGTGAACGACTGACATTTTTAGAATCTGATCTCAGGTCAGAATGGGTTCATCAGACCAGTGTGTGTACTAATGCTTAAGACATAATTGCGCTCAACAACCTACCTCCCGAGTGCAGCTGCAGTGACCATGAATACTAAATACGTGGAACAAGGATGTTGCATGGCGTGCATACGTTTGGTCCGACGTACTAACAGTCCGACAGTCATTAGCATGACACCCTACCTAGGATAGTTTTAACCTGCCACGGGTTTGTTTTAACCTCCCATGCATGTCTGAAGCCACGGGTGAGTTGTAATCGGCCACTGATGCCTGTTAGTATGTATAACCAACGTATGCGTATTCCGCAACAGTCAGAAACATATTAGATGTGGAGGAAGGATGGGAAAATGGAGAGGGAGGGAGAGAGAGAGAGGGAGGGAGAGAGCGGGAGGGAGAGAGGGGGAGAGGGAGAGAGAGAGATCTTCTGCCTAATTGTATTAATTCATAGCGTCCACGTAATTTCGCTTGCGTTGTCGCCCCTCGACTTCTCCGCGCTTACAAAAAATCCCCCCCACCCCTCTCTCTCATTAGCAGGCAACAGTGCAGCACTATCCCTCTCTCTGTTTCTGGCACAACAGCGCCCCTACTGGTACTCATAGTCATATACTGGTGCTCATTAACACATAGGTGGGTGAACCAACACATAGGTAGGTGATCACGGACATTGCTGTTCCTTGGAGTGGTTGCACCACTCAAAAAACATGCAGTTCTCATTGAAAATGAATTACTAGGCACGTTAAATGCTGCCCATCTGAAAGGGGCTTAAATGTGGCATCACTGGAAGACGTACAGTAGGGCCTAGGCCATTTGATCTCCCTTGAGATACAGTGTATACTGTAACAGCCCGGTAATGAGATTCCAATTATAGATCATTCATTCCGTCCTTGTCAGAGTGGAAACCTTTTATGTAAAAAATAAAATAAAATAAAAAAAGTTACTTTCAGAGCTTATCTACAAGCTCACAACGTGTTGTAGATCCGCTGTTTTCACTATATTGCTTGACGCTCTTGCACGACTAAGTATGGGGCATTAAATTAAATAAAAAAATGTTAAATGTTGAAACGTAGATACGATGTTAACTGCCAGACAACGAGCGTCAGCCTAAGATGTCTGTGTGTAGGCCAACAACAGCCTCCCTCCTGCACATGTACGCACGCACGCATGCACACACAAATGTAACCTATTACGACATGATTAAGTCTTATACTTTTCCGACTGATTACTCCCATGGCTTTGTGTCATGTATTCGGACTTCCCCTTGACCCAACTAAAATATATACACGCACAGTAGAGGTAGTTACATAATCACCAGTTATTTAGTATCCAGGCAGATATACACACATAGCTCCAGGTGGAGCTGTGTGCGTGTGCCGTGCGTGTGCGTGTGCGTGTGCGTGTGACCGTGTGTGCGCTCCATGCAGCAGCAAACCTATAGTATGAACCCAATTCCTATATGAATATTTTTCAAATCGGTCAATGACAGTATGTGATTGTTTTCCTTTCCCTTTCTCTCTCCCTCCATCCTTTACACTTCCTCTTTCCTCCTCCACTCATGGAGTCTCTGTTTTGGGCATGTCATTATAGTCCCATAAGGACTCTCCAGTGGTAGCAAAAAGTACTCAAATGTAAGTACAGTACTTAAGTAAATACTTAGTTACTTCCCACCATTGGGACTCTTAGGGTTCCTTGAGTGGGTTCCAAAATGGACCTTTACAGGTCTGTAACTATGAGGGTACAAATGGAACAATTTACAATTTAGGCATTTAGCAGACGCTCTTAATCCAGAGCGACTTACAATAATCAGGAACAAAAGCATGGGAATACATCACAAAAGCATTTATCATAAAACATGCTTAAGCTAAGAAAGTAACAGTGGAATATCTATATTATGAGACTATACATATAAGCTATATATATACTACTATGCTATACAGTACATATGTACTATGGCGTGCTATGACTATATACAATGCAATTATAGTGCCGTCTACATAACATGCTATAAGTCTGTATCAGATGCTATCTAAGTCCACCAAATGGACCCTTACAGGTCTGTAACTCGGAGAGTGTACAAATGGACACACATGGACCCTTAGAGGTCTGTAACTCTGAGAGCGTACAAATGGAACCAAATGGACCCTTAGAGGTCTGTAACTCTGAGAGCGTACAAATGGAACCAAATGGACCCTTAGAGGTCTGTAACTCTGCGAGTTACAGACCTCATAGTTAAGGGGTCCTAGAAATTAAATAATGGTTTGAGAGCCCCTGCAATATTAGGGCCTCGCCTAAATAAAGTCTGTACAGTGAGTGTGTTGACCTTGAGCATGACCCGTCCAGTCTGTGCCCAGACCAGCCCAGATCTACAAGCTCATATCGCGCCACCGAGTGGCGCGATACGAGCTTGTAGGTCTGCTATTTTTTGAAAAATCGAAGAACGACTGACATTTTTAGAATCTGATCTCAGGTCAGAATGGGTTAATCGGACCAGTTTGTGTCCAGTGGAAACCTCGTATGAATCTGATCTCAGGTCAGAATGGGTTAAAAAGGAAAAAGAAATAGAGTAGTATAGCCTGCTTTCTTTCCTCCATGCATGCGCCGGCCCAGCAGACCATGTCCATGTCACATCCCTATGCGGGGGAAATGACAGGTGCTCTCCACATGCCTCCAGGGCCGTCTGTGTGTGCACTGGCCTGCCCTGCCTGACAGACGGCCAGTGGTGGGGAAAAAGTACTCGAGTAACAGTATCAATACTGCCATATAGAAATGCCCTGTTTACACGTCCTGAAATCAAAATGTGCTCGAGTAAAAAATACATCATACAGCATCAAAATACCAATACCAATAGTACATTATATGCGGAATGTCCCATTTCAAGTTTTCAAATGTATACAGATCTTTTGAAAATGGCAGATCTGCAAGCTCACAATGCGTCGCACCGCGATGCATTGTGTGCTTGTAGATCGGCTATTTTCAAATTGCCTAAATATATACGTGGCTGAAGTGGTTAATGTATGTTTTGTCATAATAATCAAAATGTACAAAGTAACTAGTATCTAAAGTTGTCAAATAATTGCGGACTAACATTAGCCTCTGAGACGTAGTGGAGTAGAAGTACAGTAAAAGTACTGGTAATTGGAAATGCTCAAGTGAAGTACAAATACCTCAAAACTGTGCTTAAGTACAGTACTTAAGTAAATGTACTGCCAGACAGCCTGTGTGTGCACTGGAGCAACCCCAGGCCAACACACAAACAACTATTTCTGTTGATGGCTTGAAGCCACAGACAGACGGACGGACGGATGGACGCACGCACACATACTGCACACGCGCACACGTATGTAATGAATGTTTGAATTTGACTTTTAGGTTGAACAGAGCAGAATAGTTCTTATTGCTATGGGTAATATCTATTAAAGTACATATAATTGTATAATTATAATACTTATATTATTATTAGTGTTATTATTATTTTTCTTTTTTTGTGCGATAAACCAGAGTAATTGAAAACGTTTTGTCATTCCAATCTCTTGCAGGCAAGAGTGTCCAATATTCAAAACCCCTCCTGTCAGAAAGATGGTGTACTGTATGTGCATACATACAGTACACCATAAGAGCAAGAGGATATAAAAATGATGGGATAAAAAGAGAGAGAGACAAGAGAGAGTATGTATGTGCTAATATTGACTTTGCAAATGGCTGATGATGGACTCACTCCAGCCCACAGCAAATGTGTGCTCTCTTCAAGACTGCAGTAGACCAAGTGTGTGTGTGTGTGTGTGTGTGTGTGTGTGTGCGCGCATTTTGGAGTTCAGTGTTTTTGAGCATGTGTTATTTGGCAAAGTTAAGTAAATGCTTAAACAGGCAATATTCTTATTATAGTCTTTGGCACAGACCAAAGAAAAATAATACACTAAAGAGCTTATTTTAGCCCTGTGAACTCGTAAAGAACAAATAACCACTTGACAGGCATGTTTGATTTTAGCTCTCAGGCACATTCTTGAGGATATTATTGTCACATTGTGAGCTTGTAGATCTGCTACTTTCACTAGCTTGGTTCCCGCCACCACGCAAACGTTGAATTTCTCTTTTTGGATATTGAGCTAAAACCACTGATGTAGGGCATTAATAATGAAAAGACAGCAAAGTTTGGAGATGGAGATACAAGATACTTTCTCTCAAGAACAGGTGGGACCCTCCTGTTAGAAATACTTCCCGGGTAACCGGATTCAAAATTTCTAATCCACTGTGGTGCATCCGGCTTTGTCGAGCGTCTACACGAACACAATTGGCCCGTGTTCGGGGGAGGGAAGCCGGACGGTGAGGGTGATATTGGTCATTGCACGGACTCCTACCAAGGGGCCAGTGAGGCACTCCAACGTTGAAGCGCTGGGCCCTAGTGGTAAGAGGAAGGACTGCAGGCGGACCTGTGGATTCATGACAAGGAAACCCTGTGCAGCTGGGCTTTAACAATGAGCGCTCGGTTGCACTTCCGCATTGGACCACCAAAATTGGGTAGTCCAATGCGGAAATGCGCCCAAAAAGGCGGAGATAGACGGTCCTTCGGGCTGCTTCAAAACGCCACTGAGCAACTTCCACTGACATGAATAGAGGAGGGGGCGGAGCTTCGCGCCAGATCAGTCTCTATCTATCCTTTTAATACTGTTATGACTCCTACGGGCTGGAGCGGCATCTGTCAGCATTGTGTGTTGGGCGGGAGGAGTAGGACGAAGGCTCTGTCCTCCCGGTGGGGGCTCCTCACTGGTATTGAGTCAGTAGGGGTACGACATCAGTAACTATATATATATATATATTATATATATATATATATATATATACATACATACAGTATATAGCACCTGACGAAGCACACGGCGAAACATGTCGTGCTAATAAATAAGTTGAGCTCCCTGGAGTGTGCAGTCCCTTCCTTGGAAGGTTTTTCTCTTTATATTTATATATATATATAACTAACTACACATAAATGTTTGTGGGGAGGAATTGGCATAACGCAAACATAGTCTACTCTAAATTTAGAAAATAAAAATAAATATTGCCCGGTCACTGCTTGTGTGTGGTAACATCGTGAGACAGGAGAAACGTAAGCAAAGGGTATCTTGCTATTTAAAGGAAGACGTTAAGTCACCAATGACTCCATGCAGGACAACCAAGCAACGACAAAGAGATATACTTAGCCACTTTTATTCATAGTTTCCAGCCTGTCGTTCAGACTGGGTTTCATGTAAACCACTGTGGTTAACACGCCCTCAGTGAGTTCACACAACTCCCACTGACAACATTATACCACCAACAGTCTGCATGTATTATTACTAGTCCTACTGTTTCAACACAGAACTGGCATAGCCATCATGGAGAGACTATACTGTAAGCTCATAAATGTATCATATTAATGTATACAGTCTGATACTTTTACTTTGTGGCTGCAGCTTTATGGTAACCAAACACGACAATGGAAAATACACACACAACCTTACACTGCGAGTCAAGGTACAGTATGTCTATCACTGAGGAGTTGAGCTGTATTTAGCCCAAGACAAAAAAAAGTAGATGGCTGCCTTTTTAGGAGACCGGAAGCAGGTTGCAGTCTGTTATTTCCAATGGAAGAGTGAACATGAACACAGCTTCTGAACCATTCTTTAGCCCCACGGTCACTGAATGAACTAAATATTGGACCCAATCGTGACAAGCTACACAATCTTCAGAAGATTTTCATAAATGGCTTTTCTCAATGAGACAAATCTGGTTGTTATTGACCTATCTTTCTCTTGCCCAGCAACACACTGTCACATGCATCTAGCACCAGTTAACACTTAACACAGGACATTCGCGAGATCTGCCTTGAATGCCTTCGTTAGGAGACCATTTGTAGGATTTGTGTACCATGCACTTTGCCTCCAGACAGTGGTTCCAATTGGGATGGTGTATCTTCATAACTCTTTGACTTAGCTTCTCTCTCAACTACTCTTAAAGGCAGGGCAACAGATAAGGCACAACTTCAGATATTTACATATTGGTGCATAATATAACAAAAATTCTAGACCACTCAGCTCTATTCAAAATCACTCGCAACAATATTAGTTGCAGCTGTCCTAGTTTGACGAAGCATCATGACATGAGTAGGGTTGGGAACCTTTTGGATTTTAACGTTTCCAGTTCCCTTCAACGATTCTTATAGGGGGTTACAAATGGACCCTTACAGGACTGTAACTCTGAGAGAGTACAAATAGACCCTTACTGGTCCAATCTTGTTCCATTTGTACACTCTCAGAGTGAAATTACCACTGGTATAGTAGCAGAAGTCAAGTCCACATACTGTACCAGCTCTGACAGTGTGATAAAAAACGGTTCCAGAAAACGGTTTCAAATACGATGGAACTGCTTCCGGTTCTTCAAATAACAAATAAAATCAAAAATCAGAAAATGTAAAAAAATAGCTTGCAGTGTGGCACGAAGTGGCTTGCTGTGAGGTTGTCTATCTGCTATTTTTGAATAACCAACGCAAAAAACGAAAATGACACAGATGCTTTCCCATTTCAAACCTGCCATCCCTATGTTGGATTAGATTTTTCGTTAATTTTGCACAAAAATAAGCAAAAATAGTAGATCTACAAGCTCAGGAAAACAGGGTTTGTTTTAAGTTATAAAGTTACTAACTGTTTTACAATCAGCGATGCCAGTACCGATATCCTGATAAACGTGATGACTTGGTATAATAAATGTTTTGATTGATTGAATACTTTATTAGTCAGAAATGTAAACGGCACGTGTGACTGTAAGACATCCGGCTAAAAGGATAAGTCCTGTTGACTTGTTTTCATCGTGGTCCTATGAATCAACATCTATGAAAAATTTACACAATAACAGTCATCAACAATTATAAAACACTTAAAATAGGGAAACCGTGGCAGTTAAAGACATCTCCTTTCTATGGGAACATACTTCCCCTTGTGGTCTCCGGATAGTTTTTTTTCCAGGCCAATTTGGAAAGAGACCAGTGATTTACATATTTTTATGGATGGTGTCAGGGCATTCCACATTTTGGTACAAGAGTAGTAGAATGATAATTTTCATCATGGGGACAGAGCATTCCATTCCACAAAGAATTAAATTTTCAGCATGACGGCTTTAGAATATGGGACTGGTGGCCTCTTTCCAAATAATATGTTGCACATGCATATTGTACACGTGATGCCCCGGGCCAACAGCTGTTGCCCATCGACAACCTGCACAACTCACGCCTTCCCCACGATATGGATGCTGCAGGGTTTAAGTGGTTAACTGTGCAAATATGTTGTACAGTATCTGTACTTTACTTAAGTATTTACATGCGTGGATACCACTACATTTCTAGGAATCATTTCCCCAGAAGCAGTGCGTGCATTCTCGGCGGCAGCCACGGCGCTGCCGCCAACAGCCGTGGCAGTGTTTCCTCTGCCACCGGCAAAGCCTCCTAATCCGCCACAGACTGGCGGCTGCCGGCACCTGCCGCTCGGCGCTTGCCACCGGCACATGCCGGCACCTTCCGCTTGCCTGCCGTCACATATGCCGGAGAATGCACTGGCTGTCCCTCCATTTCTGGTCCTTGTTATTGTTAGCACACCATACTATGATGTAATATCTCATTTCTCTTCTCTACATGGATGCAACATTATTTCTTGGGCATCATTGTTTTGCTTATGTAGGCACACTGGAATAGCATCTTCAGATAACTTAACCACGTTCAACCTGGCATCCCTATTGTAGTCATGTCATTATAGTCGAAAAGCAAGTACTCCGGTACTTTGAAGTGCAAGTTTCACTTGTAGTCAAGTAATAATTTGACCGAGAGTATTTGACTCATGTACTAAGGTTGCGTAGCCTACTTTGTCCACCGCTGATGATTGTCTTGACCGTGTTCCTGCATGTATTTGTTAAGATTTGAGATATTGATCATCATAGCTTATCCCCCGATTGAAAACAGTATAGGGAGTGGAGCTCCTGACAATTTTTTACCAGCGGTGGAAATGATCTATGTACATTTACTTAAGTACTGTACTTGCGTACAATTTTATGTACTTTTACTTTACTGGAGTATTTCCAATTTTCTGTACTTTTACTTCTGCTCCACTACATCTCAGGGACAATATATTGTAGGCCTACTTTTTACTCCACTACAAGTAATTGAAAACTTGAGTTATTAGTTATTTTGTAGATTTGGGCTATTATTACAAAACATACGTTGCCCACTTCAGTGTAAAACAAGCAAGTACTTTTTCCACCACTGATTATGACCATGATTTCCTCCCATTTGATTAGAATGTAAATCCCTGTCACAGGTTCTCAGAGGCGAGCAGGGGAGTTATTTGAAGTGAAAATGCCTCTTCAGGGAGGTAATGATACTCTCTGAGGCTTTTCTCAACACTCTCTCAGGCTTTTCTCAACACTAAACATAATTTGCAATTACGATGAGTTTGCCTTAAGTTATTCATTGCTTATGGTGAAAGGTGACACATATGTGACCTAGAAAGTAAATTTATCTCTATTCACTTTCACCTGTGTTGGTGCAAACTGCACTCATGTGTACAAAAACATAATGTATGCAAAATCCGGGTTAAGTGGGCAATATGAAGCGTACTGTAGCAGTTCTCCATTTACAAAGTTTTATTCTTTGATACAAAAAAACTAGGTTAGGTTTTCTAAGTCGTGGGCCCTAATTATATACAGCATGCATGCACATATGTACTTATTTAACTCATACGCCGAAAATAGCAGATCTACAAGCATGCATACAATGCGTTGCATCTGCAACACACTGAGCTGCCGTACATTTAGTCATTTTGACTATCTGTGTTTATATATTTTTATATTTTTTATATTAAAGAGCTTTGTATAACCTCTATTTTGGGAGCTGTTGTGCCAAACTCTGGAGCATGCAGCGAAGGTCTGGCAGCTCTCCTCTCACACCCATGTAGGTCAGGAAGAGGGAGAAAATAGCATCTATGTTGTCAGCCCCTGTTACCTGTTGGCAGCTAGCTGCCATATGCAGTAAAGTGCCCCAAAAAGTAGGTTGACTGGAGGTTGGAACAACCTTGAGAAGTGCTACGTGATATACACAATCAAAGATGACATTTATTTTCAATGTTTTCATGATGGGACTATGTGAATTACCGGTAATAAGCACATTCCTTTGTATATAAGTTTCATAATGGATTATTATGAACAAGCGTGAAATTAGGCCACTGCAACATATTGCAGCATTAAATCACACACTTAAAATAAAGCTGTCTGGAGAACAGTGATATTTACAGTAATGGTGATGTACAGTAATGCAAACGATACCTTCTTTGACTGTATTTCTATGTGCTGATGGCTTAACCTGACCAGCCAAGGTGCAAAGGGCCAAGTTGGATGTTGAGCTGTCTTTCATTCTTTCATCTTTTATGCCTTACTGCTGTAGTGCTACTGCTATGACAACTGAAATGTCTGTCTGTCTGTGGTTGGTAGGGTTGGATTTTGGGTAGGGCGTCGGACTCATGACCTTAGGACTGTTACTACGTTGGACCAAACACATCGGCTCGGTGAAGCCCTTTGAGTGCTTTGTACTTTACTTTCTCAAATAGGCCAGAGAAAAACAATCCTTGGCCTATTTTTGCCTACAAGGCAAACAAGGCCAGTCGTTATATGGGCCTATACTTTATCTTTGAATACCTGGGCAACCCGGGCTCCAAAATCCTGTTGGCTTCAGTTCCACATTTTACAGTATACTCTGCAAGGTAACTGGAAGGCTCGCCCCAAAACATGCTGGCCCCCATTTCTTTGGCGGACCGCTCGGCCCCCAGCGGTTCTTGTATTCTTGTATTTGTTTTGTTGAGTTTATAAGGTTAGGAAGAAGTGTATAGGGTTAGGCATAGTTTTACTGAGGTTAACTTTAGGAGTAACTGGTGGTGAGTGTTCTTGTATTCGTTTGCAATAGGGATGGGGATCACGGGACGGTATGAAGATTTCATAGCACGAGTATTGTGATTAATGATATTATTGCGATTAAAACTATTCGTGATGGTTTTCTAAAATTGTACGTTTTTGTCTGTGCAGACCACCATCTAAAAATATGTTGTTGCAGGGACCCCCCAGAAGCAAAGATATGAGTTAAAATTTCCCTTAAAAAAAAGATTTATATATATATATTCAATATTTTTCAAAATGTACTTGTAATAATTGCAGTATTAATACTTTTACTTAAGTAAAACATTTGTGTACTTCTTCCACCACTGGAGTTCACTTTTAGGTCATATCCAATCTCGTTTAATCAGTTCATTACCATACAAATGATAATGTATAATATAAGTTGCCATGGAATGTGTCGGTGCTTCTAGGCTAACTATAGTGAGTGGTGAGCCTAATCCTTTGTGTCAAGCATAAGTAGCCTACACCAGTGGTTCTCAACCTGTGAGCTGGGATCGCCAGGCGGATTCCAGTGTTGGGGAGTATTAAGCTACATGTAGCTGAGCTACGTAGCTGAGCTACATTTTGCTGTAGCTTGTGGTATTTTAGCTACATTCATATTTGTGTACCTCGTCAAGTAGCTCAGCTACCTTTTGGGTCATTTTTTGTAGCTTAGCTACTCAAGTTACAAGCTACAATTTTGGGCAATAACATGAAAGAAATATATTAATTTTGACCATTGGTTGCTGTGTTAATTCTTGTACTAGAACCCCCTTTGAAAAATCAAGGACTGTTCCTTTTTCTGATTGCTTTGAGGGCATATCAGCACTTGACAGCTGCCTCTAATTGGCCTCTGATTGGCCCTGGTATCACAGGGTGGGAGGGGTCTCCCAGGGGGGAGCAGGGGTCTCCTAGAGGGGAGGAGGGGTCTCCCAGAGGGGAGCAGGGGGAGGAGGGGTCTCCCAGAGGGGAGCAGGATGAGGAGGGGTCTCCCAGAGGGGAGCAGGGTGGGGGGGTCTCCCAGAGGGGAGCAGGGGGAGGAGGGGTCTCCCAGAGGGGAGCAGGGTGGGTGGGTCTCCCAGAGGGGAGCAGGGTGAGGAGGGGTCTCCCAGAGGGGAGCAGGGTGAGGAGGGGTCTCCCAGAGGGGAGCAGGGTGGGGGGGTCTCCCAGAGGGGAGTAGGGTGAGGAGGGGTCTCCCAGAGGGGAGCAGGGTGGGGGGGTCTCCCAGAGGGGAGCAGGGTGAGGAGGGGTCTCCCAGAGGGGAGCAGGGTGGGGGGGTCTCCCAGAGGGGAGCAGGATGAGGAGGGGTCTCCCAGAGGGGAGCAGGGTGGGGGGGTCTCCCAGAGGGGAGCAGGGGGAGGAGGGGTCTCCCAGAGGGGAGCAGGGTGGGAGGGGAATCCCAGAGGGGAGCAGGGGGAGGAGGGGTCTCCCCGAGGGGAGCAGGGTGGGAGGGGTCTCCCAGAGGGGAGGAGGGGTCTCCCAGAGGGGAGGGGTCTCCCAGAGGGGAGGAGGGGTCTCCCGCATGTACATTCTCAATTTAACGCTGAAAAATAAAAAGTAGCTGAGCTACTTTGAGCTACTTTTTCCATGTAGCTGTAGCTTTACAAGCTACATCTCTCCAGGGGTAGCTATGTAGCTTGATCAAGCTACTGCCATGGTGAGCTACTTGTAGCTTTACAAGCTACGCTTTCAAAGTAACTTGCCCAACACTGGCGGATTCCCACGTGATGTTGGCGGGTCCTCCCTAACGGCGAATTGTCAATTTAAGGACTTTTAAGACCTTTTTAATAACTATAACTAAAAAAGAAACATTAGCTGAATTGTCAAATAATATAAGAAAGAGGCATACATTATGAAAATGGCGTCTACAAGCTCACAACACCTCGCAACAACGCGAGTCGTTGTGTGCCTGCATGTAGATCTGCCATTTTGCCATAGGTGGAACCGTCAAACTAAATGTCTCAAGTCCTACAATTCAAAGTTCTTGTCAGGGTGGGCGGTCCCCAGTTAAAATATGATTCTTTTTGGGGGTCCCCAGTTCTAATATGATTATTTGGGGGGTCCCCATTTTGCAGCCTGAATTGAGAACCACTGCAGGCCTACACTAACATTCACTTTTTGAGGGGCGCTAGCCCCTCCTATGCCCAGATTTGTGTGTATGAGCCGTGTTTGTAGCACGGAATGTGATGAGCACGGAATGTGATGTATGATGATGTATAAGAGTGCTGCTCACTTCACACAGGTGTGATTTTATTTTTTACTTACAGCACTCATCCATTATCTTGTTACAATGAGAGTTCTGCTAGAAATGCATGCATAATAATAAGATAATGTTACTAAAATGGGATCAGCATGACAGAGGGAAACGGAGAGGAGCAGACATCACATACCACCTTTGATGTGGCTTTGCTGCCCTCTACTGGACAAAGAACAACAAAGCTAGAGGGAGAGTTTATTTTTAAAGGAGCAGGAAAGCAAGGAGAAAGCATGGCTATTCACAGCTACAGAGGTTGCTTACCATAAGTGCTCCCCTCCCCATCACATGACATATGGACCATTAGTGCACAATGTAGTATAATATCACTAACAAAAATAATATATATCAATCCCTACCTCTTAAGTTGTTGAAATGATTCATACAAATAGAACAATGCCATCACACAGAGACCAATTATAAAAGAAAGAAACATGTATATGCTATCATAATTTCTGCCTTTAAAATGTGTGAAGGGTTTTTTATTTTATAAAATCTAAAAATGGAAGCATATGGCCTAATATCAGAATCAATAAAAAACATTAAGAAAATGCATTCCTACTGTGCTATACTTTTTAGAAGTGGTCAGGTCTCTGGGTATATTTTTGCATACAGTACTGCCTATGATTGTTCACATCGACTGGCAACTGACACATTTTACTTTTAGTAGAGGACCTGGCTAAGATATGTATGCACTTCATTTAGGAGAGAATATCTCAACTGTTCTTGGCTAATATGACCGCCGCGAACAACTTGGGAACTAATTCTCTATCCGGGACGAAATACCTGAAAATGACCACACCCTATTTAAAATGATCGCTAGTTGAAACATGGCTCTAACTTCTAAACCGTTGGATCTACAGATTTTCTGAGATGCTCAAAATGTTCAGAATACTCATGTTTGAATACTCGATAGACCATATATGCACACAGCGATCATCTTTCCACAAGTTAATGGAAGGGTGGAAACTAGCCACAATTTGCCAATGACCGCCCATACATACCGACATAGTCCAATCTAATTGTATTCAATTATGTCAAACTCACCAATATTGCAGCTGCACGGAAAGCTTTAATTATCCTCTTTCTATCTGCAAAGTGTTTGTTTCATAAAAATCCACGTTAGAGATGTTATGAGCTACTTTATGTCAAGAAATTCCTTGCAGGTGAATTGGAGTTTGGAAGCGCTCATTGAATAATCACTCAACGGCCCTGCGTACCACCTGTTTTGAATTTGCACATAATGCAGGAGGCAGCAGGATGCTGCGTTAATGAAAGGGAGTGCTTCCAAATTCTGACACTTGGAAAGAAATCACCTGCAAGGAATTTCTTGACATAAAGTAGCTCATAACATGTCTATGTTGCATTTTTATGAAACAAACACTTTGCAGATAGAGCATCATTCAAGCTTTTTGTACAGCTGCAATGTTGGTGAGTTTGACATAATTTAATACAATTAGATAGGACTTTGTCTGTTTAGATGTATGGGCGATCAATGGCAAATTGTGGCTAGTTTCCATCCTGCCATTAACTTGTGGAAAGATGACTGCCGTGTGCATATGGTCTATTGAGTATTCAAAGTATGAGTATTCTGGAAATGTAGAGCATCTCAGAATATCTGTAGCTCCAACGGTTTAGAAGTTGTTAGAGCCATGTTTCAACTAGCGGTACTTTTAAATAGGGTGTGGTCATTTTCAGGTATTCCGTCCCGGATAGAGAATGAGTCATAGTTCCCAAGCTGTTCGCGGCGGTCATATTATATATATTATATTATTCTCTCCTAAATGAAGTGCATACATATCTTGGCCAGATCCTAGACTATTTGCAAATTGTAGTCTGCTCCACCAATGAATACATGCTTCTGGTACAGCCTTGCCATATAGGCTACCCTTTTAGTACCTTGCTGCTTCCTCCTGGTAGTGCATTTCGCTCCATTACCAATTTCCTATTGTCAAGAGCCGGTTTTCTCCAATGCTGTTGCTTGTGTGTCTGCCAAAGCCTCACCTATCCTGATTGTACAGTAGTCTACTCTAGAGGGAAGAAGGGGGTATCATGTACCCCCGGGAATATTAAACATTAAATGCCATTGACAATGAATGGCAATGTTTGTGTAAACACAAACATTGCGTAAGCGTAACACAAAGATTGATGACTTCTGATAGGCAGGAATGAGATGATGTATGAGGATGTACGATCATAAGAGCGCCTCTCACTTCATGTGACCAGGGCCGAATCAGTCACACAGTAATTGGACAAACAGAATATTATGAATCGTTATTACTTTGTAAGACATACAACCTTTAACTGGCAAAAGTCATGTTTGTAATAGAGACTCCACCTCGTCCGCTCCCACGTCTGACAGCTGTCAGTCAGGGCCTATCATTTATTAATCACCTATTGTACTGTACAGTACAATTCCCTAGCCAAATGGTTCTCAAAATGGGATCCAGCGAACCTTGGGGTTCCTGGACAAGCTTAAACTATCAGTATTTCCCTGGCCATATCGTCATGCTGCACTGATGTTCAGGTGACGTATTGGTCTTACGTCACTGCTGCGTATGTATGTATGTGTTGTAGGTATATATGGTGACAGTTGGTGTAGCTTTTGAAAGTGAGCATACATGTAGGAAACACATAGATGTTGCAGTAAAACAAATCAACATATTTAGTGTACTGCAGATAGTAGAGAAGAGTACGGTGATTTTAGGCCTTACTCAGATTTTAAGTGGTGGTGTTGGACCATATTTAGCAGGTGTGGTAGAATCATTGAAGACTTGTAACTCTCGAGAGATAGGGTGATAGTGGAAAAAAACGTGTGTTTTAAGAGATTTGAATTATAGACAACAGTCTAAAAAAAGAATGTCCTCCTTGACACCCCGCAAGATGTATTTTGATGAGACATGGAACAAACTACAGCCGACAATCACGGCAATTCTGAAGCTTGACTGCGTGGACAGAGCTACATGGAATGAGTGTTTCTCTGCTATTTATGCCTTGTGTGTTGCAAAACCGGAAAACCTGGCTGAAAGGTTATACACAGAGACCATGGGTTTTCTGGAGAATCATGTCAAGCAGTTGTGCGAGGAGACAAAGGAGTCTAACGAGAAGGTTTTACTGATGTACCACAAATACTGGGAACAGTACAGCAAGGGTGCCCACTACATGAATTGCTTATACAGCTATCTCAACAATGCTCTTTTCACCAGCAAAGAAGAGATAAAAGAGGGAGACATCCAGAGCAGCATGGATAATACCAAGCAACTGTTGGAGATTAGAGAGCTGGCGATGGACATTTGGAGAGAGTTGATGATCAGGCCCCTTCTGGACAAGCTGATCCCCATGCTGTTTGACGAAATAAAAAATGACCAGGACGTAATCCAGGGGGTTATCGACTCTTTTCTTCACGTTGGGAAGCACAAGAAGGCCCCACTGACGTTTTACCAGGAGATCCTTGAGCGTTTTGAGTATTACAAACGGGAAGCCTCCAGTCTACAGCAGGAGTCCAACTGTTCACGGTATATGGAAAAGGTCTTAGCACAGTTGAAAGAGGAGGAGCGGGTGGCCTTCAAGAACAGCCAAACGGTCCCCTACAAGGAGCCCCAGGACGGCACCCAGATGGACGAGACGGAGCTACAGAAGAACATGAAGTACCTGCTGGACATCAACATGCTCAACCAAGACCCGCAAAAGGAGGAAACAGACGCCAAGTCCACCTTTTCGTTAAATATGGGCTTCACCGGTGAAATGACGAATCTGAAGATCACAACGTCAATGCAGAAAGACATACCACAGGAGTTGGAGCAGATGAGGAGTACCGTAGATGAGGACCGCAAAATGTATCTGCAAGCTGCTATATTGACCATCATGAAGGACCGCAAGGTGCTGAGACACAACACCCTCATCCAAGAGGTTATCAACCAGTCCAAATCCAGATTCAAACCCAGCATCAGCATGATCAAGAAGTGCATCGAGATGCTCATCGGCCAAGAGTACATAGAACGCAGCAAGAGCTCGGCAGATGAGTACAGCTACGTGGCGCCGAGACAGGAAGGGCCAGGAGCGTCCACAGATGTCCACCCACCCACCACCCATTGATCAACTGGCTGGTCGGATGGCCCCCACAGGTTAAAAAAGACAAAAAAAAGAACAGACTCATCCATCCATTTCATTTTGACAGACGTCTCCCCCAAAAGGAATAACGTATAAACAGAAGGGGGCTGACAGGTCACTCACTATGAAGAGTAAAGGAGAGCTGAGTGAGCAGGCAAGATCATGACACAGTGGAAGAGTCTCTTCTTCCACTGTGAGAGGGTAAAATGGCGCACAACATACAAGATACATGGTAGTGGCGTTTAGTTTTTACGTTTTATTTCACATTGTCGGCATGGGGTGAGCCGTATAGAAGAGGGTGTGTGCGTGCGTTAGTAATATGCACGCAGTAGGCATGCATGGGAGGAAGTCACTGAATTATTCTTTGGGAAATTATTTTCACATTTGATCTACAATGACATTGACAGTACCTTTCATCATGTACATCCAGATGTACATTTTTATGCAATAGGTTTTATTTCGTTTGGACTTTTTGTTTTCAATTTTAGTTTAGTTCTTCAAGTTGGTTTTCTGGTTTAATAAACATTTTATTTTTTAAAAGGCCTAATTTTAGTTTAGTCATTGAGTTTAAATCTAGGAGAACCCATTTATGTTATCTATTTTGTTTTTTACCTTTCTCCTCAAAACTACTTGCAGCTTCCTAGGTACCCATAGTTTTAATTATCTCCACCAGGCCTCCCTAGGCAATTATGTTGGTTTGTCAGAAGCTACCTGTACATAAGTATATACATTGTATTTTTGTTTTATATTCCATTTACTGTATAATGGAATTTTGATATGGAATCACACGTGACGTTGTAGATACATAGTGTATATACTACTCTCTCTCGCCCTCCACCTTAGTCTCTATCGTGACAAAATGGATTACTTGAATGTACTCTTGATCAGGGTTATGTATAATACATTGTGTGATATAAAATTTTGTTATTATACAACAATTATACAACAATAAGATGACTATCCCTCAACAATGTAAGCAAACCAATTAAACAGATAGTGGTGAGTAGTTAGCAAAAAACAATCTGTCAGTCTCGTACAAGGCCAATAATGGGTATAGCATTTCCCCCTGTGGGGGCCAATTACAATTTGCGTCCTTACTTTCCCGTCCTCACTTGTCTTCAGGGAGAGGCTAACTTCCTAATGGGGGGTAACTTCCTAATGCGCACAATAGAGTTGGTACTGGGTTGGTCCAGAGGGTTTGTGACACGCAGTTTCTATCTTATATCTATCCATCCTGGTGTTGGTTCACTAGGTTATCGCCAAGAACAAGCTCAATATTTACAAAAACATACCACCGTCACTCTATTCTGAGTGATGTAGGCTGGAATTTAAAGCCCGCAAGAATGGCGCCGCTAGCTTTTCAGACGCCGCCCCCGTCTTGGTGACGTATACGTTTTACCCTATAAATCATAGTCTGGATTGGCACCAGGATCGCGTGGAGAAGGCCTAGTGCGCTCTTTGTACACACCATATGCTATCATTAGCAGCAGTAGCTCCTTACCAACTCCTGACACCTACATCAAAGAGACGTACAACATTTAATATCCAATCCCTCAATGGCATTAAGTATGCGCCATAAGCCAGCAGTAGCAGCAGCACTACTCTTCCTACAGTAGCAGCAATAGTACTATAGTATTCCCAGCTTGCATTGTTCCAGACTTGCATGTTCGATCTGACCGATATGTCCATATAGGCATACATGGAGATCTGGTTCTCCAGAACCGCATATCGAACCGACACTTCACGCCACCATATATGGCCGTCTTCATATACAGTATGAAGACGACACTGACCTCAGTATGGCCGTCTTCATATACAGTATGAAGACGACACTGACCTCATCAAACCCTGGAGACATACACGGAGAAGACTGGATCAGATCTGCATATACTGTATATGGAGCTGGCCAGCAACATCTGACCTCAAACCTTTAGATCTCCATATATGGAGCTGACCTATTCTGACATTCCATATGTTGACCCTTTCCCACCTGTCCTTCCTCTTCGATGTCTCCCTTTTGTCTGATACCTGTCCATTCAATCTCTAGATGGGCCCGTCCCAAAGTTAATAGTGCAGTTGCACTATTAAGTTAACCTCGCATCACCAGGCTTTCCACCGCCTCGGAGGAAAGCCTGGTCTCTGTTTCAAAAGTCCGTATGATCCGGGCTGGGGCCGGATGATGTGGTTACGTCATGTTGTAGTATTGTTTTGTAGTCAAGAAGCGGAAGCGGAAACTTCCTTTTCCCTCTAAATAAAAGCTCTCGCTTACGAGAGCTTTTATTGAGAGGGAAAAGGAAGTTTCCGCTTCCGCTTCTTCCTGTTTGTAAGCATATCATCCGGCTCCAGCCCGGATCATATACCGAAATGAAGTGGTGCCCAGGCTACTATTAAGTGCAATTCCTGGTTAAGTTGGGTTAGGGTTAGGGTTAGAGTCCGTCCCTAACTATTAAAGGAGCTCAGTCTCATACAGAGCTACTGAGGGGTTGGACCTGACTAACGCGCTGATAATGTATTTGGAACTTTGGACTAATAAAGAGCCCTTTAAAGAGTGCTGTTGAGTGCTTATGCTGTTTTCCTCCCAGTGTGGAAGAAGGTTTTGGATGGATGTTTACTGTGATCTCACGCTCTTGAAATATATACCTTGGTTTATGTTGTGTCAACTTGTGTGTAAACAATAATAGCAATTGTCAAAGCATTTGTCTCCCAAACTCCACCTCCAGTTGCAGATGGAGTCCTTTCTAATTATATAAAGTGCAGCAGGAGGTTGCTTTACTGATAACGAGTGCTTCCATACTCTAATACTAGAACATAATACTAGAAAATAATCATCTGCAAGGAATTTCTTGACAGGAAGTAGCTCTTAATATGTCTACGCCTACGGTGTATTTTTATTAAACAAAAACTTTACAGATTGAAAGAGGATAATTCAAACTTTCCCTACAGCTGCAATGTTGGTGATTTCTGTTTGGATGGGCTGTCTATGGGAAGTGTCACCTATCACCTTGGTGGCAAGATGGCTGGGGTCTGAATATGGCCAATTGCCAGGCTATTATCTGTCTCACTAGGGTGCGTACGTCTGCGTCTCACCAGCCAACACACAAGCCTTCGACAAGCCTGACCTAGAAAAAGTGCCCCTCGGGGCACAGGTCTCCACCAGGCCAGGTCAGGTTATTGTGGCCTCCTGGTGGCACTATAATAGGCCAATGGGAAAAGGGTGCCATTTCTTCTTATGCCTTTGATGGCAATTGGATGATTTGAGGCATAATTGTTCCAAAAATGTGTTTTGACAAAATCCACCTGTTGGTGGAGCTATAACAGGCCAATGTGAAAAGGGTAGGATTTATTCCTCAGCCTAGTAGGAAAGTGCGTGAAAGATTTCATATTAATATATAAAAATCATTAATGTATCACAAATGCATCTTAATTGAAACTAACTGTTGAAAGAGAAGTACATGGTCAAACTCTTTAACGGATTTATTCTTTTCAGAATTCAACAAACCACGTGCAACCCAGATTCGGCTCAAACAAGGATTTATATAAATTTCGCTCCGATGCCACTAAAACGGGCATTCCACGCTTTAGTGGCTTCGGAGCGAAATTACATTAAGACGGACATTAAGAAATGTGAATCCCTAGAATCCTTCAAAACCGCTCTCAAACAGCACCCGGGTGGCTGCAATTCTAAACTGGCCCCTAAAAAAAAGTCAAAGTCCCCCCCTTTTTTCTTTTCCACACTGCACATGTGTTTTCCTTTTACTTTTTTAAAGCTGTATATATGATTTTTCTTTCTTTGTTTCATAGAAGTGTATAGCCTATTTGTACATTATTATTAATGTAAATGTTCTGATGAATTGAAAACGGAGAAACAGAGAACAAGTCTTAGTGCTTTCTCTGGTTCTATCCTCAAGTAACAGTTGTTGTATTGACCTGTACACCCTTATACATACTGTTCAATCAATCAATCAATCAATCAATCAATCAATCAATCAATCAATCAATCAATCCAAATTCCAATGGCATTTTCTATTTTGAAATCAAAACTTGTTGGCCAAAAATAACTTTTCCATTGAGAAGAGTTGGCTGCTGCCCCGTGATACTGCAGGTTTAGTAGGCCTATATATCAATTTTACACCGAGTGAATACATGGTTATGTAGGATGAATCACTATCTTATTAGTCTATTGTTATTATTGTATTTATTTATCTATCAATAATTTTTCATTGTCAACTAATGGGAACAGTTTGAAATCCCCATTTATTTAGCATCATAGCCATGCACTTGCATATTGCATTATCTATAAACAGAATAGAACGTGATATCTTGACTTGGACATCATGTGATTATTAAAGTT
The DNA here is from genome assembly GCF_964188405.1 of Protomyctophum parallelum. NCBI lineage: Eukaryota > Metazoa > Chordata > Actinopteri > Myctophiformes > Myctophidae > Protomyctophum > Protomyctophum parallelum. Next base: position 31,425,847 of record NC_139713.1, read on the forward strand.
GTTGGTTTCATATTTCTACCAAAACTTGAGAAAGTGGTTAAAAATAGGCTGTGCTATTAAAATGTTACATTTTTCTTGATAGTGCCAGCGTAGGTTAAAACCCCTTTCATAGCTCTATGGTTAAAAACCTATATCCTATACAAAATATGTTTTGCGGGCAGTCTTCTCCTGGTTAATCTGATTGAGTTAAATTTCACAAAAAAATGTTTTATGTCTAACAGACTTTCACCAACCCCTGCGTAACGTTATGATCGCACAGCCCTTTTCTTTCCATAGCTGTCTATGGCCCCAGAGTTTTTTTCTTTTCCTTTTTTCTCTTTTTCCCCTGGCTGTCATGCAGACAGACTAATATAACTGGCCGGCGCTGCAATTTCGGAATCTGTCCTACAGTCCTTATATATGGCGGACGAAAATTTTCCACAAGAGGAACCGCAGCAACATAGACACACACACACACACACGCACAGGATTGTGTGTGTTGCGGGCTACAACGCAGACTGTACAAGGCAGAACAGCGCGGACCACTGGATTTTTTTTGTTTTTTTCGCGTCATGACGATTGAAATTGGAAAATGTCGCTCTGTTTGAGGCAATAAAGCATCTGCGTCTAAACATTTTTTTGGGGGGAAATTGTGAAACAAGTCAATTAGTGAATCTAGTGGGGTGAGTCGTCAGTTTTGTGTTGTGAATTTTGTGCAGTCACCTCTGCTCGAGGAAAAGAAGGTTTTTTTAGTGCCTGACTCGCATATGAGCTACATCGTTGCCACCGGAGGTACGTCAAACAAAACCACTATTATTGTTTCTGATTCTAGAAACAAAATGTTTAATTTTGCAGGCTCGCAATTGAAGCTTTCTGCATTGTTAATCATATCTGAATGACGGGGCACTTACATGTATGAAATGCTGCTACTATAATATGTCATATAATGCTGCTTTTTGAAGCCATCCTAAAACAGACCCAATAATCTGTTGATTTAGTTTTCTCTTTCCCCCCCTCTTATTTTTAACAGTGATTTCCAAATAAAGTTTTTCAGCTAACTATACCCCGGTTATGCACTATAGTGTACTTTTATAAAGCACTTATGAGATGCTTTTGTTCATTCTGAAAGAGCGTGGGAACAAAACATGAAGGACAAGAAGGGGAGGAACAATCTGAAACACAAAAACCTCCTGCAGCCATGTTTTGTGAATTTTCCTGCGAATTTGACCAAATAAGCTTGTGCTCGTTCACAATCACGTCATACCTACATGCGCTGTTTTAATACTTTTGGCGACATGTGATGTATGCATATATATAACTCGCAGTAGAATGATTTCCAGGACAAAACGCAAAGCTCAGCACCTCGTTCATTTACATTTTTACTATTTTCCAAAAGGTTCGGGTTTTTAATTCCTTTATTTGTGGAATTGGCGCCACCTGTAGGTGGACAATTTGGGAAAGAATTACGAAATTGTAAATTGGAATACTTTTGAAATTTGTTTTGTTTTATTGGAGACTTATCTGTTTTCACATGTGACATGTCAACAATATGTAAAACTTAAATGTTTACATGTTGCATGAAAGACTTGTTGCCAAGATGAAATTTACACTATTTTTATTTACTCAAAAATAATAATAATTAAGACAAGTGTATGTTTATTCTGTTCTTTCTGATGCTTCTATACCGTCCCCAGGGAAATGGGAATGTACAACTTGCATTTGTGTTGCTTATTGTTGGTGTGATACAGGCTGTGGTGTCTAGTAATTAAGCTGCAACAATCCACTCTGATTCCTGTAAAGCTATACTACATGTGTGTGTGTGTGTGTGTGTGTGTGTGTGTGTGTGTGTGTGTGTGTGTGTGTGTGTGTGTGTGTGTGTGTGTGTGTGTGTGTGTGTGTGTGTGTGTGTGTGTGTGTGTGTGTCCAGCATTCCTATTCTGGGGATAACTTTAGCAGGAAATTGTGACGCGTTGTGAGCTTGTCGAGCAGCTATTTTCAGCAATGGTATTTAATGCAGGGCAAAAACGGACACTATAGTATATAGAGCCCTGTGGAACTCCGCTAAACAACACTTGGGTTTTAAGGGGTTAAGCATAGGGGAGCAATGTGCACCAACTCTGTAAATGTGTAAGAGGGACAGCACAACTTAACACATAATAGTGAACTGAATGGTGGCGAAAGAATTCAGAGGGAGACCGTGTCAGCACATTTTTAGGCAGGAAAAAAACCTAAAAAACAATCAACCAATCTCTGTACTGTTTACACTAATCATGTGGATGCAAAAACAATTTCCCATCTTGCTTTGCTTGCTTTTATTGTAAGGGAATCTGTGAAAGCCACTTTCCTGTGTGTAATTTTAGCATCGACCTTCAGCACTGTATAAATTTAAATAGTTGATGGAACATTTTAAGCTTTGCCTGATGAATCTGAGAATTAATTCCACTTCTATAGGCTTAGGTATCTAATCAAAAAAAGTACTAGGGACCGTTAATGATATTCTGAATTATACAGAAGCAACTTGCATGATTTAGGAGCGTTGGCATGAGTAAAGAGAAGGGTTTTGTTTGAAATCAGAGTGCTATAGCTCTCATATACGATAGTTTGATATTTAATCATATACGCCAGTTTTATGTTGACCATTGTCTGATGTGCAACATATCAAATATGAAATAAAAAAGGTCTTCCTCAGGTAGAAGTTAGTAGACAAATGAGACGGAATGCATTTTCTGTATTTGACGCTCAAATGATCATCAACTTATCATATTGGTAGTTTTTATTGTAAGATGTAGGCCTATAGAAAGTCACTACCTAAATGCCATGTCAACTATCTGAATATGATTACAAATTTGTTATGTGAACGTCGCTGTGTCTTAAGGAAAACACAACCCCTGTGGGCGTAAAATGTATTTGAACACCTTATGGCCCTGTAGTTTTAGTATTCTCAGAGGCATGTTGCAAATGTCTCAAAATGGCATCACTCAAATTAGACTCAAGGGAATGGCTTTTCAGGGTTTGGGGCTGCTGCATAAAAAAATTCTGTACATTCTGCACATATTTTTTTTTTTGCCTGCCTCTCCCTTTTTAAGAACGAACCTTATTGGTCTCATGAATAATGCATAAAGACTTTCAATTGCTGCAGTGGTTATGTACGCAGAACATTTTTGGTTGTTTATTTTCTGAAGGTGTAGATGGAGCAATGGCTGTGCTGCATCTCTGAAAATACAAATTTTCAGCAAAGCAAATCTCATTTTCTTTGAGTGGAAATGGGAGTTTGGGTTTAATGAATCCATAAATCACAATGCTAGCAGGTTTGCTCTGGCTGCCTCAGTCTGCAGTGTAATTTTGATTTTCATCAAAAATTTAATCTGCCAGCCTACAAGGGGTTTAGCAGCAGACTGGATGCCGGCTTGAATTTCTAATTTTAGGGCCTGATCTTTCAGGATTTATTTTTGTATAATTCAAGGCTGCTTTTCAATATCTCTAGTTATTAAATTTTAATTCATGGCATTACCATATAGATTGAAAAAGGTTTTTATGGGTTTTTTGGAGTGCACAAGGATGGAATTCTATTCTCCTATATGACACACTTTCCTTTTTTCTCAGAGCAATCTTAGAGGGGGTGGGGGGAATTCTGTCATTTCTCGGCATTATTGCTTTTTGAAATTGTTTGTCGTGAGCCATCTTTGGTGACATTTATTAGTAGGCTAAAGAAAGGGTATTTTACATTTGTTTAAGGGAAAAGGGGTAGCATAATAGCGAAGTATTTAGGCTAAAACAGGTTTTGGTCATCCTTTGCCACTGACCTTTTTGGATATTGCAAAGATATACAATGGAGCAGTACTTTACTTTTCTTTTGTTTGACATTTCAGCAGATTATTTTCAATTTCCCTGCAACATCAAGTTTATGATGAGCCTTGGTTTGGGTTTTTTTTAACACTTAAACCCTATAAAGTTCCTTGACTGGAGTTCCCCAGGGATCTACTTGGTCCACTCCTTTTCCGCTCTACACCAAATCCCTTTGCTGATAGCTGATCTACAAGCTCACTCCAGAATTTGGAAGGGTGCTGAGGTTCATGTCTTTGATGATGCATTTTAGATTGGCCTATTATTTTACATTGTTAGGTTAGCCTCGGAAAACCAGACGTTTCTACTGGGGGACGATGCAAGTTGGTTATGGCCGATCAAATAATTAGTAAGAAGACAAACAAAACTAAGTGTTGTGCCTTTTTGACTGCGACGCTCTATAGACGTACAGGTCTGTCTGTGGCCCCTTTATGCCCATATATGGAGTTCTGTGTGTGGCTAGTCCAAATATAGTGTAGGGGTTCAGGCCATAGGCTTCACAAATCCCCTGCGGGCCAGTCTATGATGACTTATTTATGACATCAAATGTGATCCACGGATCCGACCAACTTCCCCCTAGGGCGCATCACTCCCTAGGGGTCCTTGGCAGCATACACCGCAGGGTTTGAAGTCAATCTGTCGGGTGGTTCTCTAGATGAGGAAGTTGTGACTCTTACTCACTGACTCCAATGACTTGTGAATGTGTAGATAGATGGATGCAGAACACACTGATGTGGATGTTGAAGCAAGTAGGAACATCAGGATTATCCTAGTAGTGTGCAGTGGTTGATTTGGTTCATTGTTGTGTAGGGACAGACACCTTAGTGCCCTGCCTGAAATTAGGCCAATTATTTTAAGTACCTACCAGTCACTACAGTGCAGGAATACTGAGTAAGTGTAAAAAAAATCACACCCGTGTGAAGTGAGGGGCGCTTTACCAACCCTTATCATCTTACATCATCACGATAAAACATAACATCATGCCGATTTGCTCAGTGACAGACAAAACAAACTTAAAAAAAAAATAATAGAGAAATGGAAGCTCTGCAGGAATCAGTTAGTGGCTCTTAGATGGGTGCTCTTTGGTGATACAGGTAGGACCATAGACAAAAAAGGTATTTTTCCTTCAAGTTGTATTAATAATTCACAAAGGTGTAAATTGCAGACTTGAAAAGTGAAGATGAACAGGACCTACGTATATGCATTTTGACCGATAAAGGTCTTTGTCAGGGTCTATCTAACATCTTGGCTAGATAGTCACCCTTAAATACAGCCAGGTGGTGGAGTTGATCCAATCATGCCATTTTGTTGTATTACATCATTATTATTTCATTGGCACATAAATTATTTCATTTTATAAGTGTATATAAGAGAATAAGAGAGAGTTTCAGAGAGACGCACTTCCCTGCATGTGTAGACTCTCAGACAACTCCAGCAACAAGGCAAATAATAGGCTTTGTGCAGTAGTCTCGCTAGCACATTGTGGTTAATATCCATGTGCTGACATTTAACAAAACAGCTGCCCCCAATAATGACCAGAACAGTCTATTGTAAATGTGCTTGCCTCCTGTAAAACCGGTTTCATAAATGTACATTATCCACACAGTCACAAACCCATTCACATTCCCTAAAGTTAAACTGTTAATCATATATATATATATATACTGTGACACAACGTGTCGCAGCATGCCGTGTTCTGAGCTAAAGTACTATAGATCAGCTATTTTTTACTTTTTAATATTTTTATTCATATTTTGTTGTTGGAATGTTACATTTTTGGAAATCTTCTAAAAGTGTTTAGCTATAATGATGATATGTCTAAAGTGGGGACGCCAGGAACGTGGTTAAGCTTTCTGTGGTACTGCACTTGTGATAGATCTCTTTAAAGCTCAGGTGAAAATGAAATGTATGGAATACAATGACTATAATAGTCTTGTTTAATAATGATAAATGATTAAAACAATGATAATGGTTTTCATTAGGGATTAAAAGTATCGATTAATTCATTAATTGATTCATTCAATTCATAACCTTATCGATCAATTAACCGGCTAGTTGATATGTGGTGTTTTTAGTTATCTGAGAATCTTAATTTCCCTCAATATGTTTTAACATAAAAATCTACATTTTGCTGATACAGAAAGAATACAAAAGGCATATTATATTCCTTAATCAAATAGGCCTACTTATTTGACGCCAGGCACCTTTTTATGAGGATGGATCGTTGGATCCTCTATCATTATTAAACAAGACTTAAGACTTACAGAGTGCAGATTTTATATTCCTTTCTACGTATTATGTGAATCTGCAGCCAGTATATTATATTCCTGAACTCTTCCAGACTGTCCTTGAGTTGAGCGAGCCTTTAATTCCCTTGAAGTGAGTGGAATACAATGACCCCATTTCATGGTTGATGTGGCGTGGAGCTCTGGGTTAATTCTATTGGCTTTTTGTTTTGGCTCTTAATGTTTAGTTAGTTTAATGACCTCTGAGTCGAGATATTATACGTTATATGGAGAGTGCACAGAGAATACGGTCCGCCCACTCACTTCAAGGAAGCTTGCTCACCCAGCGCAAACTTGAGACCGCAGAGACACTTACTGTGAAGGACGACTTCACTCATTTTCATTGTGGGGGTCCCTGGAACATATTCTTTTCAGAAGGGGTCTCCCGGGTCTGCGGTCCTTGACATGAAATAGTTACTGCTCTAAATTATTAAAAAGGGGAGAAGAAAAGGGTTGCGTGACAAAGAGATCCATCATGTGCCTGGGTGTATTAGTAATATAAATAAATATAATTTACTACAAGCCATATTTAAGATAGAAAGAGCAGTTACTGGAATGTGCTGCTAGTAGTAGTAGTAGAAAGTACTCATTGTGCAGAATGTCTCGTTTCAAGTTGTTTCAAATGTATAAAAAATAGCAGATCTACAAGCCAACATGTATACTACTCTACAAAGTAACTAAAGTGTTCAAATAAATGTAGTGGATTAAAAGTAAAAATTTTGGACCTGAAATGTAGTGTAGTAGAATTTGTAAGTATTGGAAATACTCAAGTAAAGTACATACCTCAAAATTGTACTTCAGTAAATCTACTTTCCACTGCGTTTCTCCACAGCTTTGTCGAGCTCTGCTCTAATGCAGTGCTTCTCAACCTGTGGGTCGGGACCCCCACAAACAAATGATTTGTTTTTGGAGGGTCCCCAGATGACAGTAAAGTGACAATTTAAGGACTTAAGACATTTTACTGTATCACTGCATTTTAAAGACCATTACTGCATCAAAAGTAATACAACAAACTATACTATTAAAAACATGTCAGACATTTGCCAAATTGTCAAATAATATAAGAGGCAAAAAATCGACAAGGTTAAATCTGCTATTTTCACTATGTGACTGGCTGTGAGCCAATATACTGATATACTGTATCTACGGTACACTCATATATCCTATAATGCAGTGGTTTTCAACCTTTTTCATATCGAGGCCCATTATTTATTTGGCATTTCAGCCACGTACATTTGATGAGATTTAGCCTCTCAGACCCAAAACTTTTAATATTTGCTGTCGTTGGATAAGATTTTGTCCACATTTCCATGCTGTATTGATGTTGGTACCATTTGGTGAGACAACAGGCAAACGTTGATCAAAATAACAATTATTCTAAATTCTCTAATTGTGTAGACTTTTTGTAAATTAAGTAATGCAGATGTTTAACAATAATTTAACTCTTGAGAGCATAAAATGAAACCAAATCTCCATTTAGCTGGGGACCACCTGGATCCCCCTCAAGGACCACTGGTGGTCCCCGGACCACTGGTTGAAAACCACTGGTCTAATGTGATTGACGAGAGACTAGCAATATGCTCAATATAAAACCTTTTGGCCATCGATTGATCTGCAAGCGTTTCAGTCCCGTAGGAATCTCAAGGATCAATACATCTTTCTCATAATTGTTATTGTTCTCTCCTGAATGGGGGATATGGCAGTGTGTAGTTTTCTATGGGTTGTATACAGGGTTTTTTTCTTTGTATTTTTCAGTGTTCATTTGGTTTGACATTTTACTGTTATGCTGACAAAGAGGCTATATATACACAGTATATGAGAAAGGTTGTGCACAGCACTGAACACATTCCAGGATGCTGTAGACACGGAGTGCTTCTTGGCAGATTTGAGATGTAGCTACGCTATTGTGAATGACATTGGCCTGCATGCACCAAAATGTGTCATTTTGACATTGGATGAAATAGACGTGTGCTCTTACCTGTCATTCTGCTGTCATGTAGGCTAGCTCAGTAGATGCATGTCTATTCTATAGTAGCCAATTCATGACTTACGAACATTGACAAAAAACAATTAATTCACTCATATTTATCGTGTAGTGTACACAGTACACACGATTTGCCAGTGTTCACGAGTGGTTCTCAAACCTTTTCATTTGAAGGACCCCCAAATTAATATGTATTTGGCCCCCATCTTCATATATTTTATGGCAGGGACCCCCGTTGCCACATACAAGATTTGTATGTTGGCCCGGGCGGCGGCTGGCGTAGCTCTCTGGACACATATTGCTTTGTGTCACCCCCCATCTCTCTCTCTCTCTCCATTTCCTGAGCCTATTATTAATCTATCAATATATATCTCCCAAAAAATTGTTTTTTTTATTATAATGATACATTTATACACAATTGAAACATTTCACATCCATTCAAGCACTACAGTCCTTGGCATGAACGCACACATGTGCCCCTGCAGGGCCAACACACACACACACACACACACACACAGAGGTTCACACAGAGTTTGTTCCATTATTAAAGGCTTAAATCTCAAATTGGCTTTGAAATAGACTGCAAACTTGAATAGGCCCTGAATTTCAAAAGGCTTTCATAGGGCTTTGTACATTACACATTGTCCAGTGCCTAAAAAAACTGATATCAATTAATGTTTGTTGAAAAATAAAATAGCATTTAAATAATTGACAACTCTTAAGTATTTCATTTGAAAACATTGTAAAATGATTGCTACACTAAATGAATAAATGTCAGCAGACACCCTTTCTAATTAGTGTTTCTAATCATTGCCTTTTGTTCCAGTGAATGGAAATCTTGATCAATGATATTTTAGACAATAATGTGTGTTTTATAGCAACAATTTGCAGAAAGGCTATCCTGCTTTCAGTATGACAATATCCCCAGTGTCATCCATGCTCTCTCGACTCCCACATAGAAACGGTTTGTTGCGATGAGTAGGCCTGTCACAATCCTATATATTAAATTGCCTAGAGGGTTGACCAATGATGGGTGGAAGTCACAAATGTAACATGCAGACTTGCAAGGCACACCGTTGCTCCGATCCGCACCAAACTTGGCACACGCATATGGCAGCCATGCCCATATCCAATAGTCACACACAAAATTAACCTTTCAAAAAAGCCCTTAGTTTTATCATCAGAATTGTTTTCCATTCATGTATATGAATTAATCTGACAGCCGGGGGTAGGGTTAACACAGGGCAGAGGGAACATAAACATGCTCCCACAAACACTGTAGCAATGTTCCAAACTAGTGAAAGATATCGTCTCTGTCGGGTGGAAGTCTCACATCGGAACTTACTTATCGTCATACATCAGCCAATCAAATCATCATTTTCCGAGCCTTTTTCTGGTTCACGGCCCAGGCCACAAGTGGCCAGATGGATGGATGGTTTGGACGGCCAAACTGAAGTTATTTGTCACGGAGCCCCATATTCTTTTGCCAGGGACCCCCCAGAAGAGAAGAGTGTGTTAAAAAAATGTCTTAATACTTTTTTTGCCCTTTAAAAAATAGTAGCTATACATGCTCTGGCACACGTTTTTCAATACCATAGTATGTCATTTTTCATGGTTTTCGATGACATACTACATACTTTCATGGTTTTCGATGGGGGAAAAAAAGATGAAAACCATGAAAAAAAACCATACATTATGGATAATATGATAGTGGATGGAAGGTGACGTTGAAAAGAATATAAATATAATTTTCCATTAGGCTTTTCCTATTGTGCTTTCCTCTTGTTTTGTTTTCACTACATATGCTCAACATACAGTAATTGTTGTACATAGACGATCTACATTCTACAAGCTCACTAGGTATCCAGATGACATTCATCATCTATTTTCTTAATCTTCCCCTATAATGACATAGCCAATTATCATTACCAGATTGAAACAGCATGAATGAAGAGGTGTGATTCGTTCTGTCAAAGCAAGCAGGGTGGTGTGCTGGGCACAGTGGCACCTCCGACTAGAAAAGGTGCTTTTGGACGTGTGCCCAATGCAGTTATCCACAGCAAGGCAATTCCATTTTATGGTTGATTGGATGTTGCATTCATGGTGTTTTGCTGAGTTTAGTTCCTGTCCTGCCAACACACTTGCTATGAACAAACTAAAGTGATATTGTTGCCTCATTCCATTAATCCATTGTTAAGCAACTGAATTTCCCACAGACAGACAGACAGAGCTGTCTGCCCGCCCCAAAGACCTTATTAACTGTTGGGTTGAAAAGGTGAAAGGTTAAGGTCTGTCTGTTAGCAGAATAACTTGGGACGATCACCTGTTTGTTTGTTTGTTTTTTCTCGTGGAAATGATCAGTAGACTGCCCTGAAGAGATGATTATCTTTATGGTGGAAATGCCATATCTTGAGTTTCTTGACAGTTGCATAGTGTTGCAGGAGGTGTGCACTCTATTTTCGTTGTGTTATCCCTTTAGCCTAAATGTCTTGGTGTACCTCTGTGCTGTTGACGTTTCTGACTAAAGCAGTGGTGTGTATGTATTTGCCTGAAGAGATGATTTGTGGATAAGTCCATCATTTCCCCACAAATGCATCACATGTGTAGTTCTTTTGGCTGAGATTCCCAACTTTGTTCAGTTAAAGCAGTGATGTCCATGGAGAGCTGAGTATATGAAGGCTTTAAATTCCAATCAAACACTACACCAGATTTACTTAACAGACCCTTCTTAAACTACCGGTAATTTAACTATTCATGATTGCATGATACTTACCCCTGCAAAACTTTTTAACTCAACAGTTTTTAGCAATGAACAACCCCTATACGTAACTCTACATTTCAATCCGTAACCAATTTTATAGTATATATAGCAACATAATTATTTTGTCATTTCTTTATATATATTTGGAGTTTTTCAGAAAACTTGGATTGGGTCAGGCGTTTTTAGAATGGGCAGGTCTACATGGGTTAATAAGCAGAAGGCTAGGTGAGGCTAGAGTGTTTGCTAGCCACTTCTTAGGCAGACACCATCAAAATCATTGGAAAAACAGTCTTAAAACATCAGTCCAGACTTAAGCCTAATGAGAAAAAAGGGGTATTTTGTATTTATAGCCAAATATGATTCCTTATGTTGAGTTAAGAGCTTATTTATTGGCGACCAGCTAGTGACCACCTAGTGTAAAAGAAAGTACGTTTGGAAGTTGCACTTGCCAGGTACAGTACAGCCTAGGTACAGAAAACAAGACAAGCTAGCTTCTGAATGACATATTTGTACTGCATAGAAAGTTGGCTAATTTGGATATTTCTGAAATTAGAGCACTTGGGTGCCAAGACACTCTATTTTATTGTCATGATCGAAGGTCAAATATAAACAATGAAGCCACTGTACACCAGAGCTTATTTTTGTATCATCTTCATCTATTGTTTTCCTCTTTCCTCACACTCTAGCCCTGTTGTAGAAGTTGTTTAGCAATGCTAGTACAAGTCCACTGCTTCTCAACCTATTTTCAAGAACCCCCAGTTTAATATGCATTAGTATAGACTACAGAGACCCCCATTTGATAAAATGTTCTATCTATGAGACTACCAACCTATACACTGTAAAATCATCAGTGTTAATTAACACTGAGAGACTATCTACAACTCATTGGAACCTCTTGGAATTACAGAACTGTAAAAATCCATTTTGGTTCTTAACCCTTAGAAGGGCAATAACTAATAAATGCGTTATTCAATAACGTTCTGAGTGTGGGGGAAAACGAATTTCTTCGTTTTTTTTTTTTTTTATGAATATCGGTAGATTAATAACCTCCGCATCGCTGTGTGAAGTCCCTTTGTTGAAATTCCAACTACATTACCCAGAAATCCCGTGTCACGTAACACGCGCGCGTCCTTGGCTATAAAAAACGTGCCCGCCCCCTGCGGTTCTGCATGGGGAGAGAGTTGGTGGCGTGTCGAAAGTGATTGAGTATATTTAGCGATTATATTTAGTTTAGATGTATTAGTTAGTAGTCTGTTGTCTGTCTGGTGCGTCAGACGACAATGGAGGAACACCTCTGTACGATCTTCGTCCTGAAGGACCGGCCCCGTAACCGTAACCTCTTTACGCTGAGCAAGCCAGCTGTTGCGGGCTTTCCGACCATTCTTCCCGGCCTGGCTCGAGCGATGACATCCTACTCCGATCTGGACGGGTGACCAGATTTTTCTATGGTAAGAATCTTATTGTCTGAAACATTATATGCTATATCTATTCAGTGTGTATTAGTTTCTGCTGTGGCAGGCCGCTGAGCTAATGTATAATAAATGGATGGATATTCTTCCATCCATCCATGCTACATGCTGCTAGCAGCCACTGGGGCTTTCAAATAGATCTGTATTGAGCTTACATGATCAAATGAACGTATTGTACCGTGGTTTATATGCTATATATTATGAGAAATGTTCCATTACTTCCCCCCCCTTCCATATATTCAGATCGCTATCATGAATCATGATCGCTGTTTTTTTTCTTTTTTTGCCGAGCTTCTGGAGCGCAGGCCGCAGCCTGTAATGCTAGCTGCTAGCAACTCCTCTGCAAAGTAAAAAAAACAAAACAGCGATAATAATAGCCATCTGAATATATGGGAGGAGGGGAAGTAATGGAACATTTCTCATAATATATAGCATATAAACCACGGTACAATACGTTGATTTGATCATCATGCAAGCGCAATACTTATAGATTTAGAAGTATAATAAATTAGCTTAGCCGCCTGCATTACAGTACCAGCCTTACCCCGCGGCAAAGTAAAGAACAATGACGGACATTTCGTTGTGATAATTAAATGGACGATCAACACTGATGTGTGTTGGCTACAATGTGTTGGCTCTGAAATGGATCAACACTTGTAATTTCTGCAAATAAATCTAACTTGTCTGTCTATCTATCTAGATCCAGGACGTGAAGAAATGGACGGATGTCTCCTCCTCCTCTGCCCACAGTGATGTCGACTTCTCCACCACCAACATTAGATAGTCCAGGAGATTTTTTGTCCTGCCCTGCTTTATTTTGTGCAACAAGAACGCATTGTACATTGCCATCTGAAACAGGTAGAACTTTACAGGCTCTCAGTGACTTTGACCATCGTGTGTGGGTGGATGGTGGTGCACATCTTCGCCACCTTGTCCCGCCAAGCCAACAGCATCACCCCGTCATGTTGTGGCGCATGAGTCTCGCCCGGCTTCATGTCATTTGGTTTGCTAAGCCGCTTCATCTCCCTGTTCTTCCTCATGGTCCCACATACATGGGTTCCCAAAGACAGTAGCAAAGTACACCTGTCGACCGAGTTGTACAGATTGTCCATGTATAAATGGTAGCCTTGGTTGGCCAACGGACCGAGAAGCTCCGTCACGATCTTGTCAAGCCCACAGCTTACTCCTGTATATGGCCTCATGTTCCAGAGGTAGCCTGTTGCTGACTCGGCATGACAGTAACTCTTCACGCCCCATTTAACTGGTTTAAGAGGATTGTAGCACTTCCAACTCAGCCGTCCTTTCCAGAGCATAATGCTCTCGTCTATCGAGATGTTCTTCTCTGGCGTGTAGCAAGACTGAAACCGGGCCAGTAGATAGTTCAGAAGATGTCTGACCTTGTACATTCGGTCCCCTGTGTCTGGAGTCTCCTGGTTACTGAAATGAAGAAACCGCTTGAGCAGCAGAAACCGGGCCAGTTTCATGGTTCTCCTGAACTGCGGTGTCTCATTAGCCTTACACCTAGACCAGTAGGACACGAGGGTGTGGCTTCTTCACGATGCCAGTAAGGAAATAGAGGCCGAATAAGTTTTTCAGCTCGATCACAGACACGTCCGTGTGGAATATACACAATACACACCTTTGCGATGGACTGCGCTGCATAGCGGTTAGTCTCATCACAGATGTACTGGAGCAGATCTCCGGTGGTTCAGGGGGGGAGGAGGGGGGCAGTGGGTGTCCTATTGCATTATTTATTTTCTATATTTATTATAATTTTATGTTTGTAAGAAAAAAAGAAATAAAACTTGCACTTTTCAAATCCGAGATACATCTCATGTCTATTTTTACACTATTCTGAGGTTTATGTTCTGACTAAGCGAGTTTCAACTGTGATTTACTCTGTAACGGTAGATGGTAAGAACCCAATTTTTTTTTTTTATATAATACAGTACATTCAAGTCTACATTTCTATACATTTCATAGGCACCAAGTCCGGAAAACTATGTCATTGGATGTGTTTTTTATCAAAACTGTGTTTCTTCATAACAGGTTTTTGAGATACATGAATGAATAGACTAGGGTACTGGTAAGACTATGTAAACATATTATATATCAAAATCTTCGTTAAAATGTCAAGTTTCAGGAAAGAATAACATTTAGTTTCTATCTTGTTCCAGTAGCGGGCAGTAGGCAGTTTTAGCTGGGATGGTCAGTTTGCTCATGACTGACCTTGCTATTTATAGATGGCAAAATATCTACAGTGGTACATGTGGGAAACTTTTTATTTTTTTATTATTGAACTAGACAACTCACCCTTTAAAATGAGATATGTCATAGGTATGTGCTCCCTGTAGAAAAGAAGTTGTTACCAAAATAAACTTTAAAACGTCTGTATCTTTTTTCCATGTGCTAAAAACACTACATTGTGTAAGCGCATTCTTTTTTAAATGGCTTCCAACACAAAAACTAAACATTGTATCAACTCAATTCATTTTTTTCCTGGAAGCAAACTTGTCAAGCTTTCTCTGAAGGTCTTTTATTGTCGCAGAGTCACAACAGAGAATCTTCAATAAATCATTCAAAAACGCATTTCTCCCATTGGGAAAAGGGGATTTGACATGGGATTTGACTTTAAACCCTCAAAGAGTTGATCAAATCAGTTAGCCAGGGAAACCTGCAGGCCCTCAATTAGCCCTGGGGGTCCATAGACCGCCCGTTGAGGACCAGTGCTATAGAGCAGGGGTCCTCAACTAGAAATGTTGAAGGTCCACAAATATGGTCCAGTCTCATGCGCACGCAAATAAAGTTGCGGGTCGCGGCCCGTGGGCCACGTAGGCCCCACGGGGTGGGGCTGCCCCCCTCGCCCCCCACCCCTAGAAACAACTATGCCTGTTTAGTACAGTCAAACCAAGCTATACAAACCGGGTCCCATCCCAACCAACACTGGGGTGGCAGAGTATGAAAATATATTTTTTCACTTTAACAAATATTAATTATTCACACCTCCAAAATATTGTTCATTCAACTGAATGTGTGAATATGTCACTGCTAGTGAGCCAGTCAGCGAGACATTGTCATCATGACATGCCGGCCCATAATACACACAGTCAGAGTGTTAATTGCGTTTCTCGGCATTGATCGAATACAACAGAGAATTCAACTCGCGGTTGCGGTGACTTTTCTTCTTCTCTTTCTTCTTTTTTGTCTCCACCAGGCCGAAGGCATGTGGGGAGAGTATGTTTTGCACTCCGTCCGTCCGCGTGTCCGTCCGTCCGTGTGTCCGTCCGTGTGTCCGTGTGTCCGTGAACAGCTAATCTCGGCCACCGTTAACCCGGTCCATGCCATATTTTGCACACACACTCCCTGGATGCCAACCATGAACCTCTGCCCCAAACTTTCCAGAACGGCCTGTTATAGCGCCACCAGGAGGCCGCTTTGTGCAAAACAAGTTTTTGCACAGTACACCTACAGATTTTGTCCAAACATCACGCAAATTGGTACACAGTCTCTCTAGAGCCATTCAACGAAACGGGTCTTTCAGATTTATCAGACTCCATCCTGATTGGTTAAGATTGGCTTCCAAAGTTCACAGGAGTGCTCAGTTTCAAACAAAATGCTGCAAATCATGAACACATCGCGTGATTTCCGTGAAATTGTGCACCCACATTCCCACTAGGCTGAGGACCAAATGCCACATGAACAATTTCAACTCAGCCTCAAGGTGGCGCTATAACTGGCCGAAAAGTGTTTTTACCTCTAACTGCACGGATCTGTGGATAACCTGGTGGAGACCTGTGCCCGGAAGGGCACTTTTTTTAAAATGTTTTTTTGTGGCTTTCGCCTTTATTTTATATTTTTTATGGAGGGACAGACAGTAGGCTGACTGGAAATGGGGAGAGAGATGGGGGGTCACTCCCACTGAGCCACGGCCCATGCAGGCCTTTTCTCTTTATTCTATCATTTCTCCAGGGTCCGCAGAGAGGTGTGCCGCGGTCTGCCTGTTGAGGACCACTGCTATAGAGCGTCGCAGTCCTGCCCCCTTTCAGAACGATGAGTGGCCCCATTAATTTTCCCCATAGGCTTTTCAAAAAGTATTTATTTAAAGACGTTTACGCCGTGGACAAAGCCAACTCAAGTTGTGACAAATCATGACAATAAACACAATGTTTTGGGCCGATCAAATAATTAGTAAGAAGAAAAACAAAACAAAAAGTGTTGTACCCTGCCTTTATTTTCTTCTTTTTAATTACGGTATTTGATCGGCACAAAACATTGTGTTTGTCATGATTTGTCACAACTCAACGTCTCATGCACGCGCAAATAAAATTGCGGGCCCCGTGGCCCGGGGTGGGGCTGCCCCCCTCGCCCCCCACCCCTAGAAACAACTATGCCTGTTTAGTACAGTCAAACCAAGCTTATACGAATCGGGTCCCATCCAGAGTATGAAAAAAATCTTTTTCACCTCCAAAAATCCAATTTTCACATTCAGTTCATTCAACTGAATGTGTGAATATGTCACTGCGACCCCAGCTAACAGCTAGTGAGCCAGTCAGCGCAACATTGTCATCATGACATGCCGGCCCATAATACACAGGCACAGAGTATTCAATTCGCGGTTGCAGTGTCTTTTTTTTCTTCTCTTTATCCTATCATTTCTCCAGGGTCCGCAGAGAGGTGTGCCGCGGTCCAGTCGTGGACCGAGGACCCCTGCTCTATAGCTATCTATTTTAGTTTTAGTTTTTTATAGAATAGAAAGAGCGGTTGTCTCACTTTGTGGTTGTGTGTTTTTCGTTTTGGAACAGATGGGGGTGGTCCGCGGCCAAATATATCAATTTAATGGTCCTACTTGACTCACATAAATTTGAGAACCACTGCTTTCGTCTCATTGACTGTCTCCTTCTCCCCCCCCCCCCCCTGTCTCCCTTGCAGTAGCACTGGCCCAGAGGAGGCTACTGAGGTATGAGTGCTCCAGAGGCAGCCAGTCCTGGGAAGGAGCTGGTGGATACAGAGGACAGAGATGGCCCCTCCTCGCCCGTCCCAGCCGTGGCCACCGCCTCGTCCATCGCTGCCACCGACGACGACGCCAGTCCGACCACCAGGCCCGTCACACTGGCCAGTCAGCCTGTCACACTGGCCAGTCAGACGCCCAGGCCCGTCACACTGGCCAGTCAGACGCCCCGGCCTGTCACACTGGCCAGTCAGCCTGTCACACTGGCCAGTCAGACGCCCCGGCCCGTCACACTGGCCAGTCCGACGCCCAGGCCCGTCACACTGATGCCTGTCACGCTGAAGAAAGAGCCCGAGACTCCCGTGTCTCCCGTGACTCCCGTGGCAGCCTTGGTTCCCGTGGCCAGCAACGGGAAAGTCGGGGATGCCAACCCTGCTGAGATCTGTGTGGTCATAGGAGGAAATGACCGCGGACCCCAGACCCAGGGTATGTTTGCCCTGCTTGGTTCTGCTCCCCCAACGAAGAACACAGATTCATGCATAGGTGTGTGCGTGTGTGTGCGTGGGTGCGTGCATGCGTGCGTGTGAATACAGTCATTTGTCAGTCTTGTCCAAACACGACCGACTGACCCTGAGGTTTTGGAGGAGCACATTTTCTCTCCTTGGTTAACTCACACCTCAGTCTTTTTCCTTTTCTTGCATTACGTCCTTATTTAGAACCAACTATCCTGTAACATTCCATGGTGACCTTCAAACTCTTCTGGCCACATGTGAACACTGGAAATGGATTCACACCCCAATGATAAAAGCTAAACCCAGGTCTCTTCACGAGGTGGTATTAGATTAGGTTTCTTTTTAAGTCTAGTTCATCTTTAGTTCATTGGAGGGTTCGTTTGTGCAGTAATTAAATTGGACACACTTTCACGTGCGTGCGTGTGTGTGTGTGTGTGTGTGTGTGTGTGTGTGTGTGTGTGTGTGTGTGTGTGTGTGTGTGTGTGTGTGTGTGTGTGTGTGTGTGTGTGTGTGTGTGTGTGTGTGTGTGTGTGTGTGTGTGTGTGTGTGTGTGTGTGTGTGTGTGTGTGTGTGTGTGTGTGTGTGAGAGATATTTGCCAGTGTTGCTGCAGAAGATTAATTGGCTGCAATTGCTATCAAATAAGTTTAAAGCACATTTTAAACGGCCGATGCTCTGTCTATTTAGTATTTAGTATATCTAGTATGCTCTATCTACCTACACTATAAGATTTAGACCATGATCACATCCAATAAGGGCATATGTTTTATGTCATGATTTTAATAATAGCTTTATTTAGACAGCCTCAATGGCTGCCTGCCAGTACATGGTGGACCAGTGCTGGCCTTGTCCATCCTAAGGCAAATCTGTCCATTTCAAAGTGTACTCAGTGATGTAGCTTTTTTATTAAAACAGTAATTACTTTTTTATCTTAAGTGGAAAAGTTGGACCCAATGTGCTAGCTAAATCACCCTAAAAGATAATTTATCATTTGACATGGAGACGGTGCAATTGCAGATAAGCCTGATTTAGTTGTGTGCCGGGGTCGCAAACTGAAAATAGCCCATCTGCAAGCGCACAATGTCGGAGCGAGACGCATTGTGAGCTGGTGGTAGATTCGGCTCAATTCAGTGGTGCGGCAAGACGCACATCCAAGTATAACTCGGGCTTTTTACACATTTATCATAATACTTTCTGCAATGTGCTTTTGCCTTCTCACCCAGGTTCCTATGTGTGCGGGGTATGTGGGAAGAAGTACAAGTACTACAACTGTTTTCAGACACATGTCAGGGCACACCGAGGTAAGACACTCTTCTCAATGTATGGTGGTATCATGGGCTGTTTTTTAAGTGTGTCTAAAATTATATGCCACCTTTACATGACTCATGTATTTTGGACATAATTTGATTGATTTGAGCGGTGGTAAAACGCCTGCCCACCATGTTGGTGGGTGGGAAACTAGGTGGGGAGGGTGGTCACTGTCGCTGCCCTCATGTCTCTCATGCCTGTTCAAAGGACATAGGAAATAGGATTACAAAGCATCAAACTGCATGCGTTCCCCTCCTGCAATGCAACAGCACCTAAAAGGGAGGCTGTGCTGTTGTCATCAGAAATGGATGTCGCATGACATGACACTTCAGAGGAACGTCGCACTTCTCTAAAGCCAAATTCCAATACCTCAAATCTCGGGCCACTCCAGCATGGCGGTGTTACGGTGAAATTGGTGACCTGACCAACATGGAGGTCTTCAAATACGTGGCCCAACTTCCACTAGGTTGAATGGGAGGGACTAATATACAAGGAAAGAGTGCAAGTTTAGGAAATGAGGATGTCATTTAAGGACCTGATTTGCAGCCCTACACCTTCCCTAACAAACCAACCAGTGAGGTTGCCAAATACCTATACATAATCATTTTGGTTAGTTTTTCCCCATGGTTTTAATGTTTAAACTGAATCATCGTAATGTGAGAGTTGGGTTTGTTTGCTGTTAACACAAACCGTAGCATTCATCTTATCACATTGTTCTGTGTTGTCTCCTCCTCACTGCAGAGTCAGAAATCATGGTTGGAGATGGAGCACCCCCAACACCTAACAGTGAGTTTTCTTTCTTTTTTTTCTTTTTTACTTTATTCAGTTTTACCATTTGTATTTACCATTTTCAATACTTTAATTCTACCCTAATACATCTTAGATGAAAATATAGTGCTTTTTACTCTGCTACCTCAGCCCTACTGTGTATAGAATTCGACCATTTGAATATAGCAGATGTACAAGTGTTGTAGAGTCCGCTGTTTTCAAAGGATTTTTTTAATTAAAAAAATAATAATTGTGAAATGGGACAATGAGTATTTACTTTTGAGTAATACCTCTTTCACTGCCAGAGTAATTACCGTAATTTCCGGACTATAAGCCGCACCTGAATATAAGCCGCACCAGCCAAATTTAGGGAAAATCCCATATACAAGCCGCACCGGACTATAAGCCGCACCGGACTATAAGCCGCAGCTACGTTAGCTCAGAGCCTGAGATGGCTCTGCGTTAGCTGTAAAAATCCATAGATAAGCCGCACCGTTGTATAAGCCGCAGGGTTCAAATCATGGGTAAAAAGCCGCGGCTTATAGTCCGGAAATTACGGTACATAAATAATCCACCCACTGCCAGATTTTTTGTTTGTTTGTTTTGGTTTCTGTTTCTTCTTACATTTCCAGTAGTCACAGAATCAGAATATTTATATCCAGTACAATTCTTCTGGGTGAAATTAATGCTCTACTACTCCGTCCGTACAATTGTGGCATGCCAAAGTAGCGAAAGTAGCCCTTCTACGAGTTTTGAGCTTGAAGACATGCCATTTAGAGAAATACTCCCTCCACCTGCTCCATGACAAGCTTGTCAGTGTCATGATGCTTTGTTTTTCTTCTTTCTTCAGTCAGTCGGTCGCTCATTCCACTGGATTTGTTTCAAGGATCTCTTCAGTCAGTCATTTGTGCCGACTGGCTGCCAATGTTGTGGGCATAATTATATACAATACCTCCCTGACGTCATACCGTTTGCTTTATATAGCAGCAGTGGATGTTGAGAACTCTTTTATGTCGAGATAATCTACCTCCCTTTCTCAACCCTCTACAAACCTCTAGCAAGCCAGAGTGGCTGAACACTGTCTGCAGATAATGTGGTAGTTACTATGGGAAAAATGTTAATGTGAAGTCAAATTAGCTTCATAACCCCAATTTATTTTCTAGGGATTGATAGAACGTCTGTGGCAATGGTGGCATGTCTCAATCTTATCTTATACATTCTATTATTGTATGCCGTTAATATGACATAGTGCCCTCTATTTGATCTATTCTATCTAATCGTGCTATATGCGTCTCTCTTCTTGCACCCAGTTGGAAACAGCTGAAAACCATATTTAACTGCGCTCACGAACGCGTTTTGAAAGAGTGAAATCTATTATAAGAGTACTTTAAGACTAATAGACAGAGACAGACAGAGACTCTTTTTAGAGCTTGCAGATCTGCTACTTTTGATACTTTTGTGTGACGCTGTAGTGTGATCAAGTAGTGTTAATTTATGAAAAAACACAAAAAGTTATAATTTGGAGATACAAGTTTTGTGCCCGACAGTAACTTTTAGCTTCTCTGACCTTATTTCTATATACCTACCCAGCAGTGTTGCCATGTTCGCTTCTTAAAATTGGCTTTGGGCTTGTTTTCCTGTGAAGTGGTTTGTTATGTTTCAGAAATTTTCCAAATATCCCACGTAGATTGCCTATTTTCAAATAGTCGACAATGAATAGTTGTAACAACTTTATGTTGTGTTGCAATATATACATTCATATATTCAATATTAAGACAACAAATATTTTTTTAGTGCAACTCATGGAATTGATGGGTGGACTCGTGAACACTTTCAGGAGAATATTGGTAAAACGGAAACAAACTGTCTCTCTGTGTGTCAAACTGTAGATAACTTCCGCTACTCCTGTGACATCTGTGGCAAGAAGTACAAGTACTACAGCTGTTTCCAGGAACACCGTGATCTGCATGCAGTTGATGGTAATTAGTCTTTTTTGCTACCGAACGTCTCGTTTACCACCATATATGGTTGCCAATGCATCATACCTTGTGACACGTGACATCATGGATACCCATAACCCATTCTGACCTGAGATCAGATTCATACGAGGTTTCCACTGGACACACACTGGTCTGATTGACCCATTCTGACCTGAGATCAGATTCTAAAAATGTCAGTCGTTCTTCGATTTTTGAAAAATAGCAGACCTACAAGCTCATATCGCGACACTCGGTGGCGCGATATGAGCTTGTAGATCTGCTATTTTTAAATGGCTAAAGCATAACGTAATTCTAACCCCAAAATGGGTTCCCGTTCAGAATGGGTTAACGCCTCCATATACTGTATGGTCACGCCTCATGATACCACGCCTCATGATACGTCACGCTACCATATATGGCCATCTCCATATAATTATGAAGATCACCACACTGACCTCATCTAACCCTGGATAACCACCATACATGGAGAAGAATGGATCATCACCTAGATCTGCGTATATGGAGCCGGCCAGCAACTCTCTCTGACCTCATCAAACCCTGTACACTCAAACCCTGTACTGGCATATGGCCAGTACATAATTCATTCCATATGTTGACCCCCCATGCCCAGCAGCCTGCCGTCTGCTGTCACCCAGGCGGATGCGTGCGACCTCGCCCATTAGGGCGTCTTACTGGTAATCTAGTAGCAAAGTCCTGACGTCACTCCCACTACCCGTGGGTCGCAGCAGTGTTTCTTTTTCTATTGGAATGTCCATAGGCAGATCTAGATTAAGATCTAGATCTAGACTTCTGTGCTTTATTGATGCCCAGATTTGTTACATTTTAGCTACTTTTTAAGGTGAGCTTGCTTTATTGGTCATTTGATTGCACTTAACCACTTTAACCCAAAAATGGCACAAATAACATGCCACTACGAGTTTGTATCTTAGCTATTTTTTTAAAGTAGGGCTTAAGTGTTTTAAAATAGTAAATGGTTGACTTTATGGTATATCTGCATAAATATGGTTTAGTTTTGAATTAAATTATGGTCTTTCTCATTCTCTCCTCAGACCCATATGAACACCAACAGGTTATTTTACCTGTGGATGACCTTAAAGAAGAAGCACCAGTTGAACCCTATAAGAAAATTGGACCAAGTAAGTCACCTCTGTTTTGTTATCTCCGCCAGGACAGAATGGCAGGAGGCAGAGGTCCTGTGAGTCTGTTTGTACTGTCCGTCCGTCTGTATGTCATTCTGTCTTAGATCATCTCAGGCCCCGCTGGACCAATCTACGTGAAACTTTGCACGCACACTCCCAGCAGACCAAGGAACATTTTTTAAATTTGTCTCATGGTGGCCTTATAGGGCCTTTATGCTTTTCCCTTTAACTCTTGAACCGTCATACAATGTCATACAAAACAATAATAAATAAAATGTTATTGTGACATATAGTGTCATCGTAAATCAGTACACATTATCTCTGAATTGATGATTGACTTCCACAGTTTGCGGGCCTTGGGTGGCCATTGCCAGTTTCTAGTTATTTATTTCCTGCAGTTTCTCATCATCGGACTGACCATAGAACTTTAGAACTTGAATATTTTAATGAATATGTTGCCACGACAACGGCCAGACACAAATACAGGACTAGAATGGGTCCAAGGGCAGATCAGTTAAGAGTCAGATATACGAACACGTGAGGAGATCTCACTCATTATCTACAAACCCCATTCTGTACCTCGTCCTTCCCACATAACTAGGCATTAGTAGAAGCCTCGGTTACAGAATATGTTATGGTCAAAGAAAGATTAGAAAATATATCACTTCTATGCAAATGTGTAGTGGTAGTTTCAGTCGGAATCGTTAAAAAAGTAGCCTGCAATATCCTGAGAGAGTTTGACTACATGTCAAGATGCTGTTAAAACTGCTGTAGTATGTCAGTCCCAAAACATTGCACATGCCCAAACTTTCTTTTGTGCGATATTTTTGCTTTTCTGTCTTTATTGATTGATTTGAACAAAGTAGACTAGAGAGAGACAGGACATAGGGAGAAAGAGGCGGGGAGTGACATGCAGGTCGTCCATCTCTGAATTCTGGTCTCTATACTAGTATACTGCCTCCCCCTGGTCAGCATGCTCTGATGAAGGCTGCATTGCCGAAACGCGTTAGCGTTCCATTTTGGTGTGTAACAATAAAGAAATGGAAATGTGAGTACTATGTCTGCCATTTATTACATTTTTGGATGTGCTACCTTTTTGGAATTTTTTTAATTCCTATTTTTTGATTTGATAGTTAGCTGACATTAGACCCTCACCCTGCATTTCATCTTCTGCCAATGATCCGTCTCTCATGCTGCTGTCTTTATGTCAGTCTAAGCCTCGGTCTCGCCCTTGTTTACTGCAAATACTGTAATTTCCCATATGAAACCCACAGACTTGTGTGATATTGTTACTGTACCCCACGCCTCCTTAAAGAGAGACCTTTGACAGTTTGGGTCCTAGCATCTTGCCAGTGATCAACAGCTCAGATCAACAGTTCCTGAAGGTCAATTATTGACCCCACAGTCCTCACAAATTGTAATAATCGACCTTTCTTTTGCCAAATTAAACGGAACGTTCTATTCTGCTCCCCTGACAACACGAATGATTTACTGTATGCCTACTGTATGTTCCTCCCTTGGAACACTGTCTTCCTTCACCAAACCACATGTAAAAACAAATCTTGGTGTGTTGTGAAAATCAACTCTGTTGTAAAAGGGAAGCGTCTTTTAACTCGCTGTCAGACAGACAGACAGACAGACAAAACCAAGTGTTTTCTCTCTCTGATATGAAGAAAGTGATTCATGCTTTCATTTCCTCCCGGGCTGGACTATTGCAACTCATTGCCGGTGCATAGCAGTTGCTAGTTCCTCCCACTCCCGTCTGTGGCTTGTTCAGAAGTTTGCTTCCAAAACTCCTGTAGGTTATACAATCAAGCGGCTGTGCCCATTTCTGTCCAACAGTATTTTGGACATTTTCACACATTGAGCGTCCTCTACACAATATGCAGAGAACAAAAGCAATTTCACTTAGACCCACAGGGAGTGCCACAATTCTTCTTGTTGGGGGTGCTTTTTACCCCCCTTTCTCCCCAATTTAGTAATTATGCCAAATTAATAACTCCCCACATACACATTTGTGTGTCGTCACTGCTGTTGTATCCTGCCAGTGAGGAGCCCCCACCGGATGTAGAGCCTTCGTCATACTCCTCCCACCCAACACACAACACGCCCCCAGCCTGTAGGAATACGTGCAGTGACAATTATCACCCTCGCTGGCCGGCTTCCCTCCCCGAACGCGGGCCAATAGATGTGAAAAGTTGAACCGTGTCGTAGATACCGCAGCTTCCTTGGCGGCTGCAACCCACAACTTACATAAGCCTGGGTAGCTAGGGCACCTGGCTTATAGCATAGATATGCACTCTTGTTTTCTGCATGGATTGTTGATTTCAGTAATTTATATCACATTAAAGAGCATCAGCATCAGTGTCAAACTAGCAATACAATACATACGTATATTCAGAATCATCTTCCATAAAACAAAAGGTAAACCCTCAATCTGCCAATTTCTTCAACTGGTTGAACACTAAGAACAGCATAATTCTAGATCAGTGCTCAAAGTGCATCAGTCCTCAAACATTTTAATTTTAAGGACTGCTCATATCTCTCAGATACAGACCTGCAAGGGTGCATTTGCAACCCCCCTCAAGGAACCCAGAGAGTGGAGTATATTACTAATTATTAAAAGTTGTATTTGACAAGATATTAATAATAAATGTCTTTGCTTTTATTTGTCCAGAATCGGGGAGCTATTTATGTGCGATCTGCGGGAAGCAGTACAAGTATTTCAACCCATACCAGGAACATGTGGCTCTTCATCACATAGGCCTACCAACGGCAGGTGAGTGGCTTTTCTACGAAAGTATTAACCTGAAACATTACAGGCAGAGGCAGGCAGGTTTCTGCCCGACAATGCAATGATATAATTGTAAATGATGTAAGTGATCTGTTGCCGTTTCTGAATTTGAATCCTGAAAAGTTACAATTTTGGACATGAGGTTTCTACCCGACAGACGGTATGCTATGCACAGGATAATGAACAGTGAGCTAGTCATTATTGAGAAATAAACGCTGTCATTATGATCAGACTGTGGCGCCAAGCACAGCCTGCCATACGTGCCACACTAGGGCTTTTATATGTCTACTTTTTAAAATCTTAAGACAATAATATTGTAATTGTTTGAGTGCAACATACAGCATTTCAAGCTCCTCCTGAAGCAGTATTTGGCTTAAAATGACCATGTCCCAATCCCAACTGTCCCAGGGGTACCGTCTCACTCTGCGATGGATGTCAAATCTAGGTTTCTGTCAACAATCTAGGCCCTACATTAGTGAACGTAAAAGATGAGTGTTATTTTTGTTCATTTACTGCTTTCTTTTGTTTCGTGATCTAGTAGTAATATAAAATAATAAAAAAGAAATTGCAGTAAAAAATATACATATTTAGCCACTTGTTCGAATTGTATTTAGCCATATTTAGCCCCCTAAATCATAAAAATCGCATCTTTTACTTTCTCTAATAACAACCTAAAACATGAACCTTGGGTGAAAAAAACTGTTGAGGATTAAAAAAATATAAACAGTAGCAGATCTATAAACTCGAAACGCGGCGCAAAAGGATCCGCTATGCTTTTGAGCACCACTGTAGTGGCTGTAGGAGTTTAATTTAAAAAATATATATATATGGAGATAGACGTTTTATGCCTATATCATGGAAGGACCTCTATTAATTTAAATAAATTCAGTAACTCTAATTGATATCCTCTCAAGATCTAGGTGGCGCTTTTGATTTGAAGTCATCGCCGGTGCAGAAGCGTGCTAATATGGACATCATCAGTAGATATGGGCCCAGCCAAACCGGTAAGGCAAGTAAGTAAGCATAAGCCCTTGATGGTGTCTCTATCATTGACATGAATTCGCCCTACTATGCTGGCCATTCACACACCCATGTCTACAACCAAAATCTTTGTTTTCACCATTCATCAAACATTTTAACCCAGTTGATGTGTATCTGGGGAAGGATTTTGTTAATATAAGATTTACCGAATATTAAAATCCCACCCTCTTAGCGCACGGTCACACCACACTTTTAAAGTGTGGTACGTGTGACCGTGCCCTCTGCCTTCAAGCCACCAGGTGGGTGTGGCCCACCATGTTTGAGTCGAGCAGGGATAGTCTGCTCCATTTAATTACAGAGATTTAGCGAAATATGTGGCATATCTGCAAAATAAATGCTTACCACTAGCCTGCTTTCCTCACAAATGTGGTCTACTATCACCTCTCAATTTGTTCCAAGCCAACTCCCCTGGGAGACTCTGTGACATAAGCTGAGTACCGTTAACAACGAACCTTATGCAGGCAACATTTACAAAATGTAATTCTGCTTTAAGTAGCATGTGACGGATTAAACTAGGCCCGGTTTTCATGATTCTGAATCCATCAAGTTTCCCAAGGGTGTTGGCTTGGAACAAATTGAGAGGAAAAAACACTTTTGAACACTTTTCTTCTTGCTATATTTTAACTATTTATTTTAATTGTTTTTCTTTGTGATGCGAAATGCAAGAAATTGTTTCTGTTTTATTGGCATATTCAAAATAAACAAAACCAACAGAACAAACAAAGCTACTGGTAAGCATTTATTTTGTAGATTTGCCACACATTTTTCTAACTTTCCCTAACTATATTGGTGCTCTCTCTCTCTCTCTCTCTCTCTCTCTCTCTCTCTCTCTCTCTGGAAAGAGATAAATGCTCATTTGAATTTGATGTTTCTTAATTGAAAGAGACAAGATTGGACCAATTTCTTAACATGCAATTCAAAAATGGATGTTTTCGGTCAAAGTCTTTTTATTTTATTGTTGAGGGTTGCGTAACATTGCTGCTAAGGACCAACACACTGCTGTATTTCTTTTTCCTCTTTATTTATTTTTTATTTTGACAGAAATGCTCCCAGGCCAGCTAGGGCCTATAATTAGGACTTCTGTTTTTTCAGGGCTGAGCTGAAGGAAGTCATAGTACTGTATGTGAACATCCAGTCCTTGATAGCTGAAAGCCACTTAAACCCTATTTACTTCACTGACGGGGGTCCTTCGGGGGGGTCAATCATTTTTTCCCTCTACACCGAATCCCTTTGCCCATTATGACATGTCTGGAATAGGGACGCTCAGGGCGCTGCGAGCGTGTACAATACATCGCTATTTTGGAAAAGCTTTGAAAAGTAAAATTGGATTATTCTTTTCTTCTGGGGGTCCGGGTGGAGGGGGCTAAATACACTACACATCCATTTTGGGGTCCTTGACTTTGAGAACTGGTGTTGTAGATCAGCTATCGGTGTTCACCTGTATTATAGCTATCGGTGAACATTCTCGAAGATTCCTGAAAATGTTCACCTATATTATAATGACATGCCAGAAATAGGCACGCCAGGTTGAAAGTGGTTCATATATCACTGCCTCTCTGCGGCATCTGATCTGAGTTTACTGTGACCTAAATGTAAGTCTGTCTGCGGGTCAGGCTCGCTGTCGGGCAGAAAACTTGTATCTCCACATTTAACACTTTTTCATATTTTTTTTCTTTCCGTAAATGAACACTGTAGCGTCCCACAAAGGAAACAAAAATAGCAGATCTACAAGCTAAAAATGTGTAATGATCTGCTATTGTTTTGTTAGAATCCTGTAAAGTAACAGTTCTGAACAGAATGCTAGTAAGAATGTATGTTAATTTTCGTCACTGTCTGGGTGGAAATCTCCAAAGCTCAAACGGTGAATTTTTCAGAAATCCCCTATTGACATCACAATATTTACGGTATTTAATGTAATGTGTTAGGCCAGGGAGATGTATGCTCTATCTCCATGATATGTAAGGGTAATGTTGATTTGACAATTGCTCTATTTACAGACAGTAACAACAGAAGGGCTTTTGTGTAGGATTTCCAGTCCCTATGATATACGTAGAATAACCTGTCGGGCAGAAACCTTGATGCGACACTTGTGAGCTTGTAGATCGGCTATTTTCACATTATAATGAAAACGTTTTTACATACAAGGTTTTCTCCTCCACAGCAGCGCTATGAGAAGTTGGAACAGAGATATTTTGTTGCTTGCAGATCATGTATTGAGGTCAACATTTCCCCATAACTTTTCTTAGTTAACCCAATAACTTTACGAATTCCTTCAAAATCAGCAGTTTCCACCTTCATTAAAGGTTAAACGTCGGCTTCATTTTAAGTTGTCAATACATGCCATTGTCTGTCTACTCCCATCTTGGGCAACAGTGTGTATATAAATAGATCACTCACTTGTCCATTAATGGGTTTTATTCGTGTGTGTATATATATATATATATATATATATATATATATGTATACATTGTCCATATAGTCTTTAAACTGATTTTTAAAGTATCTGAATAATTTTGGTCATGTTGGCTTATTTGTGAATCAATCTTACTAGAAACTATTCTGTTAGGCTAGACTTTTCAAATCAATCCATCCTTATCCCATTCAAACCGGGATAAGCATCTGTGTCATTTAGATTCTGATTTAGAAGGCATTTGTAGAATTGGCCTCAGGTCAAATGGGTTTAAAAAGAAAGAAATAAGTAAACAAATAGATTGATTTTCAAAGAGATTCAAAATTACATGCACATTTTTACCGTATATCTTACGACCTACTGTATATTAACCCATTTTGGGCGGGAACCCCTTTTGGTGTTAGCATTATGTTATGCTTCAGCTATTGAAAAATATCAGATCTACAAGCTCATAGCGCGCCACTCGGTGGCGCGCTACGAGCTTGTAGGTCTGCTATTTTTGAAAACTGTCTTCTGATTTAGAAGACATTTTTAGAATCTGATCTCAGGTCAAAATGTGTTAAAGAACCACCATTCTTCTGTGCGTTAGAATCTGGTCTCAGGTCAGAATGGGTTCAAATGGGACGATGGACGTCATTGTAAAAATAGTGTAATTACACCAAAGCACTTTATTAAACTCATCACCGCCTACCTCTAATTTAAGCTCAAATCTGTGTGAATGATTACGTTTTGTGCTATTGACATATACTGGCATTTGTGTATATTGAGGTTTGACACCTTATTATTATTATTACAATAAATCTAGAAACCTCCATGTTTTTGATTAACAGAAATAAAAATTATGTCAATGGTTGACAACTTCTATTGCTAGAGAATATGTTCGTTTAGACGCTATGGCAGGAGGGGATTTTGACGAAAATGAAGTAAATGAAGATAGTGCAAGCAGATGTGTGGTGCTTGTCAGCAGCGTACATTGAGGCCAGAGGCAGAGCACAGGACAATGTTGAGCGAGACGTGCCGAGCGCCGTTGCGTTTAGAGATGGATCCATAATAGCGAGCAGCAGTCTTGCTACGGAAGTGACAGACAGATTCACAGATAGACATCTCTAGAATGAATAGTTAGATAACATAATTCTCCAAGCATGCTGTGCTGTGAGCTTTTTGTCAAAAGAAATTGGTGGAAAGGAAGGAAGTAATCGTCACACTTTCAAAATGGTGCTTGGGCTCATTTTCACATTTCTTCTTAATAATAGGCATCATTTCTACTGCTACACCGTTTCATTCTCAACCTATAATGTCAAAGCAATGGTTTATCTCTCTTTTCTGTTATCTCTGGTATCTTTCATTTGATCGGTCCCCCTCCTTTTCCCTCTTTGTGCTGAAGAGCAGTTTGCCATAAATAACTATTTAAAGCACGGCACACACTAAAACATCCACAAAATTGGGTCAATAAGATAGAGTGGAGAGGACGAGTTAGACCTATATTCAAATGCATTATGATCATTTCCATTTAATATTATGGCTGGTTACGCTCAGGGATGTGTAATGATGCAACAAATTGAAATGGACAACAAAACACTGGCGTTTGGCATTGCTCCATCTTGATATTGTACTATTTGCTGTCAAATACATGAAAATAATAGACATTGTTATTTAAGTTATCTTTGTTATTAGAGCAGTGGTTCACCCTTTTCAGGTCATGACCCTCAAAAAGCACTATATTTGAACTGGTGACCCCTCCACCTGACTATATTTGACCTGGTGACGCCTCCACCTGACTATATTTGACCTGGTGACCTCTCCACCCTGACTATATTTGAACTGGTGACCTCTCCACCCTGACTATATTTGACCTGGTGACCTCTCCACCTGACTATATTTGACCTGGTGACCTCTCCACCTGACTATATTTGACCTGGTGACCCCTCCACCTGACTATATTTGACCTGGTGACCTCTCCACCTGACTATATTTGACCTGGTGACCCCTCCACCTGACTATATTTGACCTGGTGACCTCTCCACCTGACTATATTTGACCTGGTGACCCCTCCACCTGACTATATTTGACCTGGTGACCTCTCCACCTGACTATATTTGACCTGGTGACCCCTCCACCTGACTATATTTGACCGGGTGACCTCTCCACCTGACTATATTTGACCTGGTGACCTCTCCACCTGACTATATTTGACCTGGTGACCCCTCCACCTGACTATATTTGACCTGGTGACCCCTCCACCTGACTATTTGACCTGGTGACCTCTCCACCTGACTATATTTGACCTGGTGACCTCTCCACCTGACTATATTTGACCTGGTGACCTCTCCACCTGACTATATTTGACCTGGTGACCTCTCCACTCTGACTATATTTGACCTGGTGACCTCTCCACCTGACTATATTTGACCTGGTGACCTCTCCACCTGACTATATTTGACCTGGTGACCTCTCCACCTGACTATATTTGACCTGGTGACCCCTCCACCTGACTATATTTGACCTGGTGACCTCTCCACCTGACTATATTTGACCTGGTGACCCCTCCACCTGACTATATTTGACCTGGTGACCCCTCCACCTGACTATATTTGACCTGGTGACCTCTCCACCCTGACAATATTTGACCTGGTGACCCCTCCACCCTGACTATATTTGACCTGGTGACCCCTCCACCTGACTATATTTGACCTGGTGACCTCTCCACTCTGACTATATTTGACCTGGTGACCTCTCCACTCTGACTATATTTGACCTGGTGACTTCTCCACCTGACTATATTTGACCTGGTGACCCCTCCACCTGACTATATTTGACCTGGTGACCCCTCCACCTGACTATATTTGACCTGGTGACCTCTCCACCTGACTATATTTGACCTGGTGACCCCTCCACCTGACTATATTTGACCTGGTGATCTCTCCACCTGACTATATTTGACCTGGTGACCCCTCCACCTGACTATATTTGACCTGGTGACCCCTCCACCTGACTATATTTGACCTGGTGACCCCTCCACCTGACTATATTTGACCTGGTGACCCCTCCACCTGACTATATGTTGAACTGGTGACCCCTCCACTCTGACTATATTTGACCTGGTGACCTCTGACCCCTCCACCCTGACAACGACTAGGAGTTGAGTCATTGCAGCACATTCTGTTTGACTACGTTTGAAAATAACAATGTTTTCCCTTCCTCATATTATTGTCTGAAGTTTTTATAGTATAGGTTGTTGATTAGCTTTCTTTCTTCTTATTTCTTTTTTGGGGGTATTAAAAAGTCAGCCTGTTCAGCGCAATTCCGCCCAGCCTGGTCGACACGAACAGCTCACAGAACTCAAGCGGTGAGCACCCATTTTATCTCACCTTATTGTGTGTGCTTTTATTATTCTTGCTTCCACAGTGAAACATCCTATGACATATCGTTCCTGTCGGGTGGAAACCTCATTTGTCCAAAACCGGACAGGATTCAAAATGACAAAAGTAACAGATCTACAAGCTCAAAACGCGTCGCTTTGCACTTTGTTTCGAGCTTGTAGATTGATTGATTGATTTAAGTATTTACAGTGTATTAACAGTGTGCAGAATTACAGTACATTTCAAGCACAACTCAATAAAAAAAACGTAACTGTGAGTGGACGACGCCAAAAAGCATTACACTTGTTTACAAGAGGGTCCACCGTTTTCGATTCATCATAACATTTAGAGACGTACAAACATACGCTTCTATAATAGCCAAAAACAGGAAATCATCATAAAGGAGGTAAAAAGGGGGAAAAAACATATCCAGTGAGGGGGAAAAGGGGGCCCGTTTCGAATTGCAGCCGTCCGTAGGTGCCCTTTGAGAGCAGTCAAGGGTTTCACATGCATGTCTATAATGACAGTTGGTAGGGCGTTCCACATTTGTGTGGCTCATCAGTTACTTTTGATGATTTTGTGTTTGTGCTTTAGTATGATCACAGTAGAAAATATGGAGATAAGAGGTTTCTGCCCGACACCAATGGTATTGAAGCAAATGATTTGGATCAAGGGAGACGAGCAGTGGTGGACTAAGTACAAGCTCCTGACATTCACTCTGCTACGTACATTTCAAACACAGATATTGTACTTCTGTCTCCACTACATTTCAAGGAAGGGAAATGGTACAACATTGAACCACTTTATCCCTATTTAAAGGTATGGTACACTACCTTAGGCTACACTGTGACCCCTTTTCCACCGGGGTTGAACCGGTTCGGTTCTTTCTTCCCGCTAAATATTGAACCAGTTCAGAGTGTTTCCACTGAAAATGAGTTGGTTCCGAACCATAAACGTTCGTTCCCAATGTGAACCACAAAACGGTGGTTCAGCTTTGTAATTGCACGCAGCGCTTTGTGAACCGAGACGATATAAGTGGGTGTGTCAGTAGGTTGGAACTTGTCAGTGGGTTGGAACTTGGGAGGACGTCGCAGACACAGTGACACACGCAACAGATATCTTTGAACAAAAATACGTTTACATTAATTGCCAACGCAAACATGAAACGATCCAAACGTATACGGATGCATCGCGATCCAGAATCCAGCTGAGACTTGCGGGGCGTTATAATAACTTGTAACCTTGACATCACAACCTCGTGGATACTGTTTACATCGGTTTGTGTTGTGCAACGCCCTCGGGGCGCATGACGGATCCTTCTCTTTCAACATTTTGTGTTGAGGTATAATAGCGCCACCAAATGAACCGGCCGTCAATCTGGTGGAAATGCAGCCGGTTCGCGACCGGTTCGCAAAAAGCACCAAGGTTCGGAACGGCACTGGTTCTGAACCGAAGTTCTTTTGGTGGAAAAGGGGCCAGTGTGTGTTCAGTAACAGGGGTGTCCATGTCTCTCCAGCTCTCCAACAGAAAATGCATTTTCAGGTCGGGATACCTATTTTATATTTTTTGGATATCAATGATTGCTATCAATACTAACCTAAAGGAAAAAATAAATCAATTACCCTACCTTTTAAAATGTAGTGAAAATAGCCTATGTACAAGCTCACAAGGTGTCACGTTGGGAGCTTGCAGATCTATATTATCACTATTTTCGAAGATTAAAATAATATATATATTATTTTCATTTGTTTGGAAATATTCCACATTTCGGCTCGAAAAGTTGCCACAGGAAACGTACACCTGGGGGAGCATTAATTGGTGTGCCGAATCTTTTTAATTCTTATAGTAGGTTTTTAGATGTGCGTGTCTTTTGTAACGTCTTTCTTCAACCACATTTCAATAAATACAGCAATGCATTTAAAATGTTATTGGTAATTTTGTACTTTTCAATTCTTGTAGTGTATACTATATTAATGTATATAGTGCTAAAGTGTTTCATGTATGTTAAAGTACAATATTTATTGTAGTGGAGTAGAAGTAAAAATATTGGAAATTGTACTAGTAAAGTACAAATACCTCAACATTCTACTTAAGTACAGTACTTTAGTAAATGTACTTGGTTACTTTCCACCACTGCTGGTAGACCTTGTGCTTCCAAGCAGCCTCACTTGTTGTCTCATCCTTCACCCACAGGAACTCAGAGCCCCCTGGTGGCCAGTTCCTTCTCTACATCCCAGAGTAAGTCCAACCACCACACCCACCTTGCTCGAAACAAAACGTTTGCCCGGCCCCTGCTACCTCTTTTTCCATGTCAACGTTTGTTTTTTTCTCTCTGCCTTATTATTTTGTTAGTTGGCGTGTATTTTCTTTCTTTTTTTTTCTCTCCGCGATCATTTTCATTTGGTGCCTCTTTCTTGCTCAGTTAGTGCAGGGACAATTCAGGAGGAGAAGCTTATATTGTCTGGTTTTATGTTTCCAGAGGTGCATTAGATATGGCAAAAAAATAATAAATAGTGCTGTCGCGACTCACATACTCCTGGAGGGTTCTTTGTGTGCTTCAAGAAAACAAGATTATGTGGAGGTGTTTTTCAAACATAGACTGCAAAATGTGCAGATGAAAAGCATCTTATAAATACCTCTCATAAAAAAGCCCAAATCCAGTATTTGAATGCCATACTGTATTTCCTTTTTAAAACGAGGCTGGCTTCATTTAATAGGTTTTAAAATTCCCCTTCAACCTGAAATAGGGCCTGTATTTTTCATCTTCGTCGGATGTTTAAGATAAAATATATAACGGGCAGCTGGATATAGCAACAGCTCACACTTGATTTATACATGGCGGCACGCTGGCGTCGCGTGCCTGTAAATGGCAGATCTACAAGCTCACAACATGTCACGTTCGTGACGCATTGTGAGTTTGTAGATCTGCTATTTATACAGAGCAAACGACACTGGAAATTGCAGGCAACCACGTCTAAATCAGGCTTCATGGGCATATTGGGGGCGCGAGCGCTCCGCAGACATTCCCGACGGGCATTTTGGGTGCAGTAGTTTGACCTTTGACCCCCAGAGCCCATACATATACCCCCTCCTCTTCTGGGTCTTTCTGTTGTCTCTAGAACCCTTCACATGTGGCGCCTGTGGCATCCAGTTCCAGTTCTACAACAACCTGCTGGAGCATATGCAGTCCCATGCTGGTGAGTCCACCACTATAGGGCTGCGCTTCTCCAAACCTTTTCGCGCCAAGGAAGCATTTGGCCGCGGCCGCGGACCCCTCCCACGTCTGAAAATAGATTTGTGCCAGGGACCCCCCTTACAAGAGAAGATTTATGTAAATGTTATTAATATTTTTTTTTAACTTAAAAAAACTAAAAAACAAAATGGCAGATGTACAAGCTTGCGACGCGTCACAAAGTTTCATGCTGTGAGCTTATAGATCTGCTATTTTTGAATAGTACAAACGTACAAATGGATGAAGTGGTTAAAATGATAACTACTTCTGCTGGGCAGGAGTTGGAGCTAGTTAAAGAGTTGGGAGGTTGTGCATTCGGTGGCAAATGCTTGAAATGCATTGGAGAAAGGGAAAGTTAGCAGACATTTGTTTTATTCCTAATTTATTTTTTGTTTATTTTCCCTCCACTCATATTCTGACCTAGATGACCTTAATGTCACAGTTACGGTTACGTTCATGTTTGTGTTTTCTGTGTCCCCTACAGCAGACAACGAGAACCACACCAAAGGGGATTCTCCAAAGATCTCTCCGGCCTCTGGTCACCAGGAGCACCTGTGGAGGGGCTCGCAGGCCCTGGCCCTGCCCACACTCGCACAGCAGGTTCAGTCTCATGCCCATCCCCCAGTGCGCAATCACACTCTCAACCGTAAGTATTACTGGAGGAAATTAAATGACTGGGATCCATATTATTAGACCTGTCTTGTTTTTTCTTCACTTGTTTATCCCGTATAAGTTCCCTCTCCTAATTGGTTATCAATTAATTGGTATCCTGAGTTGACCTGAAAATGTATTTTCTATTTACTCGCGTACACTCAGCGTAGGGACCGACGATAGCCAAGGTTTTTAGGCCAGAGTTCTCTTCATTTCCACAAATTTGACCGAATCAAATGGTGCTTCATGCCTCACTGTTGTATAACCAGAGAAATGTTACCGCCGTAGGCTTCTCTCAGGACAGTGGCTCCCCCTAGTGACACCATCGTAAATATTTGCCACACAGGTGCAGAGGCATAGCTTAACTATTCTCAACTTTGACACAATGAATTGCATTGATCCAAGCATTGAACCCTCGCCTCTTTTCTCAGAACTGAATCCCAAATACCACAGCTGTGTGAAATTGAATTCAATGCGAATGTATGTGTGTATATGCCTGATATATCCTGTGTGCATCGATTAGCTCTCAGTACAATTACTGTAGTTGGACTCAGGCCAGGTTTGACTGCTTAAATCAGCCATCACCCACCCCACAGATTGTTATTGGAATATACGATGAGCTATTTGAATCTTAGTTTTAACAAAAGTATATCACTAACACAGCTTTTAATAAGTTATGTTCCAACAAAGTGTCATTCTTGACCTTTGACCACAGAAATGCACAATGTGCCAAATATTGAGTTAGCTATTGTGATTTAATAATGAAGATGAATGGGCTTGTGTTGTGACTTGAAGATGATACAGTGTGTCATTGCGGACCGTCACATTTATGTACTCTTTACAGCAGTTTTGCCATCGCTTTGCAGTTCTACTAATGATATTTCCCTTGCCAGAATACTATCACTATTTCACTACAACTATTTTTCTTCAGAATGCTGTTTCCAACAGGTTTATGTGACGTAAAAGAAAATAATCATCATGGATGGTACATTATCCTAAAGACCAAAATAATCATCATGGATGGTACATTAAATAATCATCATGGATGGTACATTATCCTAAAGACCAAAAACATTACATTTGTTCTTTATATCAAAAGTTCCTAAAGTTCCATTCTTAATCGAGCAGTTGAGACGAAAAACCATCTTAAGTCCATAATTTGTTCTGACCCCTCCCCAAAAAGGCCTAACTGTCCTGAACCCTTATCCATAATGTATACATTATGGATAATTAGTGTGGACTTAGATCGTTATTCGTCTCAACTCGTTCCTTTTGAGAGAAAATCATAATGTGTGATTACATCGGGAGATACGAACCGATTTTAACCAGTAATATGATGGTTGCAAGCGGCCTGGGCCGTGGCTCAGCGGTCCAGGCACCTTGGCTGGTAATCCACTCTGGCAGTGTTGCGGGTTCGACTCCCGATCCTGACGGCCTTCACTGCATGTCTTCCCCCCATCTCTCTCCCCATTTCCTGTCCGCCTACTGTCTGCCCCCCCATGGACCTCACTTACAGAACCTCTACAATAACATGTATGCAATGCTGTAGCCTATGAGTGATTGGATTTGTACACAAATTATAATGAAGACCAAAGTTATATAGATTTTTCTCCCCTAAACATCAGACTGTTAAGAGGGAATCGTTAAGGTATACATACAAATCGCAGCCCTACATCATTATAATGATGCTTTTTAACTGGAGCAGGCAGTTCACCTGTAGTAATGTGCTCTTGTATTTTGCCCTGCTTTCCCCATCCACCCATCATCCACCCACCCATCCATCCATCTCCATTCTCCACCCACCATGCATCCATCCATCCACCCACCGCCACCACCACCATCCATCCACCGTCCATCTCTACCCACAGAGAACAACGGACTGCCAGAGAAGGAGCGGCAGCAGGTGGCCGAGCGCCTCCTGCGTCTCATGTGCTCGGACCCGAGCGTGCTCAGCGTGCTCAACAGCAAGGACTTCCTCAAGCTGGCGCAGACCCTGGTGGACACGGGCGCGCGCCATGGTGCCTACTCCACCCGCGATGCCCTGGGTGGCAACATGAGTGCCTTGGCGCTGCGCCAGCTGCCGCGCATGTACAACCAGGTCAAGGTGAAGGTGACGTGCGCGCTGGGCTCCAACGCGTCGCTGGGCATCGCCGTCGCCTGCCACTCCTCGCAGACGTCGGGCCCCGACGCGTGCCACGTGCTCACGGCCCACCAGGTGGAGGGCTCCCGGCTGAGGCGCTACGTCCTGGGCGTCCGAGAGGCCGAGCTGAGGGAGGGCCCCGAGCAGGTGCACCAGTGGGTGCAGAACGTGCTGTCGGAGTTTGTGATGTCGGACATCCGCACGGTGTACGTGTCGGAGCCCCGACACGCGTGGGCACCGGGACTCGGAGGGTCGCCGCTGGGGGGCGGGGGCGGCAGCGGGAGGGGGCGGCTGTGCTTGCGGTGCGCGGGCTGTTCGCTCTCCGCCGTCGTCCAGGCCGTCCTCGGGAAGCGCAGCCTCCAGGCGCGGGGCCTCCACGAGCTGGCCGAGCTCCTCTCGGCGTGCCGCGACATCGCCTCGTCCACCAGCCTGTCTCTGGAGCCGCCGCCGTCATATTCCAATGCCACCGAGGAGGGCGGCGGCCCGACGCAGTGCCCCGTCACACCGCCATGCTGGGACGGCACGGCCGAGGCCCTCTTGCAGGTCAGTGTCAATTACCGTCGACTAAATACTGTGATGAAAAATGTTCGTCGACTGCATTTTTCATCTGACGAAAACTAAACGGAAACTAAATAAAAAAACAAGCTATGGTGACTAAAACATAGACTAAATATATTGACAATTTCGTCAACAAATAAAAACCAGACTAAAATGTCAGGAAGGCACTACTGTACAACAGATCCAGTAGAACTTAAAGACATGTCATTTTACGCTTGGT
Source organism: Protomyctophum parallelum (assembly GCF_964188405.1). NCBI lineage: Eukaryota > Metazoa > Chordata > Actinopteri > Myctophiformes > Myctophidae > Protomyctophum > Protomyctophum parallelum. Next base: position 31,465,246 of record NC_139713.1, read on the forward strand.
TGCACGCTGGAAATAGCAGATTTACAAGCTCACAATGCATCGCGCTGTGACGTGTTGTGAGCTTGTGTAAAGTGTAAAATCAGTCCTTACAACTGCATCAGGGCCCGCCAAAATTCTAAATTAACTGTAGGTTTAGTCAACTAAAATCTTAAGACATGTATAGTCGACTAACGCTAAAACATTCCAGGTGACTTAAAACATCGCCAAAAGTAATTGAAAACCACTCAAGGGACTTTGACCAAAACTAAAATCAAAATTTGCTGCATGTCAAAATCAACACTGCTGCCGCAGGTTCACGCCCACTTCGAGCACGTGTGCGAGGCGTACGGGCGCCGCAAGGCCACGGCGCCGCTCCTGCAGGGCCTCAACAAGCACCTGCTGGGCACGCTGGCCTTCCTGCTGGCGCCGCTGCGGCTGGCCGCCCTGGAGCTGAGCCGCCAGCGAGGGAGGCCCACCATGCAGCAGGTGGTGCCCGTCTACCTGCGCCTGGAGAAGCTGTTCACCGCCAAGGCGGGCGAGGCCGGCACCGGCACCGCCAGCAAGCTCTGCCACTACTTCCTGGAAGCGCTCAAGGAAAACTTTAAGGTAAGGGAAAGGGGTGTTAAAGACAGGGTTCCATATATATTCAGTACACTTCATTGTAAGATAAATAATGAAAATAGCTAGGGATATCCCAATCGCGTTTTTTGTTTACCAGCTGCTTGCACAGCTGGTCACTGTTCTCTCTGCCGTGCTTTCACGCCCCCTTTGCTGTAGTTGAGACCTATATTGCTCATTGGCTGTAATGACAATCTATCGTCCTGATTGGCCGCCTCGTCTCTAGGCAACCACACACTTTTTGCCTCTAGCCGACCTCTCAGCCATGGGATATAAGGCAGCAGCTGGTAATTTATGCTCCCGATCCGATTCCGATTTTGAGTTATCTGCCGATACCGTTTTTTCCTGATCCGATATTTATATTTTTATAGAACACTTCACATATCACAATTTTACAAAATCCAAAATCACAGACAATATCCAGTCTAAGGATAGATGCCATTCTGCCAGATGGCCAGCAGATAACTAAGTCAATCTAAGCTCTAATCAAGCACCGTCGTTTTTACGTGATCGCGGCCTGGTGCTAGCTAAAAATGCTACAACATGCTAAATTCGATGTGAATCGATCGCGATTAACCTGGATGGCCTTATGACTATAGCATGCTGGACAGAGTAACGGTAAGCTCGTCTTTACGCCTATGGCACGGAAACTGCTACTAGTGATGTCCCGATCAAATTTGTTTGTTCCCGATCTGATTCTGATCATTTGGAAATGATGTGATCGGCCCCGATTTCCGATCTCTGGATCACTTGACCATGCGCGGGATATCAAAAGCAGATGCATGGATCCCCACCCCCAGCAAATGGAACTCTGGGTAATACTGTAATGTTTAGTACTCCTCTTTCCTTGTACCCCTTCCTGTCACATTATGCTGATACAGATGCTACTTACTGTACACTATGCAGATCATGTTGTAGGTTACTTGTTCACACATATTTTGTTATTTATTTGTTTTTAGTACGTGACCACAGTGCTAAAAATGTCGTTTCAGATGTTAGGTTTAATGTTTCATATTTACCTCGTATCCTAGTTTCTTTGAAGCACTAAATATTTTGCACTCCACTACAGTATGTAACTATTTCCCCTGTTTTTTATTGATTAGAGCCTTTTACTCCAATTTCACACTTTAGCTCTGAAGAGCATCTGCTAAATGCCTACATTGTCAATTGGGTTTAGCCTCACAACATGCCGCATGAATAATGATGCCGTTTGCCTGAGATTCACATTTACATACTGTATGTATTTAATTTAAGTGACACAGAGGCATTTTTGCGCAAGTGAATGTCTACCCAGCATCAGTCTTTTAACCCATTTAAAACTGGGAAAGCATCGGATGGCATTGTAGATGATTCTGCGTTGGCGTGAGATGTGCGAGAGCTAGCGATCAACGCCTTTTGATTTTTGACTTTTCTCCATCGCAGGTGGAGCGAGCCCACCAAGTGGCCATGGTGCTGGACCCCCAGCTGAAGCTGCGCCCGGTGCCCGCCTACCAACATGAGGACATCATCTCCCGGGCGTGCGAAATGGCCACCGAGAGCCAGGACGGAGGATTAAGCGCCGGCGGCGGCGGGGTATCGGGAGGCGACGAGCGGGGTGACCCTTCGGACGGCTCCCCGGCCCCAAAGAGAGGCCGCATGGACGGGAGCAACGGCGGAGGAAACCCCCTGGGCACCTGCTCCATGTCCGGCAGCAGCAGCGACGACAGCCAGAGTCTGGTCCGTCAGGAGATGTTTCAGTACCTGGCCGAGCCCCTCCTCCAGGGAACACCCGACCTCGTTCAGTACTGGAGCTCGGCGGCGGCGGCGGAGAGGTTCCCCCGGCTGGCGCGCCTGGCCCTGTGGCTGCTGGCGGTGCCCGCTGTGGGCATACGCAGCGAGTGCGTCGCCATGTGCGAGCAGAGCCTCGCCATGAAGAGGAGGCAGCAGGTAACCGCCGAGGAGATGAACAAACTTATCTTTCTCCGCTCCAACATGGGCTAGGGACAGGAAGGAAAAAGGAAGAAAGTCCAGACTTTATATTTATATTGTGTTTTAGAAAAGATTGTAAAGATAAATGCATTTGGGACACGGGGACACACACACACACACACACACACACACACACACACACACACACACACACACACACACACACACACACACACACAGACACACACACACACACACAGTACACATTACTTCTTAAGATGAGTATTTACAGGAAATAACAAGTTCTAGGTTAGAAACGTCCATAATAAGGCAAGGTTTAATTTATGTGGGGGAAGCGAATCACAAAGTACTGTTGATAATTTGTACCATTTCCAACAAAAGACATTTCATTTTAATATAAACATTTTATTTTATCAAAACGTACACATTAGTTTGTTGGCATCTGGTACTAGTTTGCCATCTCAGAGTTTGGGCCTTAATGTCTCTCTTGTGCGATTCCCTTGAAACCCTCGAGGTAAATAGAATTAATGATCACGCCTTTACATTTGTTACTCAAAGGCCTTTTTTCACCATTTCAGACAGCTTTCGGGTGTTTGAACAATAGTAGGTTTTCGTAATAATTTGGTGGTTAAGTGGCTTGGGGGTTTGCGGTCCGAAACAATGTGCTCTTGTGGTTGTGTACTTATTCCAGTCCTTAAACCACTGTGCTGTTGGACTATTGCTTTCTAGCCCACGTACATTGACATACGAATTGAAGTTTCATGTGAGCCTGTTTTTTGCATGAGCCACGTACGTATAGTTGAAGACAACCAGAAAACGTAACATTCTTCTGATATTTTGTTAATCATTCTAATTTTGTTAAAACATTTCATTTGTGCACTCTTAAAACCAGGTTTGAATATTATACAGTACATGAATCATGAATATACCACTAAATGTCATTCCAAGTAATCTTATTAAAGGGATAGTTTCCGTTAAGAAGCCTGCATGGTCGTTTGATGATAGTCTGCCTTTCTTTTCAATGCAAACCAAATTGATCCTCACTGAAAAATAATAATAATTCTTAAAACGGGATAAGAAACGTAGTTGCCTCAGTGTTTCATTGTAATAATATTGGACACGTAATATTCTCTCTGTCGGGTGGAAACCTCATTATGTCCAAAACTGTTACTTTTCCGAACTGAAATTCAAAAGTAGCAAAAGTAGCAAATCTAGAACCTCAAATGCGGCGCTTTGCGCCGCGTTTCAACCTTGTATATCTGCTGCTTTTGATACTTTTGTGTGACGCTGTAGGGCATTCATTTATGAACAAATAATCACACAAAAAGTTAGAATATGGAGATAAGAGTTTTATGCTCGACAGCAACGATTTGGCAACAACTGTTAACGCTGTAAAGAAACAGGGACACATTCAAAGTGCTGCATTTTACCATTTAGTAATTCAATTTTAGACTAGGGAATTTAGATTATTTTATACTTTTATTTTTCTGAGAAAATGCTTTCACTCTCCTTGAATCGAGTTGCCATTGCAAAGCAATGGCCTCAACCTCAGCTTCCAATACCTCATACTCAAAATGTGCATGTGCTTTTTTTTTATATACTCAAGTTTCTACTCTATTCTAATTATCAACCATCAAATATTATATCTTCTTAAAAGCATGAACTGTGCTTTTTAGGAATGCTATTAAAATTTATATTCAGACTATATATACATTTTTTATGTATCGTTTCATGTTTCTATCTATCTTCCTTTTTTGCACAAAATGTCTTTAAAATGTCAAGTCAAATGAACAAGTTAGTTTAAGCTGTTTCAGCACTGATTTTCCTTTTTTTTTATTCTCAATTTGGTTGGTTTCATTTTTATTTCACACGAGTTTCATGTTTTGTCCATTTTGTATTCTTATTCTATTTAAGAAATATTTCAACATCAAATCCTGAAGTCCAGATGTACACTGATATTCATCTGACATAAGTGATATTCTACGGGGGCTCTATATATAATTGTTGATCCATTTGCTTTAAGCCTTTGTTTTTTTTAATGTATGGATCCAGATACCTAAAGATAAGAGGATAATTATAGTTCAAGTGAACTCATTGTCGAAATGTTTTTAAGTACAGGCTATCGGCAGTGGGGACAATTTAAGTTAATTGTTTCTTTTCTTCTTATATATTTTTTTAATAGGCCTAAAGGTTTTACATGAGTTTCAGATACAAATTGCTCTGGGAGAAAGTTCCATAGTTGACACGATGTCGACTCATGTTTTGTGGCTGACAAGATATGCATGCATACATTATTACGAGTACTTCTATATGCTGTAAGGATAAGAGCAAGAGTGTTTTCTTGTAAAGAATGATTCACACTTCCTGGTACAGCGTAGGCACGCTGAAAATAGCTCATCTACTAGCTTACGTACATCCCTGCTGTCGGGTCGTATCCTCATATCTCCATACATCAACTTTTTTATGTTTGTTTGTTTTTCTGCAGCTGAAGTAGTGAAAATAGCAGATCTACATGTAAATTGTCTATTTTCACTATTTTAAAATGTTTTAAATAATATCGCCACCAAACTGTCCAAAACTGTTACTTCGCAGGATTCTAATTGAAAAATGTCAAAATAGCAGATCTACAAGCTTCGCGCTGCGTTTCAGGTACAAAGTAGCAGATCTACAAGCTCTGCGCTGCGTTTCAGGTACAAAGTAGCAGATCTACAAGCTCTGCGCTGCGTTTCAGGCTGTGAATCTGCATCTGCTACTTTAACTCTTTTTTTTAGGGTTCCGTAGTCAGTGGTGTAAAGTAACTAAGTACATTTACTTAAGTAAAAATACCTCAAAATTGTACAAAATGTACTCTACACTACAACTCAGATTACTTTGTAGATTTTGATGTTACAAAAAATACATTAACTTTTGGTACTTTTAAGTACATACATTTGTTACAAGTAAAAGTCCGGAATTCAAAATGTAAGAGTATTTCTACATTGCAGTATTGATGTTTTTACTTAAATAAAAAATGTGAGTACTTTTTCCACCACTGGCTGCGGTATGGTTAAGTAGGCGTTAATTTACAGAGGTTTCTACCACTCTGCGGTTAGAGTGAACCGCTCTGAGATTGGGAGGTCGAGGTTCAATCCCCAGCCGGGTCATACCAAAGACTCTAAAACATGGGAACCCAACCAATGTCTGTCTGCTTGGCACTCAGCATCAAGGGTTGCAACTTGGAGGTTGCAATTACAGTAAGTCCCTGTGACATACAGTACCAGCGTCAATGAGCGTCATGTCCAGGGGCTGTACTTGCACATCAAGCTGCCTCACGCTATACAGAGATGGAAGAAAGGCGCCTGCCCTATGGGCGTCGTAGCTGGTCAAGGCGCCTGCCCTATGGGCCTCGTGGCTGGGCAAGGCTTACTCCTAAAGGAGGCTTCTGCCCCTACACAGAGGCGTTACAATAAGGAATGCTTTTGGACTTACAAGGTTTCACCCGACAGTGACGACGTCGATGATGTGCTATTTTCAGTGCGTGCTGCCGGCATGCAACTAAGAATAAGCCAGGCTTGAGATAGAAGTGATAACATGTGGATCATTTGAGTACAGGTTTAACCCCCATGACACTGATGTGGGATCAGATACGTGTCCCCAATGGGCTCTATGGACACGCATGTCATTTTGGAAAGAACTTGGGCCCCTTCCCTACTTCCTTCACAGGTGTTACTTACCGCTGATACTAATTAAGGCTCTGTTCCATTCTGGTCGTGGTCAAGCAGAGTCAGGGTGCTGCTATTGTGCATGTTGGCTCATTGGAAACACTGCTACACCAGTGGGTCTCAAAGTGTCCTTGAGTGGTTCCAAATGGCCCTGTACTGGTGTGTAACTCTGAGTGTGTACACTCTCAGAGTTACAGGGATGAGGGGATCCTTGAAATTAAAAGGTTTGAGAACCACTGCACATTAAATGGAACAGAGCCTTAAAGATGGAGCAACACTGATCACATAGACACTGGTCTGTGCCTGTGGGGTGACATCATCCTTTTTCAGAGGATGCTGTGTGTACTGTAAATAAAAGACTAAACTGCTGTTTTAAGCCCACAAGAGGGCGCCATCATCGCAGACATAGGAAGCACCAATAACATCATACCTCTTTTTTCTATACTGGACTTTAAAAGAAAAGGTTTTAATATAGAAACTCAAGCTAGATACTGTCGTTAGGGAAAAAAACCTGATTCTAATTAAAGTTTTATTTCGTTTTTTTTTTTTTCAGGATTTTAACTTATTCATAATTATGATAAAGTTAACCGTGTAGAAATGGTTTTAAGATGGGTTAGGTTACGTGGACTTGGATTTTATTTTATTATTTTTTATTGATTTTTGTCTTTTAAAATCAGGTTGCGATTATCAGCGTTGTGTTCACAGATTGCTTTTTATACTCTGCTAGGTTGCAAATAAACTTATTTGATCCTGTTCATTTAGTCTTTTTTAGTCCTACTTTGGCAGATAGTTGTGTAGATTCAGATCTGAGTTGTTATTGGTAGGCGTAATTTATACTTTTGTAGCGACACTATTTTTATATAAGATGGAAGAGAGGATTCTGTGTCTTCGTTTTTTATTTTCTGTCTCATACGTATTATGGTAACTCTGTTCAGTGTTCTTGAATACATTACCCATGTTTGTGATGTGTGTGAATAAACCCTGCTCAAATTGACCTGTTTGACGTTCCACTCATGACAAATGAAATGCTTAATTTACTGAAAATAACAGATCTACAACAGTACAAGCTATCAACGTGCTGTGATGCTTCATGGAACGCATTGTGAGCTTGTTAGTAGATCTGCTATTATGTGGGTCAATGACTCACAGCGCACTACGAATATAAATCAGGCTTTAAAGATAGGGGAAGTGTCAAATACCCCTTATAGCATTAAGGGTTTTCAACTGGAGGTCCGCGGGGTATTGCAGGTGGTCCATGAATTATTATTTTAATTTTCAACATTGACCATCTTCAGTTTAAAAGTGCTTATTTATAAAATACACAAGTGTTTCATACACAACCAACCAAATAGCCTATAGTTATTAACAGCTTGAACAAAAGACAGATGTATAGGCCTATTCACAGTGCAGTGCAGAAACAATTGCCTTGAATCCTTGATGCATAACGAGCGTCGATGAGCATCAGCTGAATACAGACACACACACACACACACCTGCCCTCTGAGGCCTCATACACACATTTCAGACGAACATCTTGTGTTCCGTCTGTATTCATGGCCACCTCAATGCTTTTCCAGTGGAAGTCACGTGGTTTGACCAAACACTGGTGTTTGATGGGGGGAGGGGGGCAATTAAACATAAGTGTTTGGTCAAACCACGTGACTTTCTTTGGAAAAGCACTGAGGCGACCATGATGAAACACAGAAGAAACAATGTTTGTCCGATATGTGTGTGTACGAGGCCTGAGAGTCTGGCTCATTTCTCTCCAAAAGCCATTGAATATGATGGAATATGATTAAAGATTACTTTAATTATTATGGTAGGCTCACATGCTCCCTTTTTTGGTTTTACTTCTGTTTGTGTGGTTGTGTGGACAGACGGTGCAATTCTCTCTGACATCTTGTCACCAACAGCAGTGTTCTGTTTCTAAAAGAGCTGGATAGACGGGAGAGACTCCTGTTACTGAACAAACGCTGTATTATTGCAACAAGTACTATAAGAACATGGGGCTCTATTTTCGACCCCTTATCCCTAAACTACTTTCCCTTTTTTTTCCACAATTTTGAAAAACATTTTTCAAAATTGAATACCGGTAGTTCAAATAGCCTATCTACATCAACACGTTGTGAGCTTGTAGATTGGCTATTTTAACTATTCAAAAATGTAGAGATAAGGGGTTTAGCATGGACGAAAATAGAGCCCATAGTGCTTTAAGCTTTTTTACAAAACCCTTTTTTGTTTTAAGCTAAATCTAATCACTTACCCTACCATTAACATTGCTGTCCATCTATAGTATCTACACAGTCAGAGGAACGTACAGCAGCAGAATGTGTCCATGTGGGTCAGAGGCAGCATGGGGGGTGGACCTGGAAAGAATGTCAATGGCATGAATTTTGATTCATTTTTTTATTATTATTATTTATTTATTTTTGTTCATGGACTGGTCTTCATTCCCATGCAGGGGTGCATGTGTGCTCTCAAGGAGCACCGTCACGTCAGTCAAGCATCCACATATCTGTCAGGCCAGAAACCTCATATCTCCATATAGCCTACCAGTGGTTTTTCATGTCAAGGACCCCCAAATTGACACTTATCAGCCCGCGGACCCCCATTTGAAAAGATATCTGTGCCGGGGACCCATGTAATAGAAGGTTTTTAGGGCAGTGATCTTCAACCATTTTACTTCCATGGACCCCCAGTTTGACATGCATTAGGCTACGTAAACTCATGCAATGGCATTTCTATCTCTGGGACCCCAATTTATATATTGTAAAATCAATGTTAATGATTTTACAATATGGACCCTAACGGGTCCATTTGGTTCCTAACTATCATTTGGCTGGGGAGTGGGGACCCCCTGGAACTCCCTCAAAGGTAAAAGATTCAGGGCAATTCAAAGTGCTTTGCACATAAAGCATTAAAGTGAAAGTAACGCAAAAAATAAATTATATATATATATATATATATATACTGAGGGGTGCTCTTATCATCGTACATTATCATGGCGTAATGTCGATTTGCTCAGACACATACATTTTCCATTGTCAATGGCATTTTTAAACACTGTTTGTGTTTTTGAGGGGCTAGCACTAGACTTCATCTCACATGAGTTGCACAAGAGTCAAATGATTGTTTTGGTTGCGCAGCATTGTACCAGCAATAACAAAATGAGGATAAGCCCAACCCCCTTATATAGTGTGATAAATTGTGATATTGTACACATTTCACTCACAATGAGAGAAGCGGGAAACGTTAACCATTGAACCTGATTATTGACCGGAGTCCCAAGGATCTATACTAGTGACTTTTTCTGTGGGGATAAGGAGCGTCACAACTGCGACGCGCTGTGAGCTTGTCGATCTGCTATTTTCACTGAGCTCTTCCCCCACAATAAGGATGCTGGGGGCTTAAGTGGTTAATAATAATAAAAAACAAAAAAGCTTTTGTTATTTAGCAACGGAGGGAAAAACTTGAAAGAAACCCGAGAAGAGATTTGAATGCTTTCCATGAGCATGAAACATGGCTGGCTTTCAGCGGCGCTGTGCAGTGCGTGAGGAGAGAGGACAGGACTCCCACATAGAGGGAAAGAGGAAGCTGGGCCTTCCACAGTGGCGGAGAGAGAAAGATTGAGGGCCTCAAACATATGCAGAGGAGGGGGAGAGAGGCCTTATATAAGGTCGGGGGGGGGGGGTGACGACGACGGGTGGAAAAACGTACTCTGTTTTACTTAAGTAAAAGTAGAATCACCGTACCGTAAGAAATACCGGTACTCTTGTTACAAGCAAAAGTCCTGTGTTCAGAATTTTACTAGAGTAGAAGCACACAAAAACCTGTGCATATAAAACATACATTGCAGCAGAAAAATAAAAGTACTTGATTTTCTTTTGAAACGTGTCCAACCTCTTTTTTTAATGGCAGATCTTATACAAGCTGAGCTTGTAGTGTTGGATCAGCTATTTTCTATAGACCAATCAATCAATCAATCAATCAATCAATCAATCAATAGGGCCTAATTGGTTGAGTAAAAACAAAAGTAAAAATGTAACCCGAGATGTGCAAAGTGCAACAAAAAATAACGTAAATACTCAAAATGATATGCACGTCCAGTAGCTACTTGAGTAAATGCACTTGGTTACTTTCCACCACTTTGACTCCTCACACATGGAGAGAGAGAGAGAGAGTATACAGAAGGCTGGTTGGAGAGGTGCGTGCGAGGGCTCCCCGGGGGCTACTGGTGGGGTGAAAGAGCGAGGGGGAGTGAGAGAGAGAGAGAGTGGGAGAGAGAAGGGAAAAAAGAGCACAAAAAAAGTGTTGGGTCTCTCAGCCCTGCTTGTCTTTTCCTTCCTCCCCCCCCCCCCCCCCCCCCTCGCACCCGGGTCAGTGAGCCCCTGAGGCGCAGCAGCGGTGCGGCGGTCTGCAGCCATGCAGAAACACCCTCCTGCTCCTTCAGTCTCCTTGGTTACTAGCACCACCACAAGGAAGCTGCATGCCCGCGAAAACCCTTAATTCGCAGCACATGCGTTTGTCTCCCAGCTCCTCCTAGTCCCCTTGCCCCCCCCCCCTTAAAAACGTGATTTATAATTTGTCGTCGCATGCGGAAAATAGCCGATCTATAAGCTAGAAAATAGCCGATCTATATAAGCTTGACAAACAGCCGATCGCTATACGAGCTCAAAACGCGTACCGCTTAACGCGTTCCGCACTTTCAGCTTTTCGATTGGCTGTGTTTTCCCCGCGCCACCACACAGTCTTACGAGGTGAGTTTACATTGTGCATGGGCAATGCTCTCCCTCCAAATTGGGCAATCCCCCCCCCCCCCCCCCCCCCCCGCTCACTGCTGAAGGTGAGTTTTTCCACAATTTAAATGGGGATGCTGAAGTTTATTTTAGCTTACAACACCAAAGTGTTGAGGGGGGAGGGGGGCCCTCATTTGCAGTCATTTAGAAAAGTGAAATGGCGGTAGGGAGGAAAAACAACAACCCACTGGTTGAACAAATGCTTCCGTTACGCGTGCTGCTGGGTTATGGAAAAGTCGCAACAAGCTTTTCTGCGTTCGTACACAGAGCGCTGTGCAAGCTGCTCTAGAATGTGTGCGAGTAGAACAGAAGACTCATGTTTGGGGTGGTTTATTTACTCTTTATTGTTTCTTTTATTTTATTTTATTTTTGCATTGTGATCTTAAAAGTAAATAGAGAAGCAGTGGGAATGTGAGGGGGGTTCCCTCTAATATGTCAACAGTTCACTTTATGAACACTAGGTGGCAGTGTCCGGCTTCAGTTTCACCATGACCGTTAAGCAGAGGTTGAATAGGAACACTGACAGATTGGCTGGCTCCTGGTAAAACGTGTGATTTATACTTTCATGCTGGTGTCGTGCACCGAAAATAGCTTATCCACAGGCTCACAACGCGTCAAAATATAACGCGTTGGGAACATGTAGATCGTCTATTTTTGGTGCTCAACAGAGTGTCGGCCGTAACTGGAGGTGGGCTGTATGAAGTGCTGTGCCATTTGTTCCACCCTGCCTTTTATAGTGTGATTTTGGCTTTATTTTTGGCCCCATTGTCTATACCAAAGATTGCCATGTGAGCTTCTGTAAAGTTACTTGTTGTAAATTGGTAGTTGCGGGTTGTTATTCATTTGAGTGTCCGTGACATGAAAATGTTTCTGTAATCCCCATCTGTCTGAATATGTTTAGTGCTAGGGATATATTTGCATTGTTAGAATGTTTCAATATTCTATTTCAAAATGTTTTGAAAATAGCCGATGTGTACAGTTTAAACAGTATGGATCCGGCCGATGGGGCTTGTTTTCCTATAGACCTGGCTGCTTGTTTGTTTATCTGTCACAAAACCTGGCAACACTGGTGTGCATGTTTATCCTATAATATGCCATACACACTGAGTCTATATACTGTACGTGTGCATGTTTATCCTATAAGACGCCCCAGGTAGGGCCCTTATAGCCCCAGGTAGGGCCCTTATAGCCCCAGGTAGGGCCCTTATAGGCCCAGGTAGGGCCCTTATAGCCCCAGGTAGGGCCCTTATAGGCCCAGGTAGGGCCCTTATAGGCCCAGGTAGGGCCCTTATAGCCCCAGGTAGGGCCCTTATAGCCCCAGGTAGGGCCCTTATAGCCCCAGGTAGGGCCCTTATAGCCCCAGGTAGGGCCCTTATAGGCCCAGGTAGGGCCCTTATAGCCCCAGGTAGGGCCCTTATAGGCCCAGGTAGGGCCTTAATATTCTGGCCTGTTGAGAACTCTAGTCTTCGCCAGCTGCCCGGGCGCAGCTGCGCTATAGTGACTTTGGGGCGGGCCCGTCTAGAGTTTGAATGGACAGGTATCGGTCGAAAGGGAGACATCGAAGAGGAAGGATGGATGGGGAAGGATCAATATATGGAATGTCAGAACAGGTCGGCTCCATATATGGAGATCTAAGGGTTTGATCAACATGGTGTCCGTGAGGTCAGATGTAGAGTTGCTGGCCGGCTCCATATATGCAGATCTAGGTGATGATCCAGTCTTCTCCATGGCTATCCAGGGTTTGATGAGGTCAGTGTTGTGATCTTCATATATGGAGACGGCCATATATGGAGCGTGTCACGAGGCGTGACGGACTGACTGACATGAAAGCATGACTGAGGTTTTCATAGTAAATTGCGACCTATATGGACGCAATCAAACACACTGAGTCTATATACGTGTGCATGTTTATCCTATATGCCATACACACTGAGGCAGTAAAGTAACTTACTTTCCAGAATGAGGGAAGTGAGAGGAGTTTTGGCAGCCTCTTGTGTTACGTCTGTTTGGGTTTAGTGCAATATTAGCTTTCCTTTCCCTGGGACATTTTATGTATGCTCGTGTTGATATGTAAGGTGCGCGTGCGTGTGTGTGTGTGTGCGCGTGTCCATGCCTGAGGAAGGATTCCAAGTGCATTGTAAGTTTTACTGAGGCAAATTGCTCCAGGACCCAGGCAGACTGCCATACACTCTCTTACACTAAAGCCTATTTTGTACTTTGTCATGCGACTACAGTATGTCACTCACTGAAAATAAGTAATTCTCGCATCTCCTGACACGTTTTTGTTTATTTCTTTATGAGTCATATCCGGTGAGTGGCACTGCAAAGTAAAAAATGGCCATACCTGGATTTTCTTTCTCATTGAGTACTATAGCCCCTACCTTTCTTGTCTACTACCTAACGTTTATGTAACGGCTTAATTAGTTAACTTACACCTACCATGCCAAATAAAAAATAAAAACGTGGACATTTGTTTGAAATTTTTGACTTCTCTATATTTATTTTCTGTAATTTAGAGTAGTCAATTATAGTTTTACCCCTTTTCCTCCTCAGTCTCAATCTTTAAGCAAATTGATTACACCCCACATGCACATTTTGGTGTATCGTCACTGCTGCTGTACCCCACTGGCTCACCTGCGAGTGAGGACCCCCACCGGGAGCATTTGTAGAGCCTTTGGGCTACTCCTCCTGCTCAACACTGCCTGCTGACGAGCGCTGCCCCAGCCTGTAGAAGCACAGCGCGTTCAGTGACAAAGATCGCCTGCCTCACCCGCCCGGCTTTCCTCCTCTCAAACATTGCAAAAGCCGGTGGTAGGCTTATACTTTACCACTGACACAGGACAGTGGCCTTGTGGTTAGTGTCCGCCCGGAAATTGGGGGGTCGGGGGTTCGATTCCCCCGGCCTCTTGAAATGGGTCCCAATGCCTCCCTGCTTGGCACTCAGCTTGGTTGGATTGGGGGTAAGTCCCTGATGTGACATACTGACGTCATGACTCATGTCCATCAAGCCGCCTCACACTACAGAAACAGGAGACAGGCTCCATGCCCTATGGGCCACACACAACTCAATGCCCTATGGGCCTGCACACACCTCCATGCCCTATTCACTGGATCTCTTGTCCACTAGTACCTTCCTAACATTTTAGTCTAGTTTTTATTTGTTGATGAAATTGTCACTATATTTTGTCAATATATTTAGTTTTAGTCGACAAACATTTTTCGTCATAGTATAGAGGGTATGCGTGTGACATCATCAACCTGGAAGTTATGCAGGAACACCTACTGTTAAACTCACTTTGCCACTCGATTTGACATTCACTTTATGCATGCGCATACCCTCAGTCGACGAAATCAACACCGCTCCCACAGTGACGAGGCTGCCGCCTCCTCCGCCGCTCTGCCTGGCTGATGCACTCAGTCTGCCCAACTCTGAGCGCTGTAGCGACGACAAAGAGCATTATGGAGGGAAGCGTCGTCATCCTCCACCTCTGCTCCGTCCCACAATGCACCGAGGCCTCGGTGCCACCCGCGCTGTACCAGCCGGTGGTGCAGGAAGTAGATTTACTGGAGACCACCTGGAACCCCCCTCGCAAAGGACCCCTTGGGGTCCCCGGACCACACTTTCAGAAAGTGGTGGACCAGATTAAACCTTTTGTCCCAGTGCTGGACGGGGCATTACGGTATATAGGCCAAAAAAGATGGGCGTGTGAGTACCTTTCTCACTGCATCTCCCCCCCCCCTGTTGTAAAATAAACCAACAAAGCCACTCTCGTCACGCCACAAAGTACACTAGGTATGTTTTGTTTATTGAGTATTTCCAATTTTCAATACTTCTACTCCACTCAGAGGTAAATATTATACTTTTACTCCACTACAATTATTTGAACACTTTGTAGATTTAGATTTCAAACCAGTATATATACTCAACTCGTTGTGGACTTTCTGAACTTTATTTGAAAAAAGCCGATCTACAATGTTGTGAGCTTGTAGATCTGCTATTTTCAAAAGATTTGAATACATGTGAAATGGGACATTCTGCAAAAGGACTACTTGTACGTTTACATTAAAGGGACACTTCACCCTTTTTGCAAAATAATATATGTTAATGACGTTTAGAAGCTTTAGAACACTTTCCTGGAGGTCTTTATGTGTGTAATGTGTGGTTTTAGCTATTTTAGATTGTAGCAGTGAGCACAGTGTCTCTGATGTCATGGACACTGGTCTCACTACCTTCCTGGACTACAATTCCCATAATTATTTGGTGCACTGCTCCTCCTTGTGGATAGGGGGAGAGCTGTCTTACTGAGACAACATGTAGTCCACGCGTAGGTCCTGTTATTTATTTGCCTTGCTCATCGTCAAATAAACGATTACAATTTTCACCAAAGACGGAGTGCCTTGGATTATTTTTTTTCACATTTTGACAAGCAGTACAACTTGGAGGAAGGATACCTTTTGTCTATATGGTTTTACCTGTATCACCAAAGAGCACCCATCTAAGAGCCACTAACGGATCCCTGCAGCGCTTCCATTCCTCTATTTCTATTCGTAACTGTAGAACATTTCGAGCATCTCAGAACATCTGTAGATCGGTTTAGAAGTTAGACATGTTTCAACTAGCGGTCATTTTAAATAGGGTGTGGTGATTTTCAGGTATTTCGTCCCGGATAGAGAATTAGTCATAGTTCCCAAGTTGTTCGCGGCGGTCATATTAGCCAAGAACAGTTGAGATATTCTCTCCTAAATGAAGTGCATACATATCTTAGCCAGGTCCTCTACTACAGAGCAGTATTTGAATATTTCATGCCGTGGTCAGAGTTATGAGATGACAGTGACATGAGAAAAGACCTCCAAAGCATTGGCTTGAGGAAGGCGTGTGTGGTTACTGTGCAAAAAGGAGGTCAAGGCTGAATCTATTCCTGAGCTCCGAATGGCCTGACATCAGTGACATTTCAGTGACAACGTTTCGATCACTGGGATCTTCTTCAGGAATATTGTGACATTCCCTGTCACACTATTCCTGAAGAAGATCCCAGTGATCGAAACGTTGAATTAATAAACCAGTGGAGCTGAGTTATTCCTTATCAGTGTTGCGGACTCTATGGCCCTCATTTATCAATTGAGTGTAAAATCTGCCCCAAATTCGAGTGTAGGTTTCGTAGTACACCCACGTCGCAAACAGCTGATCCTTCATTTCATTCCGACGTTAATAAATGTGACGGCTGAAATCTATCTGGCACGCCCTATGAAATCAAGCCTCGCCCTCGTTTTTGCGACATGAACAACTTCAATACGACCTGGAAACCATGGTTACAGGTCTTGCCCCCCTCACCCCCCTCTCTCATACACACACACACACACACAGACACACGCACGCACACACACACACTCAACTTGCAAGCCCAACTAACTGGTGTGTTGTATCTTAAATAAATAAAGAACGAACACCTGCATGAATTAAATAAAGCTGTAGGCCTACCCTTGTTTCCCTCTCACCTCGCTTGCCTTGCTGTCATGTCCACGCACGTGCACGCACCTCAAGGCTACATGACACATCGCATCGCCATGAATGGAATAAGTTTGTAGCCTGGCCTATATTAATTTTACCCATTTGTGGTTTTCGTGCGCAGAGCACGGCGAAGGCGATCAGTGAGACTGCATGCGCACTGCTGTGATAAGTCCTGTGGGTGAGTGATGCCTGCATGAGAGATAGGCTACCATTATGTCGTCAAGGCAGTCATAATCAACGTTTATGGAGTTATTTGATCATTGATGAACGAATCATAAACATATGGATGAAGGCTAGCATGTGTGCTGGTATGTGTTGGCGACGCACGCCGCGGTCCCGTCCTCCCGACCCCCGAAAATGATCTCGCTTTTATCTGAACTGTAAATAATATCCGTGATTATCACGCTCATGCCGTATGCGCTCCCAAATCATCTCACAAGTGTGCTCGCATAACAAGGCCAGTAAAGCACTGTTTGATTAAAGGTTTTATGACATTAATTTTCATTTATTTTTATTTTTATTTTTTATTTTAGGTTTTATGACATTACACCTAAAAAACCTGAACTTTGAACATTCAGTGGATTTTCTGTGGTCTGAAATTTTCTTTGGGGTTTGGAAGCCTTTTGAGCTACAATGAAAACAGGCAACACAGTGAAAACAGTGACATCTGCTGGCAAATCCCATTGACATATATGGGATTTGCAGGATCTTACATCACAAACTGCCGGCAAATCAGAGCACCTGTTTGAGCCAGAAAACCCCAGATCACAGAAAATCTACTGAATGTTAAAAGTTCATGTTTTTTGGGTGCAATTGAGCTTAGAAAACCAAAAGAAAAATAAGAACAATTCCAAAACCTTTTTTTTTATGTCACAATCCCTTTAAGCACAAACTTATACATTGTAAACATGTTATATTGTTTTTAATTGCGCGGTTTTAATTACATGTAAAGTTGGAAATCTCTTTCTTTTTTTTACATGTATATACATACAGTTTTATATTAACATTTTAGGAGTGCAAACATATGTTTAGATGCCTACGTGACAGCGTGTCAGCAGTTCAGACAATGCTGCTCCGCTTGTGTACGACAGAAAAACAGCTGTCAATTGGAAGGTCAAGGGTCGCGGCAGAGGATGAAGTCTGATCAATAAAAAGGACAAAGCGTGCGACAGCTCCTGACCAGATGTGATTTTTGTCCTGGCACAAGTTCAATTTCAAGCTTTGGTGGAAATGGTAAATGCAGACAATTGCGGTAATTTCGGTGTGCACCCATATTCTGGCGTACGCACGGTTGATAAATGAGGGCCTAAGTCTTTCTCCTAGAGCCTGGCCATTAAAGTCATCTAATAAATCGGCTCCTATCACATTCATTTTATACTTTTAGCGTCACTGGCCAGTGGCCACTACATACTTTCAAGTTTTGTCTTTAGGTTGTGGAGATACATGCATAGGAACCTGGAATGTGTGCAGGTACAGGGAACACATTAGGTGACACACCCAGCTATTCAGGTGTTACATTAATAAGGGTTGTCAATAAAGCCACACATAACGATACACGCCAGTCTCATCTAGATTATTATATTAGAGTTACAGCCTGTTACACTTGAATATGCGTCTTTCCCACGCACGGTTTTGAGAATGTTCCTTCGCATTGTGGACTCTGCCTCTGCACAACTGACACTTCTCATTCATGTTCACGTGTCCAGCTGTCTCTCATTTTAATCAGTGGGTACCTAGCCCTGACAATAATATGCAACAGCCAATAGAGAAAACGGATCAGAACAAGTTGTGACATTTGCAAACTACCTCAGCCAATAGGGATGTCGGATGTAGGAAATAGGCATATACATGAAGGTCCTGTGGGTGTTTCAGACGTTATGTAGTACTGAGTACTGCTCACCACCAAGCATTATGTCAGTCTGTCCAATACAGTTTGTAGCCTGCAGCATTATGTCAGTCTGTCCAATACAGTTTGTAGCCTGCAGCATTATGTCAGTCTGTCCAATACAGTTTGTAGCCTGCAGCATTATGTCAGTCTGTCCAATACAGTTTGTAACCTGCAGCATTATGTCAGTCTGTCCATACAGTTTGTAGCCTGCAGCATTATGTCAGTCTGTCCAATACACTTTGTAGCCTGCAGCATTATGTCAGTCTGTCCAATACAGTTTGTAGCCTGCAGCATTATGTCAGTCTGTCCAATACAGTTTGTAGCCTGCAGCATTATGTCAGATTGTCAGTCTGTCCAATACAGTTTGTAGTCTGCAGCATTATGTCAGTCTGTCCAATACAGTTTGTAGCCTGCAGTTCATCCCAACCAAGCATTATGTCAGTCTGTCCAACACAGTTTGTAGCCTGCAGTTCATCCCTAATCAAGATGGCTCAAAAACTGCTGGCTGGATGCCATGGAATTGCTGAAGGAATGACATCATGCTCCCTGGAGAATGAACCCTGCTGTTGTTGGTGAGTAACCCCCTGACCTTTCCTGGCTCTAGTACAGTGATTCTCAAACGTTTTGATTCTGAGGCCCCCATTAACTGCACAACTGCGAACCATGGAACCACAAAGGGTCGATTTGGCTCCATTTGTACACCGTCAGAGTTACGAATCTGTAAGGGTCCATTTGGAACCCCCTGAAGGAACCCTGAGGGTCCCTGGATCGGGGACTGCCCATAAGTCTGTCCTCCCGTTAGTCTGACCTACGTGGCCGGTTAAGACTGAGGTTAGGGTTAGCGACTTATGTGGCCGGTTAAGACTGATCTTAGGGTTAGCGACTTATGTGGCCTATTAAGACTGATGTTACGGTTAGCGACTTATTTGGCCGGTTAAGACTATCCCAGTCAGTACAGTAGCCTATGTATTTTATTTAACTTTTTCCTTTCCATGTCTCTTAATGTGAATGTATAGGCCTACATCAAGCTGATGGCATGGACATTCACTCTGGTGAAATTATCCCAAGACTTAAAATCAATGCTAAAAAGCCCTATTTTACACTTTGTCATATATGGTGTTGTGCAGCGACAATAGGCGATCTACAAGTTCTTGGCTATTTTCTCATTTTTATATAATATATAAAAATGAGAAAATAGCCAAGAACTTGTAGATTACCCAAATTTGAAAATATTTTGTGTATGTATATACATACAGTTTTATATTAACATTTTAGGAGTGCAAACATATGTTTAGATGCCTACGTGACAGCGTGTCAGCAGTTAAGACAATGCTGCTCCGCTTGTGTACAACAGAAAAACAGCTGTCAATTGGAAGGTCAAGGGTCGCGGCAGAGGATGAAGTCTGATCAATAAAAAGGACAAAGCGTGCGACAGCTCCTGACCAGATGTGATTTTTGTCCTGGCACAAGTTCAATTTCAAGCTTTGGTGGAAATGGTAAATGCAGACAATTGCGGTAATTTCGGTGTGCACCCATATTCTGGCGTACGCACGGTTGATAAATGAGGGCCTAAGTCTTTCTCCTAGAGCCTGGCCATTAAAGTCATCTAATAAATCGGCTCCTATCACATTCATTTTATACTTTTAGCGTCACTGGCCAGTGGCCACTACATACTTTCAAGTTTTGTCTTTAGGTTGTGGAGATACATGCATAGGAACCAGGAATGTGTGCAGGTACAGGGAACACATTAGGTGACACACCCAGCTATTCAGGTGTTACATTAATAAGGGTTGTCAATAAAGCCACACATAAGGATACACGCCAGTCTCATCTAGATTATTATATTAGAGTTGATACAGCCTGTTACACTTGAATATGCGTCTTTCCCACGCACGGTTTTGAGAATGTTCCTTCGCATTGTGGACTCTGCCTCTGCACAACTGACACTTCTCATTCATGTTCACGTGTCCAGCTGTCTCTCATTTTAATCAGTGGGTACCTAGCCCTGACAATAATATGCAACAGCCAATAGAGAAAACGGATCAGAACAAGTTGTGACATTTGCAAACTACCTCAGCCAATAGGGATGTCGGATGTAGGAAATAGGCATATACATGAAGGTCCTGTGGGTGTTTCAGACGTTATGTAGTACTGAGTACTGCTCACCACCAAGCATTATGTCAGTCTGTCCAATGCAGTTTGTAGCCTGCAGCATTATGTCAGTCTGTCCAATACAGTTTGTAGCCTGCAGCACTTTGTCAGTCTGTCCAATACAGTTTGTAGCCTGCAGCATTATGTCAGTCTGTCCAATACAGTTTGTAGCCTGCAGCATTATGTCAGTCTGTCTAATACAGTTTGTAGCCTGCAGCATTATGTCAGTCTGTCCAATACAGTTTGTAGCCTGCAGCACTTTGTCAGTCTGTCCAATACAGTTTGTAGCCTGCAGCATTATGTCAGTCTGTCCAATACAGTTTGTAGCCTGCAGCATTATGTCAGTCTGTCCAATACAGTTTGTAGCCTGCAGCATTATGTCAGTCTGTCCAATACAGTTTGTAGCCTGAAGCATTATGTCAGTCTGTCCAATACAGTTTGTAGCCTGCAGCATTATGTCAGTCTGTCCAATACAGTTTGTAGCCTGAAGCATTATGTCAGTCTGTCCAATACAGTTTGTAGCCTGAAGCATTATGTCAGTCTGTCCAACACAGTTTGTAGCCTGCAGTTCATCCCTAATCAAGATGGCTCAAAAACTGCTGGCTGGATGCCATGGAATTGCTGAAGGAATGACATCATGCTCCCTGGAGAATGAACCCTGCTGTTGTTGGTGAGTAACCCCCTGACCTTTCCTGGCTCTAGTACAGTGATTCTCAAACGTTTTGATTCTGAGGCCCCCCTTAACTGCACAACTGCGAACCATGGAACCACAAAGGATCGATTTGGCTCCATTTGTACACCGTCAGAGTTACGAATCTGTAAGGGTCCATTTGGAACCCCCTGAAGGAACCCTGAGGGTCCCTGGATCGGGGACTGCCCATAAGTCTGTCCTCCCGTTAGTCTGACCTACGTGGCCGGTTAAGACTGAGGTTAGGGTTAGCGACTTATGTGGCCGGTTAAGACTGATGTTAGGGTTAGCGACTTATTTGGCCGGTTAAGACTGAGACGTGGCCGGTTAAGACTATCCCAGTCAGTACAGTAGCCTATGTATTTTATTTAACTTTTTCCTTTCCATGTCTCTTAATGTGAATGTATAGGCCTACATCAAGCTGATGGCATGGACATTCACTCTGGTGAAATTATCCCAAGACTTAAAATCAATGCTAAAAAGCCCTATTTTACACTTTGTCGTATATGGTGTTGTGCAGCGACAATAGGCGATCTACAAGTTCTTGGCTATTTTCTCATTTTTATATAATATATAAAAATGAGAAAATAGCCAAGAACTTGTAGATTCCCCAAATTTGAAAATATTTTGTGTCCCGCATGCAAGATTTGTGTTGCTGCAAAATGCAATATGCTGTGAGCTTGCAGATTGGCCATTTTCAAATTGCCTGAAAAGACAGGCTGATTGATCATTGACTAGTATTTTCAAATAGCTAATGTATAGGGTTAACGTGGTTAAATAGAATTTGGTGATATATTAACCTATACTTTCATCAACAACACTAACTCTAGTGTTGGAATTTTCTTCCAAATATTATTTGCATGCGGGACACAAAATATTTTCAAATTTGGGGAGTCCCTATATAGCCCATCAAAATCATGACATTTTAGATTTTAGCGTATTAAAGAAAACCAGCTCAGTGGCCTTGTGGTTAGAGTGTCTGCCCTGAGACTGGGAGGTCAGGGTTCAATCCCCGGCCAAGTCATACCAAAGACTCTAAAAATGAGACCCAGTGCGGCAGTGCCTCCCTGCTTGACACTCAGCATCAAGGGTTGGATTGGGGGTAAGTCCCTGCGACATACTAGCGTCATGTCCAGGAGTTGTACTTGTACATCAAGCTGCCTCACGCTACAGAAACAGGAGATAGGCTCCTGCCCTATGGGCCTCATTAAAGAAAACATATCTAGCTCATACACTTGTACTTCTGCTATTTTGGAAAAAAAAAATGCATGTATTGCAAAAATACACACTCGCTCACTACACACTTTTTTTTTGGGGGGGGGGGTGGGGGGGGGTGTCTTGGTGTCTTGAAAGTGTGAAAATGTCTTGAAACTACTGGTTTAGAAGGCATTTTGCAGAATGGGCCCCGTAGGTCTTAATGAACTATAGGAGCGAAACGACTCCCTGCGTTTCTATGAGTGGGTGTCGGCAGGCATCGAGGAGGAGGTGATCGCCACAGCCAGAGCCATAGAGTATAGACAGAGTTGCGACATTGAGGGGACAGAAAACGGAGCGGTCACGTGGTTCATGTACTCGTGCGAGCCTGTAGACTCCAATGCATTCCGTAAACCTCCGGTGTCCCTATTCGCCGATTAGAAGTCTATACAGAAGAGCCGCCATTGGACTGGCCCCATGAAGTGAACAGAGTTGTCGTAACTCTGTCTTATACTCTATAGCAGAGGTTTTCAACTGGTGGTCCGTGGACCACTGGTGGTCCGTGAAGGTATTGCATGTGGTCCGTGGCCATGCATTTAGTATGTTTTTTATCGACCACTAGTTGGGAAATTAACTAGTTCATTAAGTGACCTGGTGATGTATGATGACATCAATGTCAGTTACTGGGAAGTCAGATGTCAAGAACTTCCACAGAAAGGGAGTTTGGATTTCAAGGGAAAGTGAACCGGATTGACTGGTTGAGTCTATTAGGAAATGTCAAATGTGCCCATATAATCATGCAATCGCATGTGTCTGCCATCTATGAGTTTAATATGGAAGGTTAAGAGAACAGAGTAAGGGCAATCATGGGAAAGGAATAGCTCCGGACGCCTAGCATATGCCAGTTAAATTATACTGACTGTTAAGGGCTTGATTTAATTTAATTCACCTCAAATTATTTTTTATATCCCCTCACCCAACTCAACAGTGGTCCCTAGGTTGATTCTTAGTTAGGGTGGTGGTCCCCAGGTTGATTCTTAGTTAGGGTGGTGGTCCCCAGGTTGATTCTTAGTCAGGGTGGTGGTCCCCAGGTTGATTCTTAGTTAGGGTGGTGGTCCCCAGGTTGATTATTAGTCAGCGTGGTGGTCCCCAGGTTGATTCTTAGTTAGGGTGGTGGTCCCCAGGTTGATTCTTAGTCAGGGTGGTGGTCCCCAGGTTGATTCTTAGTTAGGGTGGTGGTCCCCAGGTTGATTCTTAGTCAGGGTGGTGGTCCCCAGGTTGATTCTTAGTCAGGGTGGTGGTCCCCAGGTTGATTCTTAGTCAGCGTGGTGGTCCCCAGGTTGATTCTTAGTTAGGGTGGTGGTCCCCAGGTTGATTCTTAGTCAGGGTGGTGGTCCCCAGGTTGATTCTTAGTTAGGGTGGTGGTCCCCAGGTTGATTCTTAGTCAGGGTGGTGGTCCCCAGGTTGATTCTTAGTCAGGGTGGTGGTCCCCAGGTTGATTCTTAGTTAGGGTGGTGGTCCCCAGGTTGATTCTTAGTTAGGGTGGTGGTCCCCAGGTTGATTCTTAGTCAGCGTGGTGGTCCCCAGGTTGATTCTTAGTCAGCGTGGTGGTCCCCAGGTTGATTCTTAGTCAGGGTGGTGGTCCCCAGGTTGATTCTTAGTTAGGGTGGTGGTCCCCAGGTTGATTCTTAGTTAGGGTGGTGGTCCCCAGGTTGATTCTTAGTTAGGGTGGTGGTCCCCAGGTTGATTCTCAGTCAGGGTGGTGGTCCCCAGGTTGATTCTCAGTCAGGGTGGTGGTCCCCAGGTTGATTCTCAGTCAGGGTGGTGGTCCCCAGGTTGATTCTCAGTCAGGGTGGTGGTCCCCAGGTTGATTCTTAGTTAGGGTGGTGGTCCCCAGGTTGATTCTTAGTCGGCGTGGTGGTCCCCAGGTTGATTCTTAGTCAGCGTGGTGGTCCCCAGGTTGATTCTTAGTCAGCGTGGTGGTCCCCAGGTTGATTCTTAGTCAGGGTGGTGGTCCCCAGGTTGATTCTTAGTTAGGGTGGTGGTCCCCAGGTTGATTCTTAGTTAGGGTGGTGGTCCCCAGGTTGATTCTTAGTTAGGGTGGTGGTCCCCAGGTTGATTCTCAGTCAGGGTGGTGGTCCCCAGGTTGATTCTCAGTCAGGGTGGTGGTCCCCAGGTTGATTCTCAGTCAGGGTGGTGGTCCCCAGGTTGATTCTTAGTTAGGGTGGTGGTCCCCAGGTTGATTCTTAGTCGGCGTGGTGGTCCCCAGGTTGATTCTTAGTCAGCGTGGTGGTCCCCAGGTTGATTCTTAGTCAGCGTGGTGGTCCCCAGGTTGATTCTTAGTCAGCGTGGTGGTCCCCAGGTTGATTCTTAGTCAGCGTGGTGGTCCCCAGGTTGATTCTTAGTCAGCGTGGTGGTCCCCAGGTTGATTCTTAGTCAGGGTGGTGGTCCCTGGTTCATAATCAGTTGAAAACCCCTGCTCTATAGCTCTGACCACAGCCAGCCAGCATGCATGCAGCAGTGAGGAGGTGATCACCACAGCCAGGCAGTGAGGAGGTGATCACCACAGCCAGGCAGTGAGGAGGTGATCACCACAGCCAGGCAGTGAGGAGGTGATCACCACAGCCAGGCAGTAAGGAGGTGATCACCACAGCCAGGCAGTAAGGAGGTGATCACCACAGCCAGGCAGTAAGGAGGTGATCACCACAGCCAGGCAGTAAGGAGGTGATCACCACAGCCAGGCAGTATAAAGGAGGTGATCACCACAGCCAGGCAGTGAGGAGGTGATCACCACAGCCAGGCAGTAAGGAGGTGATCACCACAGCCAGGCAGTATAAAGGAGGTGATCACCACAGCCAGGCAGTAAGGAGGTGATCACCACAGCCAGGCAGTAAGGAGGTGATCACCACAGCCAGGCAGTAAGGAGGTGATCACCACAGCCAGGCAGTGAGGAGGTGATCACCACAGCCAGGCAGTAAGAAGGTGATCACCACAGCCAGGCAGTGAGGAGGTGATCACCACAGCCAGGCAGTAAGAAGGTGATCACCACAGCCAGGCAGTAAGGAGGTGATCACCACAGCCAGGCAGCGAGGAGGTGATCACCACAGCCAGGCAGTGAGGAGGTGATCACCACAGCCAGGCAGTAAGAAGGTGATCACCACAGCCAGGCAGTAAGGAGGTGATCACCACAGCCAGGCAGTGAGGAGGTGATCACCACAGCCAGGCAGTGAGGAGGTGATCACCACAGCCAGGCAGTGAGGAGGTGATCACCACAGCCAGGCAGTGAGGAGGTGATCACCACAGCCAGGCAGTGAGGAGGTGATCACCACAGCCAGGCAGTGAGGAGGAGATCACCACAGCCAGGCAGTAAGGAGGTGATCACCACAGCCAGGCAGTAAGGAGGTGATCACCACAGCCAGGCAGTGAGGAGGTGATCACCACAGCCAGGCTGTGAGGAGGTGATCACCACAGCCAGGCAGTATAAAGGAGGTGATCACCACAGCCAGGCAGTGAGGAGGTGATCACCACAGCCAGGCAGTAAGGAGGTGATCACCACAGCCAGGCAGTATAAAGGAGGTGATCACCACAGCCAGGCAGTAAGGAGGTGATCACCACAGCCAGGCAGTAAGGAGGTGATCACCACAGCCAGGCAGTATAAAGGAGGTGATCACCACAGCCAGGCAGTAAGGAGGTGATCACCACAGCCAAGGCAGTAAGGAGGTGATCACCACAGCCAGGCAGTAAGGAGGTGATCACCACAGCCAGGCAGTAAGAAGGTGATCACCACAGCCAGGCAGTAAGGAGGTGATCACCACAGCCAGGCAGCGATGAGGTGATCACCACAGCCAGGCAGTGAGGAGGTGATCACCACAGCCAGGCAGTAAGAAGGTGATCACCACAGCCAGGCAGTGAGGAGGTGATCACCACAGCCAGGCTGTGAGGAGGTGATCACCACAGCCAGGCAGTAAGGAGGTGATCACCACAGCCAGGCAGTGAGGAGGTGATCACCACAGCCAGGCAGTGAGGAGGTGATCACCACAGCCAGGCAGTGAGGAGGTGATCACCACAGCCAGGCAGTGAGGAGGTGATCACCACAGCCAGGCAGTGAGGAGGTGATCACCACAGCCAGGCAGTGAGGAGGTGATCACCACAGCCAGGCAGTGAGGAGGTGATCACCACAGCCAGGCAGTGAGGAGGTGATCACCACAGCCAGGCAGCGAGGAGGTGATCACCACAGCCAGGCAGTAAGGAGGTGATCACCACAGCCAGGCAGTAAGGATGTGATCACCACAGCCAGGCAGTGAGGAGGTGATCACCACAGCCAGGCAGTGAGGAGGTGATCACCACAGCCAGGCAGTAAGGAGGTGATCACCACAGCCAGGCAGTAAGGAGGTGATCACCACAGCCAGGCAGTAAGGAGGTGATCACCACAGCCAGGCAGTAAGGAGGTGATCACCACAGCCAGGCAGTATAAAGGAGGTGATCACCACAGCCAGGCAGTGAGGAGGTGATCACCACAGCCAGGCAGTAAGGAGGTGATCACCACAGCCAGGCAGTATAAAGGAGGTGATCACCACAGCCAGGCAGTAAGGAGGTGATCACCACAGCCAGGCAGTAAGGAGGTGATCACCACAGCCAGGCAGTAAGGAGGTGATCACCACAGCCAGGCAGTGAGGAGGTGATCACCACAGCCAGGCAGTAAGAAGGTGATCACCACAGCCAGGCAGTGAGGAGGTGATCACCACAGCCAGGCAGTAAGAAGGTGATCACCACAGCCAGGCAGTAAGGAGGTGATCACCACAGCCAGGCAGCGAGGAGGTGATCACCACAGCCAGGCAGTGAGGAGGTGATCACCACAGCCAGGCAGTAAGAAGGTGATCACCACAGCCAGGCAGTAAGGAGGTGATCACCACAGCCAGGCAGTGAGGAGGTGATCACCACAGCCAGGCAGTGAGGAGGTGATCACCACAGCCAGGCAGTGAGGAGGTGATCACCACAGCCAGGCAGTGAGGAGGTGATCACCACAGCCAGGCAGTGAGGAGGTGATCACCACAGCCAGGCAGTGAGGAGGTGATCACCACAGCCAGGCAGTGAGGAGGTGATCACCACAGCCAGGCAGTAAGGAGGTGATCACCACAGCCAGGCAGTAAGGAGGTGATCACCACAGCCAGGCAGTGAGGAGGTGATCACCACAGCCAGGCTGTGAGGAGGTGATCACCACAGCCAGGCAGTATAAAGGAGGTGATCACCACAGCCAGGCAGTGAGGAGGTGATCACCACAGCCAGGCAGTAAGGAGGTGATCACCACAGCCAGGCAGTATAAAGGAGGTGATCACCACAGCCAGGCAGTAAGGAGGTGATCACCACAGCCAGGCAGTAAGGAGGTGATCACCACAGCCAGGCAGTATAAAGGAGGTGATCACCACAGCCAGGCAGTAAGGAGGTGATCACCACAGCCAAGGCAGTAAGGAGGTGATCACCACAGCCAGGCAGTAAGGAGGTGATCACCACAGCCAGGCAGTAAGAAGGTGATCACCACAGCCAGGCAGTAAGGAGGTGATCACCACAGCCAGGCAGCGATGAGGTGATCACCACAGCCAGGCAGTGAGGAGGTGATCACCACAGCCAGGCAGTAAGAAGGTGATCACCACAGCCAGGCAGTGAGGAGGTGATCACCACAGCCAGGCTGTGAGGAGGTGATCACCACAGCCAGGCAGTAAGGAGGTGATCACCACAGCCAGGCAGTGAGGAGGTGATCACCACAGCCAGGCAGTGAGGAGGTGATCACCACAGCCAGGCAGTGAGGAGGTGATCACCACAGCCAGGCAGTGAGGAGGTGATCACCACAGCCAGGCAGTGAGGAGGTGATCACCACAGCCAGGCAGTGAGGAGGTGATCACCACAGCCAGGCAGTGAGGAGGTGATCACCACAGCCAGGCAGTGAGGAGGTGATCACCACAGCCAGGCAGCGAGGAGGTGATCACCACAGCCAGGCAGTAAGGAGGTGATCACCACAGCCAGGCAGTAAGGATGTGATCACCACAGCCAGGCAGTGAGGAGGTGATCACCACAGCCAGGCAGTGAGGAGGTGATCACCACAGCCAGGCAGTGAGGAGGTGATCACCACAGCCAGGCAGTAAGGAGGTGATCACCACAGCCAGGCAGTAAGGAGGTGATCACCACAGCCAGGCAGTAAGGAGGTGATCACCACAGCCAAGGCAGTAAGGAGGTGATCACCACAGCCAGGCAGTGAGGAGGTGATCACCACAGCCAGGCAGTGAGGAGGTGATCACCACAGCCAGGCAGTGAGGAGGTGATCACCACAGCCAGGCAGTAAGGAGGTGATCACCACAGCCAGGCAGTAAGGATGTGATCACCACAGCCAGGCAGTAAGGAGGTGATCACCACAGCCAGGCAGTGAGGAGGTGATCACCACAGCCAGGCAGTAAGGAGGTGATCACCACAGCCAGGCAGTGAGGAGGTGATCACCACAGCCAGGCAGTAAGGAGGTGATCACCACAGCCAGGCAGTAAGGAGGTGATCACCACAGCCAGGCAGTGAGGAGGTGATCACCACAGCCAGGCTGTGAGGAGGTGATCACCACAGCCAGGCAGTATAAAGGAGGTGATCACCACAGCCAAGGCAGTAAGGAGGTGATCACCACAGCCAGGCAGTATAAAGGAGGTGATCACCACAGCCAGGCAGTAAGGAGGTGATCACCACAGCCAGGCAGTATAAAGGAGGTGATCACCACAGCCAGGCAGTAAGGAGGTGATCACCACAGCCAGGCAGTATAAAGGAGGTGATCACCACAGCCAAGGCAGTAAGGAGGTGATCACCACAGCCAGGCAGTATAAAGGAGGTGATCACCACAGCCAGGCAGTAAGGAGGTGATCACCACAGCCAGGCAGTATAAAGGAGGTGATCACCACAGCCAGGCAGTATAAAGGAGGTGATCACCACAGCCAGGCAGTATAAAGGAGGTGATCACCACAGCCAAGGCAGCAGGCACTGAGCTAATTGTCCCACAAGGCTCCCTCAGATGTGGAGGCGTGGCGGAGGCTCCCCCAGGGCATCGCAGGTGCATCACGGTGACGCACTCCTCTCATCAATGTTCCAGTCCTTGACAATGTCAAGCTAGACGCTGTTGGAAAAAAAGAAAACGCAAAGCTTCAGGGATCCGCTCGCTGAGTGAGGCCAGCTTGTTTACTTTCTCTCTCTCTCTCTCGCTCTCCTCCCCCTCTTCATCCTTTGTTTTGATGTAGGGCTGGTATCTTATTGGTGCAGATGAAAAGACAGGCTGATTGATCAGGCGCGTGGGGGGGGGGGGGGTATTGATCAGACTTCATCCTCTGCCGCGACCCTTGACCTTCCAATTGACAGCGGCTCCTATAATGAGGCCTTGGAACATAGAGGAAAGGATGGGTGGGGGAGTTTTCTTTTCTTGTTTTCCTTTCTTTTTTTTCTTTTTTTTTTTTGGAAAGAAAGACCCCCAGAGAGGGGATGGGTAACAAACACACCAGGGCCAGCTCAATCAACTTGGTGCCATTGTTGCATTGCAATGCCCTCGATAACCCCAATTTGCATAATCGGCTTGCGCCACATTGTTTGGCCCAGACACATTAAGGTGCGGGTGTCGCAGGCAGCGACACGTGGCTCATTGTTTACTCGCATCAACAACATATGTACTGTTTACTGCAACCACCGAGAGCTGCAGCATTCGCATTCTGCTTTAAGCACTTTTAACCAGAATAAAGCCCATCTACAAGCTCACAACATGTCATAAGCCGCTGTGGATGCTTGTAGATCTGCTATTTTTGCAACAAAAACATACATAATACACTGACAAAAATATAGATTATTTTTAAATATATTTTTTATCCCACGATTTTGTAACCCATTTTTCACCCCTGTGTCAATCTTCTAATGTGATCCTGGGCTCTACACACCCTCCACCAACCTAGTCCCCATATATGGGGGACAAGGGGAGAGCAACGGACTTTAACTCATGCTTCCTTCATGCCTGAGTAAAAATATAGATTATTTAACCCTTTTAATCGTGAAAGCATCTGTGTCATTTTGATGCTGTTTTTGAACATTTTTTAAAGTGTTTGAAAAATGTTGAATAATTTAGAACACAAATCTTTTCTTTTGGGGGTCCTTGGCACAAAACATTTTCAGATGGGGATTCCTGGCACCAAACATTTTCCTTGGCACCAAAATGTTTGAGAACTACTGATTTAGAAGGCATTTGTAGAATCTGTTTTTTTTTTTTTTGGGTTAAACATTTTATATATTTACAATTTTTGTTTAGACAATTCCGTCTTACAATTCCGTTACAAGTATAACAAGCCCAAAATAGGAACACCACGTTGCACCACAGAGACACACATTATATATTATCTGTATGTGTGTGTGTGTGTGTATACATATATATATATATATATATATATATATATATATATAATTGACTCAAATGTACTCAACGTGCCTATTACTTTAGGAAGCATTATTATTTACGATATACATAAAGTGTTTATAGTGTATTTTGTTTACATAGCCCCACGCGGTTTTGTTGACATTGTTTACAACCACATTCCATGGACATTCCATCCGTGTTTCTGCCGACACACCTCTGTGTACACTGTGTGGCCTGTCTGTCGATCCCCACTTTGAAACCTCTTAACCGTTGAGAATGCAAAGTTACATAATACCATAACAGCCCCTGGGCTCAAGCGAAATGGCATTCGGGTTATTCAGATCTGGGGATGGATGGTCGATTGTTATTGTTTTTAAATCATGTTTCTGGGAACATTTGAAGCTTCGAATATCCCTGACTCATCACATTGTTTCATCACAATGGATTCTCAGTTTCTCCCAACTTGATAACAAAACCTTTTATGTCAATAAAGGCCATGCATACTATGCCAAGACAAGTACATTTTATTTGCATAGCACGATTCGTGCTATGCAAATAATACTTCACATTGAAGTACAACCGACAAATATGTATAAACAAACACAGTACGGCAACCCCCCTGAAAGTAGTTGTCCTCAAACATTTCCATGTCAAGGACCCCCGAATTTATGTGTTTGGCAGTGGACCCCATCTGAAAGGATTTCCTGACAAGGACCCCAGCATTGAGGAGATTTGGGTGGTTCAAAGTGTTTAAAAAATGATTCCAAATTTGTAGCATATTTTTCCAAATTGATGGAACGCATTGTGAGCTTGAAGTACAGTCTGGCCTCTGTACTCCCCCCACCCAACGCTCCCTTGCTGCTGTATTTGCGCATTTTTGTATTTCTCCCAATAGGTATGGGAGTTTTTTGTCGTTGGTCATAGTTTCAAACTCACGTCGGGTGTGTGTGTAATCTGTGGGAAGTATGTGTCTCTGATGTCTTGGTATATAGGTGGTTAGAGAGTGTAGCTCTGTTTCCACCACATTGTGTGTGCATAGTCTGTCTTCCCTTGGGAGCGGTGTCTGTCTGTGGCCTTTCTCTATTGCATGCTGTGTTCACTGAGTCTGTAACTATACTAGTCAATGCTTTCCTAAGTTTTGGGTCGTTTACCGTATTCAGCCAATATATATTCTCTTTTTAGTGTTGGTGTTAGATATCAAGGCCTATTACATCTTGGCATTTGAGCCACGGACCACCATTTGATGAGATTTAGTCTCTCAATATTTTGTTGTCATTGGATACGATTTTGTCCACAGTTCCATGCTGTATTGACGTTGGTACCATAGGAGAGATAACAGGCAAACATTGCTCAAAATAACAATATTTCTACATTCTCTAATTGCATAGACTTCTTGTAAATTAAGTAATGCAGATGTTTAACAACAATTTAACTTTTCATGAAAAATGAAGCCAAATGGAACCATAAGGGACAAGGGTCCATCTCAAGAGTTAAATATCTATAAGGGTCCATTTGGTTACCAACACCTTGGAACTCCCTCAAGGACCACTGGTGGTCCCCGGCCGGACTACTGGTTGAAAACCACTGCTGAGTTAAGCCAACGGGTGGGATTGGCCAATTAGGGACTTATATCGGCTAATGCTGATGGGTTTGCTTGGCCAAAGAGGGAAGCATGATGCATCACTTCCCCAAACACACAGACAATTGTGTCAGACAGATACAGACATTTGCGTTTTCCTCAAACCATTGATCCAATTGAATTGCCACTCGTCATTATACATGCCCTGGACACACACGGCAAGCTTGAGACCACTCGGCTATACCTGAAATACACACACACACACACACACACACACACACACACGCACACGCACACGCATAAGCATAAACAGCACCTTTCTTGAATTAATAGATATAGAAATGTAAAAATCTAAAACATATGCAAAAGAATAAGCATGGATAATCCCTTGGACCCGCTGGCAGCACAAGAAATGTGGCGCTGATTGGTCCAGCACTTTGCAATATTGGCTCTAGACAAACACTGTACAGACATGCAGACACACACACCATAAAAACGTATTATGGAAAAGCCCATCTTTGACTCTTGACACAAACGCTATGTGACGTGTGTTTACGTGCTCGACTCCATTTGACATGTCAAAAACAAGCAGGGGGGAAAGTGTGCGTCTTAGGGAGTTGCTCGGGCAAAGACACAAGGAGAAATATTGCATTCCACATCTAGGTGTTGTCACTTTTAATTAACACACTCATACGGACGTGTGTGTACAATAACACACACACACACACACACACACACACACATACACACACACACACACACACACACACACACACACGCACGTAACCACCTGTGTGGGTATTTCCATTTCTGCTTACAGGTAAAACAATTGTGTACAATGTGTTCAATCAGCCATACACGCAATACTCTCACTCTCAAATTGCTCTCTCTCTCTCTCTCTCTCTCTCTCTCTCTCTCTCTCTCTCTCTCTCTCTCACGTGTGCTTCATTACTATACTTGTGAGGACATCAACATTATAGGATGGCAATTTTATTAGCTTTTCTTTTTTTAACCGTCACTCTAGCCACTTAAAAATATCTGATCTACAAGCTCACAATGTGTCGCGATGTGACGCATTGTGAGCTTGTAGAACTTGTAAAAGATGTTTATACATTTGAAAATGAATTCTGGACTTTAATTATTTATTTCTACATTGCAGTGTTGTACCTGTACTTAAGTAAAAATATTGGGTACTTTTAACACCACTGGACACTGGCGTGCAGCTGCCAGCTACATAATGTGACCATGCTTAATCCTAAGGCTGATGCAAAGATACAGTCTACCATTCATTTTCAATGGAAGCCAGTGAGGATACAAAGATTCATCCAACATTTGTAGCTGTATCTACAACAGCTACAAAAAAGTTTACCTATTTTAGCTACAAAGATACAAATACACTGTGTAGCTTTGCATCTTTGTATATTTTGCATCGGCCAGTGTGCATGCAGCATAATCGCTCTTTTTCAAATTGTAAACTTAAATCTAAAATGTTCTTATTAACCATGAAACAAAGAATGGTCCTCATTGACTATTTCTCAAGGTCTACTAGTGGGGACATTTGGCACACGCATAGTAATGCACAGACGCACGCACACGTCTAACACACACGTCACACTCGCATGCACCAAGCCTGGCAGCACCACTCGTCGTATGAATCTAAATTGTGCACATTTGGCACACAATTTATCTTTTAATTGTTCAGATAAGTGTAAATATGCCCTGCCAATCGCAAGTACGCCCTCAAAGATATTGTGCAATAAACTCTCTGCTATGTGACTAAAAGGAACACTTTGGTTGGGCTCAGGGCTTTTAGAGGTGCTCACAATGGACATCTCAGGTACTGTTGACTCATTCAGACAGATGGTTGTGTTGGAGCGGGTCTCAAACATTTGACAGGCATTGATTTATTTTATTGATTCATGACCCAATCTCAGCGGAGCATATACAGACGGTCCTGTGTTTTACGAGGGAGTCTTTAAATGCTTGCCGTAAGTTATTGCAGTATATGTCCGTAGTCCATGGTACTTTGTCTCAACTTTTCATTCTGTAATACTATGTCGTTTTAATAACGTAAAATAAAGATGTGTGGTATGCACATGTAACGTAACCTTCATGTA
This sequence comes from Protomyctophum parallelum, assembly GCF_964188405.1. Classification (NCBI taxonomy): domain Eukaryota; kingdom Metazoa; phylum Chordata; class Actinopteri; order Myctophiformes; family Myctophidae; genus Protomyctophum; species Protomyctophum parallelum. Next base: position 31,499,814 of record NC_139713.1, read on the forward strand.
ACGTAACCAGGCAGTCTGTGACATGATGTCATTCATCAATGACATGACTTGATGACAACACATTTGATTCTGACCGCCGTTGACGTCCACTTTGAATGTTACATTAAATATTTCCAGGAATAAACGAACAATATATGTGATTTTTTTATGATTTTTTTTATAATGTGCATGGAGTTAATTCCTTAGCCTAGAGGCACAGCGTCCACAGCGTTGAGACCACTACATTCTACCATTTCATACTAGTTTAGCCCTTAAAAACCCATTAAAACCGGGAACGCATCTGTGTCGTTTTAGGTTGGGTTTTTTTTACGTTGGCTATTCAAAAGTTGAAAAGCGTATGTGCTATTTTTGAATGTTTTTGACATCTCAAAAATGAGATGGGTATTTGTTGTATCTGCCTCAGGTCTGGAGAAGGGTCCATTTGGACCTCTGGTGGTCTCCGAACCAGGCGTTGAGAAACAGTTTGTCATAAAACAGATACAAAAAAACAAACAATCCTCATGAAACCTGCATGAGATCAATAATTAGACCTTCTCTCAGAAGATATATAAAACATATACTGAAGATAACTGTCTACCATGATCTGTCTGTTTGCAACCGTATTGCAGCCTTTAACTCAACTGTCTGTGACCCCATACAGTTGCAAAGCGTAAATTGCAGTAAATAAATTGTATTGGTGATAACCACATCTCTTACCTGTATGCCTGTGGGGTTTTTTCCACCCCCACCGTGCCAAACGCTATTACCGCTCTCTCAGTCACCGGTGCCAATTCTGATTCACCCAAACACACAATTCCAGTCAGTGCACTTGCGATGCAAACCTTAACCGCTTAAGACCTCATGTCTATTCTGTCGACGCCATGTGACTGTGCGTCTTGTAGGACCGGCAATTTAAGAGTGTTCTATTTTCGTCCATGCTAAGCCCCTTATCCCTAAACTATACTATGCCTTTTTGTCTCCACCAGGCCGAAGGCATGTGGGGAGAGTATGTTTTGCACTCCGTCCGTCCGCGTGTCCGTCCGTTTGTGTGTCCGTCCGTCCGTCCGTCCGTGTGTCCGTGAGCAGCTAATCTCGGCCACCGTTAACCCGCTCGATGCCAAATTTTGCACACACACTCCCTGGATGCCAACGATGAACCTCTGCCCCAAACTTTCCAGAACGGCCTGTTATAGCGCCACCAGGAGGCCGCGTTGTGCAAAACAAGTTTTTGCACAGTACACCTACAGATTTTGTCCAAACATCGCGCAAATTGCTACACAGTCTCTCTAGAGCCATTCAACGAAACGGCTCTTTCACATTTCTCAGACTCCATCCTGATTGGTTAAGATTGGCTTCCAAAGTTCACAGGAGTGCTCAGTTTCAAACAAAATGCTGCAAATCATGAACACATCGCGTGATTTCCGTGAAATTGTGCACGCACATTCCCACTAGGCCGAGGACGAAATGACACATGAACAATTTCAACTCAGCCTCAAGGTGGCGCTATAACTGGCCCAAAAGTGTTTTTACCTCTAACTGCACGGATCTGTGGATAACTTTGTATGCCAACTCCCTAGAGGCCAAGGAAAAACCTTTGCCTGGAATTTTTCACATCTGCTCTTTATAGCGCCACCAGGAGGCCGACATATGTAAAACACATTTTCTATTATTACTCCTTCAGATTTTATCCAAATTTCACGCAAATCGGTACACATGATCTCCATAGTCATGTGATCAAGACAGGTTTTTTTGATTTCTCATATTCCATCCTGATTGGCCACGATTGGCTCCTACACTTTTCAGGAGTAGCCCGCTTTGTACAAATCGCCACAACTCCTCAACGTAGCGTCCGATTGCGATGAAACTGTGCACGCATATTCCTACTAGGCTGAGGAACAAATGCCACTTGACAGTTTTCAACAGCCTGAAGGTGGCGCTACAACAAGCCAAGTCGCGTCATGCACTCGCACACACACACACACACACACACACACACACACAACCGGTCGATGCCAAATTTTGCACACACACTCCCTGGATGCCAACGATGAACCTCTGCCCCAAACTTTCCAGAACGGCCTGTTATAGCACCACCAGGAGGCCGCTTTGTGCAAAACAAAAACATTGTACCTGCATCCCTCCAACACCAACCTCCGGCCCAAATCTTCCTCAACAGCCTGTTATAGCGCCACCATGAGGCCACAACCTGACCTGCCCTGGTGGAGACCTGTGCCGATTGGCACTTTATCTAGTTTTTTTTTACTATTTTGAAGAAAGAAAAATTAAATGGTTAAAATGGCCAATCTACAAGCTCAGTCACAATCACAACACAGCAAAAAGTTTTGGTTTGATGTCTGTTCTGTTCCGTTATGTCCATATGTTATGCCCATATGTGTTTCAAACCTTTATGATCTGCTGTAAACCATTTCCTCCCCGGGGACACTAATAAATAACCTTGAACCTTGAACAAAGTGTCGATTTTAACTATTCAAAAATGTTTTTCAAAATAGTAAAAAAGGCAAAGTAGTTTAGGGTTAAGGACGAAAACGGAGCGCCTAGTGTAGACCAGGGGAATTGATTGATTGAAATATTTATTAACAGTTTGCAGAATTACAGTACATTTCAAGCACAAACTCAATACAAAGACTAATTAAGCATTACACTTGTTTACAAGAGGGTCCACCTTGTTCAATTCATCAAAACATTTAGAGACGTACAAATAGTAGTCTCTGAATGAGAGAGATACTCTTTAAGAGTTTTAACTTGACTTCAGTTCTGTAGAATTTCAGCTTATAGATGGCGCTCTTATCATCATACATCACATTCCGTGCTCAATCAATCAAATCATCACAAATGTCAATGAAGGCGGCTCTCATCCTGATTGGATGAAGGCTGGCTAAAAACGCCAAAAACGAAACCTATGGTTTTTTGATCACAGGGTCAACTGGGGACAGGGAGGAACTCCTTATAATCAGCACACTCTATAGTAGGGAGGATACTGTAAATATATATTTGAATTAAGTGAAATCACTGAATATACCTTTAAGGTAGCAACTCTTTCACTTTCAGTCCAGTGTGTGACTACTAGTCGAGCAAGAGTAGCAAACATCTTGCAAGTGAATCAAAAATGGTTGTTTCAGCCTGGACTGTACCGTACTGTATGTAACGCTATAGTCCTAACGACGTCAGAACGACGTTGCACGGCATTTTGTATTCGCAAACTCCTTTTTTTCTGAAGCAAGCCTTTTCGTGACGCTCGGTCGTTTTTTAATAAGACCAAGTCATTTTTCTTCCAGTGGACCGTATCGCATTCACCTTACCATACATTTTATGACATTTTTCCATACTTCCTCACCCAAAAGAGGGATCAGAATACCTTACCAGGAGGGGGAAAAAGTTCCAGCAATCTTCCGAGAAACTTCCAAAAAAACGTCAACAGAGCCTCTCCTTCTCCCTTTTCCCCTGGAAAGTGTTCAAGTTTCAGCCATCACGTTTGTTGAATCGGAGACCCCCGCGCAAAACTGGTGTCAATCTCCAGGGCTTCGATGCCTTAACCTGGTTAATACCCCCCCCCACACACACACACACACACACACACACAAAAACCCTTCCACTTTGTGTTTTTATGGACAGGCGTCACTGCGAGTGTATTTCAAGTAGGCCGACTAATGAGCGTTTTTAACCACCTCCATATGGACGTGCCCGGGTGACTAGACGCTCCAGCAGTAGCGGTGGCAGGCTGTGGTGTGCTGACTGTGCCATACTCTGCACCCCTGCACATTTAATTCTCTCCCACAGGCAATAGAGTTAAACCGAGGGCAAGCCCATTGACTGTTATTGTTTACCACAGAGCCCACAGTCGCAGCCAGACACTGTGACGTTATGATGTCAAGGAACATTCATGCAGGTTCAGATCCTCATGGCTCTTGTACTGTATGGCCCCGCGATGTCAATTATCCAGTGACGTTGGCGGCGTTGGTGTTCGCCGTTGTGGATGTTGAGATGACAGAGAGAGAAAGTGAACCGGTTGTGGGCAAAGTCGGCCCCAGTACTATAGTGTTCCTCTGTCAATATTATTAACTCTTTGTGTTTTGTTTTCGTAAATTAACACCCTTCTTGTAGATCTTCTATGGTTTTTTTTTAGTCTTAATGAGCTTTCTACCCGACAGAGACGATAATACTCGAGCAAATATTCAATGCTCAAAAGTATACATTACAAAGTATATTTTCAGAAATGGTCTCTCAGCTATTTTCACTATTATTCGAAATAGGGATTAGTTAGTTCATAATAATATATTGTTAACAGTCCCAGAGTCCCTTCCTAGAAAGGTAGATTGACTCAAAAGTAGCCTACTGTATTCCTATTTGAAATGTAGCAGAGGGAAAGCAGCTTGCAAAGCCCTGTACTCAAACTAGAAAAAGTGCCCCTCGGTGCATAAGTCTCCACCAGGATAGGATAGGAGTCGGGACTGTTTGTGACGCAACAGTATACCATATTCATAATGCTTAGTAATGTTATGAAGATGAATGCATGTTGTGTTTTCAATAAATGGCTGGCATACATTATACATGACGGATCCGGCTTGATTACATGACTATAAATATCATGTCTACCAACGTATAAGTTGTCCAGTCAAAAGTCGTCGTCCTGTCCTCCTGGTGGCGCTCTAAGACCCAAACCACACCAGCTGCAACTCCTTGCAATTACTCACAACTCCTTGCAACAAAACAAACCACACCAATGCAACTCCTTGCAACTGACATTGGGAATAATGGTTGCAAGTAGTTGCAATAGTTGCATGTTGCAAGGAGTTGCATGGCGAGTTGGCGACCCTCTGATGTGGTTAGGGCTTAAATTGCAGAGTTGAAAAATGCAGGCCAGACGTTTTTCCTTTGGCCTTTGGCCACGCAGATTGGTGCAGTTATAGTAAAGACATGGCCTGTTATAGCACCACCATTAGGTTGATTTGAAAAATGTCAAGTGGCATGTCTTCCTCAGCATAGTGGGAATCAGCATTGTACGAAATGGGCCACTCCTGAAAACTTTAGAAGGCAAATCAAACAGACCCGTCTTGATCACATGACTATAGAGATAATTTGTACCCATTTGTGTGAGATTTGGATAAAATCTGTGCGAGTAATATAAGGTTTTGCAAGAATCGGCCTCATGGTGGCGCTATAACAGGCAGATTGGAAATGCAAGGCAAAGGGTTTTCCTTGGCCTCTAGGGAGTATGCATACAAAGTTGTACACAGATCGGTGTGTTCATCATTTGTTGCATTTTGTTCAAAACCAACAATCCTGCGAGCTTTGGAAGCCAATCTTAGCCAATCGGGATGGAATATGGGAAATGGGACAGATTGCATGATGTATGGATAAAATGTGTATACGTAATGTAATGAAATGTGTTTAGCAAACATCTGCCTCTTGGTGGACACATGGACGGACAGACGGACGGAGTGCAAAACATACTCTCTGATCTCTCCCCATGCCTTCGACCTGGTGGAGACAATTCATGCTGTTAGTGAGCTTGTAGGTCGGCTATTTTCAGCAAGGGACATTATAAATATATATTATAAATGAGGCTTCAGTGTCCGGTCTGAGAGACATCTTTGTATTAAAGCTCATCTTAATTGCATGTCAAAACCACATATTGTCCCTTTCTTAAAATAATAAGTCCAAAAAAATGGAATAAAGTGAAACAAATACTTAGAATATAATGTTTATTAAAAGAAAAAAAGTGCAAGAATCAGTTTCCATGTGTTCCTTTTCTATTTCTGTTCAGACTATCCCCCACTGTGATTCAAGTGGTCAGAAATGTGATTAGGAACATTATAGCCATTGACTTGCTATGCCGATCATGCACCTCACATGATGATGACAACAACAGCCACTAGCAGAGAGTGACCATAGCATTGGTGAGGGGTTGGATTGGACATGGATCTCATGTGTCTGAGATTAGAGTAGCACGGGAAAACACAACAGTTGTCGACTCGGGCCTTGTGATTCTAATTAGCCTGTTGTTTCTGTGTCGATTGTGTTGTCACCAGAAAGACACTCTCTCTGTCTTTTATTACTGTCTCTAGCCCAGTGGTCAAGAATATATATATTATATATATATATATATATATATATATATATATACACATACACATACACATACACACACACACACACACACACAACTGGAGACTCCACAAAACATTATCATATTCAAACTGGAGACCCCCCCAAAACAGCCTGACAAGCACTTGGAATTCTAGGAGTTGAAGCATTATATTTTTCTCGACTCTGTTACCAATTTACCACAGAAGAATATTGTGAAAATGGCACATCTGCAACGTCACAACGCCTCTTCTTATATTATTAGACAATTTGGCCACAATGTTTGGCCAGTTTTTACATTCGTTTGTTGATTGATTTTGACGCAGTCATCTTTTTTCTTAAATTGTTTTCTCCTTTTGGCTTTTTTTTTTAGTCCTTACAATTTCACTTCACTATCATCTGCGGACCTCCCCAAAATCATGTGGGGACCACCCTGAGGAAAGGATGGATAGATACGAAACTATCCATCCTTTCTTCCTTCCTTCCTTTCCTCCCTCTCCTCTCATCCTCCCATATCTGTGTACAGCATAAGGCTAGTGGCAGTGTGGGAAAGTAACTAAGTATATTTACTTAAGTACTGTACTACGTTGTGTACTTTACCTGAGCATTTACAATTTCCAGTTACTTTGATTATTATTAATCAATCAATCAATTATGAAGTAATTATATTAATATACATTGAACAATTCAGCCCTATATACATTTTGTCGATTTGAAAATATTTGTATACATTTGATTACATCTTGATGCCAATAGTATACATTACAATAGTATACAATGGTATACATTTTGAATTCTGGTTATTTTACTTGTAACGTACTAAGTATAGTTCTACACTGCAGTATCGATCACTTTTATGTAAGTAAAACAATTGAGTACTTTTCCCACCAGCACTATAGCTGGGCTATATGGAAAGCCCGCTCTCAGCACACTGACTGAACATGACTGATCCATCGGCCCAGCAGCGTACGCTACTACGGTGACATTACAGAGTGGGTGTGATTCTCTGCTCCACCTGCCAGGTCCCGTTCCCGCTACACCGCCACACGGAGGGCTCTGGGTAAAGGAATGACACCACCATGTGTTGTTTAGCTTTTTACTTTCCATGAACTGTTGGAGAGACAGATGGGGTGCGCCATGATGGGGCCCGCGTATAGTCATCGGAATAACGGTCTGACTGCATTTGCATTTGTCGCCCTAGACACTACCTCTCCAGTCACAGAGATCCCTCAAATATCATCTATCCAGCTCGTTCACCCAGTCACCACATTGTGGTGGAGGGAGGCCTATGGAACTGTGTTCGAACCCTACAAACCCTACAAACCCTCCCGCGCACTCAGATCAGCCAACGCAGGGAAGCTGGAAGTACCCTCACTAAAAACGCCGGGACAACGCTCCACACGTCCCAAACTCTTCTCCCTTCTGGCTCCAAAACAGTGGAATGCACTTCCCATTGCAGTCAGAACTGCAGCATCACTCCCAATCTTCCGCCGTAGTCTGAAAATGTGCTCCGCGGTGCCATGGGAATCTTAAGTTGTGTGTGTGTGTGTGTGTGTGTGTGTGTGTGTGTGTGTGTGTGTGTGTGTGTGTGTGTGTGTGTGTGTGTGTGTGTGTGCGTGCACACGCTTGGGTGGCATTGGCGCACTTCAAACCATCGGTGTAATATCGACCTATGACAGCCTAATGGCAGTGCTACTCCCTGCAACGTAGAATATTATACGTTATTTAAGTCAAAGTCTGGAATTCAAAATGTACATTAAAAGTACAAAAGTATCTGCATCAAAATGTACTTAAACCAACAGTATAAAAGTAGTCGTTATGCAGATTGTCCAATTTCACAAGTTTTCAAAATGTATAAAAATCGTTTGAAAATGGCAGATCTACAAGCTCACAATGCGTACATTATCCGTTAAAAGATATAACCGATACAAGCTTACAACGACTTGCTTGATCAGCTATTATCAAGATATTTGGCGAAACTAAATAATGAACTATTGTGAAACATTTGGATTAATGTTTTTTGGAGGGGGGGTTCAGATGGGGGTCCGCTGACTATGTTTAATTTAGGGGGCCCTAGAGATGGAAATGTTTGAGAAACCATTTATATATATAGGCTACCACATGCCTTGGCTCTTGTTTTTCTTCTGTTCCTCTTGAGCTGCTGTGAAGAAGACCCATGTCTTCATCTTATAGCTTCATTCGGATTGTATAGTTTTGATTCTCGACCCGTGTGACCATGCATGCCAGCGCTTCAGATATACAGCAGCACACACACCACTATCCATACAGGACAGGCTGCCCTTCCATGCTAAGCGTATACGTAAATGACAGCTGTCATCGGCATTAGTAAAAGATTAAAGCCGATTTGTATGCCCCGATGTATATATTTATATATCTGCAGTCATCTTTAGTATTATTCTGTATGGCGGTGGCAACAAAACACCTCCGATTCTGTTCAGACTCATTTCGTTTCTGTTTTCGGAACTCTGTTTCATAACTGAAACGGAAACTGAAACTCATAATCCAAAACTGTTACTTTAAATGATTCAATTTCAACACTTGCAAAAGTAGAAAACCGACGAGCTCGAAACGCGCTTTTGTGTTTCGCTGTAGCATGATCAAATAGGGCCTTAATTTACAAAATTAAAATTAAAAAGTTAAAACATGGAGATAATTGGTTTCTGCCCGACAGTAATATTTTCACCTTTAACCTCTTGAACCCCAGTGTTTAACATTAGCCAGAAAGAAATTGCGACCCTTTGTGAGCTTGTAGATCTGCTATTTTTGGTGTAGAGTAAGCAGTAAGCTAGTCAAAGCGAGTCCCGCTCTCTATTACTAACGGACAACGGGTGTATTTGTTGAAGGGAATTCCGTCCTCCGTGACAGACAGTCACCATGAAAAACCACACAAAGTTGGACATGATATGTGTTTTTGTACCGAAGGTATCTCTGGATTATATCCTTAATGGCTTTAATGGCTGTTCTGTGACATGGCATTATAGAGCCCAGCATCTCCTTACAAGGTATCAAGCGCCATGGAATCCCATTGTCACAAAAGCTTTGGAAGATTCAATTTGTGGGCCTTTTTGTCCCAACCATGACCCTTCATCCATATGTATTGGGAACCTAATCTGTGCTACAATACTTCATATTGTCTAACGCTCTTGTCAATGCCAATCCATCTACGTTATTTTATATAATTTTTAACCTCCTCTAAATCATCCACCACCAAATAAAAACAACAAATGAGGTAAAAAGCATTTGGGGTTTGCACTTTAGAAGGGCCACACTGTCCACAGATTAAAAGCCTGGGTGCATTAATGGATTATGGAACAATGTTTTTCTTTTTTTTTACTCCCCCGTTTGACTCACGCCGCACCGCAGTCACTTGTTCAGATGTCGTGGTGGGATTATCAGTGGTGTAAAGTAACTAAGTACATTTACTCAAGTACTGTAGTTAAGTACAATTTTGAGGTATTTGAACTTTACTTGAGTATTTCCAATTTTCAATGCTTTAACTTCTACTCAACTACATCTCAGAGCCAACTAAAATTATTTGAAAACTTTACTTTGGAGATTTAAATTTTGATTAGAAAACATACAATTAACCACTTCAACCCTATACATTTCGCCCATTTGAAAATAGCAAGCTCAGAATGTGTCGTGATGCTTGTAGATCTGCTATTTTCAAAAGATTTTGTACAGATTTTGAACTTGTGTGAGATGGGACATTCTGCAATATGAGTACTTTTACTTGAGTACATTTTGAATACAGGACAAATATTCTATACTTACTTATGGTAAGTAAAAACATGTGAGTACTTTTTTCCACAACTGGGGATTATTGTACAATGCTCTAACTGGAAGCACTGTCCTGTGCACTGAAATGGAAGTGAGAAGCAGTTGGATGAGGTCAGACAGTAGAAACGGTGTTTAATGGAGTAGTTCGCCCAAAATATGTCTTTTTTATATCAATATAAACATCCCATATGCCCTGAATTCTTGGAGATTTGTTTGTTTTTGTCGCATTCCTGAGCCAATGACAAATTTGACAAATGTGTTTTGCAAAAATCCACCTGCCGGTTCACTATAACAGGCCAATGTGAAAATGGTGGGATTTATTCCTCGGCCCAGTAGGAATGTGCACGTGGAACATTTCACAGTAATCGCACACTGCGTTCATGATTTGAGGCATTTTGTTGAAAACCAAATGTTAGCCACAATGTTAGGGAGTGTGTGTGCACAGTTTCGTAGCGACTAGGCCAGCGGTGCCGGAGATTTCGAGTGTGCATGAAAATGTTTCACGCAAAAATGTGAATCGGCCTGTTGTAGCGCCACCATGAGGCTCCTTTGAACATAAACGGCATAAGTGGCCTTTCATCCTCGGCCTAGTGGGAATGTGCGTGCAACATTTAAAAAAAATTGCCTGAGGCAAAAAAATAGCTTGAGGCATTTTGTTCAAAACGGATCAATACTGCTAAACTCTTAACCAATCGGGATGGAATATAGAAAATCAGACAGATCTGTGTTGATCACATGACTACAGAGAAAGTGTGTACCAATTTGCGTGAAGTAGCCTATGGATAAAATCTGTATAGGAGTAATATTAAAAAAAATGTTTTGCAAAAATCAGCCTCATGCTGGCGCTATAACAGGCCGTTCTGGAAGATTTGGGGCAGAAGTTCGGAATTGACCTCCAGGGAGTGTGCGCACAGTTTGGTAGTGACGGGGCCAATGGTGCCGGAGATTAGCATGGTAACAGATGGAAGACACATGGATGGATAGGGGAACGGAGGAGACAATGACTTCCATCTGCATCAGTTATGGTTTATGCTCTGTTCCCATGTTACATTAAGTCGATTAAATAACAGTCTTTATTGTGTCTCTAATTTAATTTAAAGTCGAGATGAAGTGGAAGTGGCTTGGAACAAACACTTTTGTACTTAGATGTCTTTAGGGCTGTCACACTTAGGAAATGTATACTTGACGATTAATTGTCATGCAAATAATTGCGAGTTAACGATGAAATAGTTCTTTTGTTGTTAAAAATAATTAAATACATTTCTGTTTGGCTTTTAGGCTTCGTAAACAAAAGATGCACTTGCAATGGGCCTGGTCTACAAGATTCACTACACTACTAAGAAACCCATATACCTGTCAAAATACTTTTTGAATGGCAATGAAGTGCACAATCACTACACCAGAGGGAGTTCAACAAACCAGGTGCAACTTAGATTTGGCTCAAACAAGGGGTTAAATTAATTTAGCTCCTATGCCACTAAAATGTGGAACGCCCTACGAACGGCCATTAAGAAATATGAATCCCTAGACTCCTTCAAAACCACTCTCAAAGAGCACTTACGGACGGCTGCAATTCAAAACTGGCCCCTCTATTGTGCTGTAGCCTACTTGTGCTTTCATTTGAAATGACAAACTGTGATCAATCCACAGATCAATCCACACATTTGCAATCAATCAATCAGCACAGGGGAGATAGGACAAGTAATATACAAAGACGACATATTTAATAACTTTATTATTTAAAACATTAAGTAAGCTTGTAGATCTGCTATTCCCACTATTTCTGAAAATGTTTGAAACAACGATTATGTAAAATAATTGAGATTAGGCGATTAGTAATTGTGACAGGCCTAGATGTCTTGTCTTACACCATTGTATTATAAGTGAGGATGATTTGTTTTATACGATACAATGTTGCAATCTTCCATTTATTGATTTATGGGTTTTCAACAGGTGGTCCATGACGGTATTGTATGTGGTCCCTGGCCATACATTTAGTAATGTAGAAATTTTTATTTTATTTTATCGACATTGAGAAACAATGCAGTAAATGACCTGGTGACGATGATGAGGCGTCAATGTTGTCATTTAATAGGAAGTCGGACGTCAAGAACTTCCACAGAAAAAGGCAGTTAGAATCTCAAGGGAAACTGTACCTGTAACTGTATTGCCTGGTTGAGTCACCGTTATTATAGGAAATGTGTCCATAATCAATAGCAGCATGTGTACACTCGCTCATACATACAGTACGTTGCAATGAACAGCAACATGAGTTCAATATGGAAGGTACATTTGTCCCCATATCCCCTCCTCCCAACACAACAGTGGTCCCCAGGTTGATTCTCAGTCAGGGTGGTGGTCCCTAGGTTGATTCTCAGTCAGGGTGGTGGTCCCCAGGTTGATTCTCAGTCAGGGTGGTGGTCCCCAGGTTGATTCTCAGTCAGGGTGGTGGTCCCCAGGTTGATTCTCAGTCAGGGTGGTGGTCCCTAGGTTGATTCTCAGTCAGGGTGGTGGTCCCCAGGTTGATTCTCAGTCAGGGTGGTGGTCCCCAGGTTGATTCTCAGTCAGGGTGGTGGTCCCCAGGTTGATTCTCAGTCAGGGTGGTGGTCCCCAGGTTGATTCTGTCAGGGTGGTGGTCCCTAGGTTGATTCTTAGTCAGGGTGGTGGTCCATAGGTTGATTCTCAGTCAGGGTGGTGGTCCCCAGGTTGATTCTCAGTCAGGGTGGTGGTCCATAGGTTGATTCTCAGTCAGGGTGGTGGTCCCCAGGTTGATTCTCATTCAGGGTGGTGGTCCCCAGGTTGATTCTCAGTCAGGGTGGTGGTCCATAGGTTGATTCTCATTCAGGGTGGTGGTCCCCAGGTTGATTCTGTCAGGGTGGTGGTCCCTAGGTTGATTCTTAGTCAGGGTGGTGGTCCATAGGTTGATTCTCAGTCAGGGTGGTGGTCCCCAGGTTGATTCTCAGTCAGGGTGGTGGTCCCCAGGTTCATAATCAGTTGAAAACCCTTGGATTACACTGTAGCACTGGTGACACAATGTCATATCGCAATGGGAGAGTTAATCTGATTAAGACCTAAGGCCGATTCTATACGAATGCCTTCTAAAACTGTTTTCTGATAAATTGTATGTTGCTAGTACTCAAACTTTTTCATGTCAAGGACCCCCAAAATGAAATGCATTTTGGCCTCCATCTCAAAATATTTTGTTCAAGGGACCCCCTTTTTGAATAGCCAAAGAAATCTAACATGACATACAGTAGATGCACAGCACACTGAAGACTTGTTTAAAAAATAGTAATAATCAAATCTATTTGCCAAAAGGCTTTGTGACGCGTTGTCAGCTTGTTGATCGGCTATTTTTGGCTAATGTTCCACCCAGAATACGGATGCTGGCCGTGTTAACTGTTATGTGGTTAAATGTCCAGTCAACAACTCACTTCTCACTTCTCCCCATCATATCCTGGGACAATGCTGAAGCCATCAGTAAAATGCTTTCACTGTTAGTCAAGTATGCAAAGAAATACAGATCTTATGATTTGTTTAAAAAAAGAAATAAAAGAATGAGTACAGTACTATAGACATTGACCAAACGCTGAGTTGCAGACATTCATCATGTGCAATTAACTTAAGCAGAACATATGCTCTTACATTGCTTTGTTTAAAAACTTGTGTCAAAATGTTAAAGCTTTATAATCTGTTTCTAATCTTTGATATAGAGTTTTCAGGTGGGGTTAAACAGTTTTATCTGAAGATGGTCTAGAGAGAGATCGTTGCAGATCCATTAAGGATACACACAGATCATTAATCAGTTTAAAATGTATTGTGTTCCAGGTCCAATTTCGTCTTCTCATTCTTTTGTTTCATTACTTCTAATTTAACCGCAAGGGTGCCAGCTCGAACCCGGGCTCCCCCAGAGTCAGTGTCAAAGTGTCCTTGAGCAAGACACTGAACCCCTAATTCTTCCCGATGTGCAGGTTGGTGCCTTGCATGGTTTCCTCTTCCATTGGTGTATGAATGTGTGGGAATGGGTGAATGTAATGCACAATCTATGTAAAGCGCCATGGATAAAGGTCCTATATAAATGCATCATTTTCCATTTATCTTGTAAGGCAGTGATTCCCAAACTTGTTCATGTCAAGGACCCCCAAATTGACACTAATTAGTCCACAGACCCCCATTTGAAAAGGTAATGCCATGAAGGGACCCCATAAGAGAATAGTTTTACGGCTCTAGCAGTGATTCTCAACCCGTTTAATTTTAAGGACCCCCGGTTTGACATGCATTAGTCTACGGATCTCCATTTAATGGCATTTCCATCTCTGGGACCCCCAATTTATATTGTAAAATCAATGTTAATTGACCCAAATCCATTTGGTTCCAAACTATCATTTAGCTGGGGATCCCCTGGAACTCCCTCAAGGACCCCTAGGGGTCCCTGGACCCCACTTTGGGAACCATTGTTGTAAGGGTTCTCTCTCCTGGATTGGACACAACCAGGTGGTATCCTGACCTGTGAGGAAGAGAATCTGCAGAAGCACTCCACACTACAAATTAGAAGAGTATTCTTATACAGTAGGTGCAAGGCTCAAAGGTACCAATGGAAATGCCAGCACACAATAAATGTCCTTTTATTACCTCTGACGAACAGACAACGGACACATTTCGGCTAGATGGGCCGTCGTCAGCGTTGTGGTATCCATCCTGACCAGTAATTAAACTGTCATGTTTTGGCCCGGATGGTTAGCTCAACCGTCTGGGCACCTAGGCTGCCAAGCCAGCCGGATGGCGTGCCGTGGGTTTGACTCCCGAGCCCGACGGCCTTTGCCGCGGCCCACGTGTCACTCCCCATCTCTCTCCCCCTTTCCTGTCTTACTGATTTTTTTTTTGCGGCTTACGCCTTTTTTATTGATTTTTGAAGGGACAGACAGTAGGCTGACAGGAAACGGGAGAGAGATGGGGGGATGACATGCAGTAAAGGCCGTGTCGGGTCCGGGAGTCGAACCCGCGGCACTGGATTACCAGTCCGGTGCCCAGACCGTTACGCTACGGCCTGGGCCCTGTCTTACTGATTTACAGTAATTACTGTACCCTATCAATAAAAACGCCAAACAAATATCTTTAAAAAAAAACTGTATTTTTTTTATCACACCCGTGTGAAGTGAGGGGTGCTCTTATCATCATACATCATACGTCATCTCATTCTGGTCAATCACAATTTGCGTCCTCACTTTTGTCATCAATGTTTGTGTTTACACAATTTTGTGTTGCACAAACCCTCCAAACTAGTCATAGGAAACGGTAGCAAAACAATGTTCGTATTTACACAAACCCTCGAAGCTGGATTTTTTGTTTTGGGCTTTTGGTTTCATGAAAACACTGAGCTTTGTGGTGGGATTTTTCTCTATGGCATGAACCCGTCATCTGTCATGGGTTCAAATGTTATCTCCCTATATACCATCAAATCCAGGAATATCTGTGGAATTGTCCTATTTTAGGAAGGAGACATACTATTGTGTCTCCTTCCTAAAGTAAGTGAGGTGCTTTGATACTTTGAACTTTGATCATGTCGAGTGGTTCGTACCCCGAGGGTGCGGGTGTGTGTGCAGGGCTATTCCAAAACAATTCGACTCAATCTCCTTGCGTAACGCAAAAGGATGGGGAATGACCTTTATGTGTGCATGCTTCAGAGCATCTGCTTTTGCCTCCCCTCCTGTCTGTACATAGTGTACCAGTCTACAAGGATGCTGACTGTAGGACATTGGGTCATTATTCTCTATCTTAACCCATTAAGACCTGCAGCCGATTCTACAAATGCCTTCTAAATCCTAGCGGTTTCCTGAAAAAACTTTGTTACTGTATCGGTGGTTCTTTTTCATGTAAATGAACGTCAAAATCGTATGTATTTGGCCATATTTTGACCCCAAGATCAACGATTTGAGTTAAAAATGTAAAAATATATATTTTTTCTAAGATTTGTCACATATTTTCACGATAAAAAGATTATAAAAAATAGCAGATCGGCTTGGGCCGCGGTCGCGTCATCCAGGCACCTATCCGGCCTGACCTTGTGTCGTGGGTTCGAGTCTCGATCCTGACGACCTTTGCCACATGTCTCCCCCCCATCTTTCTCCCCATTTCCTGTTGTAATACTGTAAAATCTATCAAAAGCCAAAAATTAAAATAGCTCATAGTGTGACACTTTGTGTCACGCTTTGAGCTTGTAGATCTGCTATTTTGTTTTTATAGCCAAACTATAAAACAATGGTTTTAAAGTGGTTAAAATGTGAAGATGACACAGATAATTTCCCGGTTTTGATGGGTTAAGCTCTCATTGTCCTCCGGAATGGAAAAGGGACAGTGGTGATGGGTGAAGGAAGTGATTAACTATGGAAAGTGGAAACGTTGACAAAGCCATCAACGGTGCGATGAAAATAGCTGGCACCTCTTTCCCCCTCTGTCATTACAATATGCCATTAGTCAGCATCTATACAACTGGATCTGCATTTTTATTCCCTAGACATGTTGTTGGATTATTTCGTTACTTTTTGAATCCACAACACTTTATGGCGTCAATATCATGAAAACATGACATGGCATTAAAATGCACTACAGTATCACATTCCATTTGATGCCCATCGGTGTATCAAGAAAACTGAAGCCTGGCATTTTTCAAATAAAAGATATGGACACTGGGATGCTATGATCTAAGCGGTTAAAGGTGTCTAAAATATATCAAAAAGGGTTCTCTAAAACCATTATGAGGAACATGAAGAAAACCATTCACTAAATAAAATGGTTCTTTAGTGAATGGGTCTTTGTGAAACCATTTAAGTCTTTTAAGAAGAATAGTTTTTCTGTTGGAAAGGCTAACTTCTGTTTTGGATGATGAAATTACAGTGCAATGTATGTGTCTCTTTAAAAAAAAGCCATTTCCAAGGGACTCGACTGTAAGCAAAACTACATGTTTTAGGCTGACGTCCAGAACATGAATCACCTCATAAGAATAGGACGGGTTTCAAGATGACCCAATCTGACGGAAGAAACTAAGTGTCAACAGAATAATTCAATGTACATTCTGACTGGAGGGAGAACTGCTGTGTCGTTGCCACAGCAGTTCCCATGTCATGTCAAGGACCCCCAAACTTTGATGCATTTGTTTGCATGCATGCATGCGTCACCCAACGCCACACACATACACTCACTTACAGTCCTGATTCTGCTCACTAACACACTCCATAACCATTTTTCTGTTTGGTGTTTGTCTTTATCTGAATCATGTTTTTTAGATAATATCCGTGCATCCCTCCCTTTTGGCTGATCACTGAGCCAGCTTCATAACGCCTGTATCAGGCCACGGACCCCCATCTGTTTTACCATGGACCCCTGGAAGAGAAGACCTGTGTTGCAACAAATTCAAATCCAAGTTTGTCACATAAGTTTTACCAAAATTGTTCAAAAGTTTGGCCTATTTTATAATTTGGCTAAAGTATAAAATAGGACTAACGTTATTAAACTCTTTCCTCCCCCCCCCCCCCCCCCCCCAGTCAGAAAATCAGATTGAACATTAGTGACCCATGTGAAATCGACTCCCAGCTAGTTTTTAGGTTGATACCAGCCCCCTGCCCCTCAACACACACACGCGCACACACGCGCGCACACACACACACACACACACACACACACACACACACACACACACACACACACACACACACACACACACACACACACACACACACACACACACACACACACACACACACACACACACACACACACACACACACACACACACACACACACAAACACACAGTGAGAGCACTCTCTCTTTCTCTTTCTCCCTCTCTCCAGAGACAAAGGGAGATATCTGTCCCAGAGTCACACCACCATAAGAGTGCACTGAGTCAAATATTGAATGTTTGTTTCCTCTTGCTTTTATGGTTGGTGCTGGTTGTTCCCTGCTGTCTCAGCACACACTTACAACAAACAACCATAGCAAGAACACAAAGCACCTGAATGACATTCCTGCTCTCACTGTCTGTGGAAACCCATTAAACCTGAGTTCACTCATCCTGTGTGCTTAAATTGGTGGTATAGGTCAGTAGTTCTCAAACTGTTTCGTGCCAATAAGGACCCGTAAATTGATATGGCCGCGGACCCCCATCTGAAAGTGTTTCGTGCCAGGGACCCCCAGAAGATAATATTTGTGTTAAAAATGCAAAATTTTCTGCAGGAGCCCCCTCAAGGCATGGACCCCACTTTGAGAACCAATGGTATAGGTGACATTGATGTATATCTACAGTATATCGTTGCAGTCGGTCAGACAACTCGTATCTCCATATTCTAACTTTTTGTATTTTATCATAAATTAACGTCCTACTTGATCACATAGCGTCACACATAAGGCATCAAAAGTAGCAGATCTACAAGTCAGAAACGCGGCACGAATCAACACGTTTTGATTGAGCTTATCAATCTGCTATACTTTAGCCATTTCAGAATTTGAATCCTGAACGGTAACAGTTTTGGACATATTGAGGTTTCCACAGACAGAAACTTGAGCTATAAACCTAAATGTATTTGATTTTTAATATAGAAAAGGAAGCCTTATATATAGGGTTGATGCAGGCAGCTTCAACTCACACAGCCTACCCTATAGGCCAGTGGTTCCCAAAGTGGGGTCTGGGGAACCCTATAGGGGTCCTTGAGAGTGTAAGGGGGTCCCCAGCTAAATGATAATTGGGAACCTTTGATTCCATTTGTACACTCTCAGAGTTAAATTAACTTTGATTTTACAATACATTGGGGTCCCAGAGATATAGAAATGGCATTAAATGGGGGTCCCTAGCCTAATTCAGGCCAAACCTGGGGGTCCTTGAAATGAAAATCTGTGAATATCACTGCCAGAGCCGTAAAAATCATCTGGGGCTTCCTTGGCATATATTTTCTAATGGGGGTCTGCAGGCTAATGAGTGTCAATTTGGGGGTCCTTGACATGAAAATGTTTGGGAACCACAACCACGGGTATAGGCCTAGAATAATAATATACTGAACATGAACACACACCAACACAGTGGTTCTGCATTTAGTCAATTGCAAGTTAAGACGTGTCTGATTACATACATGTGTGAGTGCACGTGATTAAATCATGATAAACACAACAAACACCAAAAAGCATATATCGTATTTAATAATACAAAACAGACTTATAAAATTGGAAGTAATGGTTAAAAAAAATTCATCAGTAACCCATTCAACAACAGCATACAACTTTAAAACATTTAATAAACTAAAACATCGCCAAGAAATACAGCACGATTTCACATCAAAAGTAACAGTTATACAGTGATCATTGTTTACTAGGCTACTGGGCGCTAATGGTCCTCATGTGGAGACTGGAGAGTCTGAGAGGAGAGCGGTGCTGTAGGATTGTTTGAATTGTAACCGCTAGAGGGATACATATACGCTTTCTAACTCTGTGTAAACACCATCCGATCACTATACGTGCCATAGAGAGAAAATTGCCGTCAGTGAGAGTAGCCTACCTGTGTGACTTCCCACTTCAAAAAACACAGCCCCGGAACATTTGAAACATGAGTTGCTCTTAAAAAGACTTACAGAGAGAGAGAGAGAGAGAGAGAGAGAGAGAGAAAAAACTAGCTCCTAAAGCGTACGACCAGTCCTGGCTCTCTCTCTCTCTCCAAGAGTCTCTAGCTCTGCTCCAGGCAAATCAATGAGGATCGCGATGCTTAGACTTCTGCTGCGCGCTCTCTCTCTGTCCCCGTTTCTCTCTCGCCTTACAAGATAATTTAGTAGACCTCTATAGTAGCCTACTACATTTTAACTTTTTGTGAAAGGCGACCAAAAATGCAAGTTTATAGGATATCATTTTTAGTCTAATTTTCCTCTTTTTTTTGTTGTGTGCAATAAAATGAGAGGTCGCTTTCTTTTTACTTTTCTTTGGAATTTAATATGTGGGATTTTTTTGTATATTGTTTTACGGGCAGGATAAGGAAACAATCAAAAGGTGTGACAAGTCGCTTGGCGGACAACTGTGGATTTCTGCGAGTAACTCCTACCATCTAAAGGGGATGAGGGGGCATCCGTCGGACCCCCCTCTTGATTGATTACTTATTAGTCATCCCTTTGGCTAAATGGGACCCATTGAAAAGGCACCGTGGAACACATACATGAATCAAATATTCCTGTGTCCCCTGAATGTCTCCAGAAGAGTAGTTTTGCTTAAGAGAGGGGGTCGTGGCTTAGCATTATAAAGAGGGAATAACAGCATAGCTTTATGGGTTTATTTAGACAGTTTCTACGCTTTGACATGCGGCTGTAAAAAACAGAGAAGAAATCTCCGGGAAGATTTCAAAGAGAACATTTTTTGGACCTACACATTTTCTAGTTATTCCAGTTTCTTTTCTTTTTTCCCCCTCCTTTTCTGTTTTTATATTATTGTTATATATTTTTTAACCATCTCCTTGAAAATGAAACTTTGGACATCTCCCTGGGTGTCTTGCCTTGTGATACTCATCTTGTGTTTTGGATCAGAGTGCGGGACAGTCCGGAGAAAGGGGAGATCCAAGAGGGAGCTGGTGCGCATGAGGGAGGCGAAAGCCACCATCCCAGGGGCTTGTGCCACACGGCTGCCCCGGGGCAAGCGCTCCTTGCCCGGCTTGGAGCGACGGGTGCTCCGGCAGCGGCGGCGCTCCTCGCAGGCGGAGGAGAACTCCCCGGGTCGGGGGAAAGCCGTTTATTTCACCGGCAGAGGAGACCAGCTCCGGCTAAAGCCGGGCGTGGAGATACCCAGAGGAAATTTTACCCTGGAGATGTGGATCAAGCCGGAGGGAGGTCAACGATCACCCACAGTGATCGCAGGTAGGATCACTGGCTCCCCCAAACATCATATTCTTGAATTATATAGTTACTATAACTATACTTTATGAACGGGTGAATTAATCTAGAAACTGAAATCTAAACTATAGAATATAGCGTAGCCTATTTGTTGTGAATTGTGCCAACAGTCCCCCAAAACATGCGTTTTTTAGTTGACAAGGAGTTTACCTATTATATATCAGACTAGACAGTGATGTAATCTTTCAAAAGTGCAGCGGAGCTTTTAGGTGGTGCAAGCATTGGCTCACCGAGGAGTGTGCTCACATTTTTTTATTCCGCCACATAAAAGGGGGAGGACACTCACCTACACAGTGCTAATCTCATACATTTTCAATATCAACATTCACGTTATAAAATGCTTTTTAACAAGATATGACTTGACTTGTTGTAGCTTGGAGGAGCATATGAATTCCCCGCAAAAGCCACAACCGAACGCCGCTGTGATATCGTTTTAATACCGCATCATTTGATTGGCAGCTGATGTCACTGTGCGTAAAAAATGTAATTTCTATGAACCACCGGGCTCGCTCGGGCGACTTGGCTATTTTAAAACTATGATGTAATGGTCCCCAAACTTTGAAAGTGAGCACGTCACCACACACCACACAGCCGCCGATGCAAAGCAAAGCGGGAGCGATTGGTTTGTTATTTTGGAGAGGAGTCCAGAGAGAGAGAGAGAGAGAGAGAGAGAGAGAGAGAGCAGCGCGTAATGCATGCCGCAATGTGGAGTGTTCCCCCCCCAAAAAAACCGACACCTTTGGATTGGCTACTGGATTTACTTTCGAACTCCGGCGTTTCCCCCTTGAATTACGCTAATAAACCTATATAAATACTGTATAATGGTGCCGCTTTGCAAAAAACAAACAAAACAAAAAAAACCCTGATCTACGTGAGGTCAGTTGTTTTGTTGTTATACGACAACCTCCCGCGATGGAGTAGAGTAGACTGTCTATTAATTAATTACTCATTGCTTACAGCTGCTGCTGCTCCTTTTCACAGCGGCGGCGGGCGGCGACGCGTAGGATATTCGGCGATAATAATCGGTGACGTTATCGTTTTCACAAACGTGCGCATATACATTAGTTTATTATGTACGGTACGTGGCGATATTCAAAATTCTATGGACATTGTTCAGTGTAGTCAAATAACGCACGCGCGGCACGGCAGTGACTGACAGTGTGGAGCACAATAGTCTACTCGGGTGTGTAGTCGTTTATTTATTACACATGTTAGAGAAAGGCGGTTAAAAACCAGAAGAACATACATATGGTACGTAATCTGTGAGAACTCTCTTTCAGCTGCAACCTTGCCACGAGGAGCACATTATGTTCTTCCTTATAGCAGCCTATATATTTGACAAAGTATACTGCATTGTCTCTGTTGTGGCTGTGCTTACTGCTTGTGACCTAGCAGCAGGCAGCACCGCTGTTTGTACAGCAGCGTAAATTGTAGTAGGGCTATATTTTGCATCTGCTTCTTTATGCCGCCGACAGGGAGCGTTGCACACACAAACTGAACTCACTGCCTGTTTCCTCACCAGTGCAGCTGGTCAGCTTTGAACTTAACTGAACTGAGGTTTCCTGTGTGTCACTTTATTAAGTGACTGGCAGGCAGCAGAGGCCATTACACAGAGGCTTACAACTAGGTTTCTATGCTTCTCTTGCCTTTCCCTCCTCCAAACACGGAGTCACACTCCCAACACAAGCTGTGTATGTGACACTACTAACTGACTAGGCAGTTGGACATGCATTACAAAAAGCCACCCCCCCCCCCCCTGTAGTTGCAGTTGAACTCGACAGGGACAATTTGGCTACTGTCGGTGAGCTGGAAAGTTCTACCTACTGTAGATATGTACATTTAACTTAAGGTGGCTGTCAACTTGGGCATGTTATTTTCAGGTCCATGTCCTGTTCAGCAACTACTGCTCCTGTAACACTCTGTAACAGGGGGAATACCCCTTGAGAACCAACAATAATCTTTTAACAACCAACCTAATCTTTTAAATCTAATTCAGGCGGCCACAACAAGGCTCCGGGGTCTCTAACAAACAGCCCTATGACCCTATCCCATTGTTTTGATCCAGAAGTGTGGTTGTTTTTGCTACAGCTGGTTCCCCCCACTGTGTTGTTGTTTTGACTGCTGATATTAGCGTATTCATTTATTTCCTCCCTGAGTATAGCTAATCATTTTCACTATTTGACAAGTACAAGATAAAAAATATATGTAACAAGACGGCACAGCTAAAGCACACACACACACACACACACACACACACACACACACACACACACACACACACACACACACACACACACACACACACACACACACACACACAGAGACACACACACACACACACACACACACACACACACACACACACAGAGACACACATGACATTAATGAATGAGTTTGGTGGCTTGGAGTATCAGAAGCCTAGCTGTCATGTTGATATTCCTTATTGATCACATTTGAATCCTCTCCAGTCTGCGCTGACCTGATATCGCCTCCTCTGTTATTGCATGCTAGGCTCATCATCGTGCCTGTGGACGACACCATAAAGCATTACACTTGTTTACAATAGGGTCCACCATGTTCAATTCATCATAAAAAGAAAGTAGACTGGGCTGATTTCTGTGAAACCACATGGGTTGGTTTGTGTATTTGCTTACTCTACCCATTGGAGTAGGAACCAGGGAGTGACATCATGGATGATGTCATGTATCTGTTTGAGGATAACACAAGCTTAGTGATCTCGAGAATGACATGTGCACAGAGGGAGCAAACGGGTTGAGTATAGTAAACATGGACACTGTCTGCAGTGTATTACACAAAGTGTCTGGCAACAGACAGGCCTCAGGGTGCAGTCCACACCCCCACCATGTATCCTGTGGGAAATTCCTTGGAGCAAGACACTGGACCCTAACCTACTCCTCAAGTCACTCTGGACAAGAGTACTTGACAGAAATTAGACTCACTGTATGAAGCCAATACAAGAGTTGTTTTCACTGGCTGTAGGGACAGATGGTAATGCTTCAGCTATTCTTGGTTGCGCATCGGTATCGTGCACCAAAAATAGGGTAGCCGATCTGCAAGCTCACACCATGTCACGCTGTGACGCGTTGGTTAGAGACATGCTATTTGGTACTTACATTTCGGTATGTGAGACTTGATCTCAGCATTTGACCCATCTCTTGGAGCGGTGAGCTGCACCCGTGCATGTGCATTAATTCCACCTCAGGTGCACCAATCACTGTGAATGGATACACTCTTGAATGTGTAGAAGAGTTCACATATCTGAGAAGTCTGATCAGCAAAGAGAATGCAGCAGAAAAGGACAGCAGAGCAAGGCTAGGGAAGGCTCACAGTGTTTTTGTTAGGCTCCAATCTATCTGGAAGTCCAAGCAGTACACTGTAAGAACCAAAGTCAGACTTTACAACAGCAATGTGAAGTCGGTGCTGCTGTATGGATATGAATGTTGGCGAGTCACAATGCATGATATGAAGATTGACACAACATGTCACACTGTGACGCGTTGGTTAGAGTCCTGCTATTTGCTACTTGCATTGCTGTATGTGAGACTTGTTCTCAGAATTTGACCCATCTCTTGGAGCGGTGAGCTGCACCCGTGCCACGCTCTGCAATCATTTAGTTGATCTAACCCCCCAATCTAACCCTTGATGCTGAGTGACAAGCAAGGAGGCATTGGGTCCCATTTTTACAGTCTTTGGTAAGACCCGGCTGGGGATCAAACCCCGACCTCCCAGATTCAGGGCAGATACTCTGCCTTACAAGTGAGCTTGTAAAGCTTGTAGATTGGGTATTTTGGGTATGCAGCACCATGGTACAACTGTGTTGTAGCCCAGTAGGTGAACCTGTAACGGGAAGTCTTGTCTTAAGCAAGCATTGCTCCTCCCTTGTAAGTCATTCTGGATAAAAACAAAAGGAAACTTTTAAATCTTAAATTGAGGAAGATTTTCTCAAAATGCAAATCAGCATGTTTCTTGATTTGTCGTTTGAGAAAATTAACAAAGTATAATTGAAGTTGACTGAATACTAAGCGGCCCAGGCTGACCCCTCTGACTGGGGTTTGCACATGTCATGCACACACACACACACACACACACACACACACACACATATATACACACACACGCACGCGCAATCAGAACATCGTGTCACACAATCAGAACATCGTGTTCTGTGTCCAAATGTTATGCAAACTTTGTTGTGCCCTATTAGCCCCTGCATCGGGTCATGTTGGACTGTCCCGCATCAAAGGGAGAGGAAAGTAAATCACAAGAGGAACAGAGGCTCTCTTCCATGACCTGCTGGGGACAATTATGTGCACACATTGGCAGATATGAGCTTTGATAACACAGCAGTGGTACAGTGTGGTACTATCATTTAGGGTTATGATGCTGAACTCGAATGCTTCAGCATTTTAGTTGACGAAGGATATTTTTTAAATGCGTAATATGAACCTGAATCCTTCATCTTAGTAGGTTCTTAAAGCAACATTACCATCATATCTTGGCAATTTATAGATATTATATTGATATTGTGATATGAGTCACTATTGTTTTTTGAGGGGCGCTAGCCCCTCTATGCCCAGATTTGTGTGTTTGTGTGTACCCGATAGTGATGATTTGATTGGCTGAGCACCCCATAGCGATGATTTGATTGGCTGAGCACCCCATAGCAATGATTTGATTGGCTGAGCAATGTGCATATTGAGGCTAAAAAGTGAGGACGCCACAAGTGATTAGCCGGATTGGACTTGAGGATAAAAAGTGAGGACAATAGGCCAGGAATGTGATGATGTATGATGAATGATGATGATATAAATCACACCTGTGTGAAGTGAGGGGCCACTTCACACAGGTGTGATTTTTAAGATACAAAACATGTACTGTCATCACAATAAAATATTTCATCGCCTATCAACGTGTTAGGCCAGAAATATGTTTATTTTATTTTATTATGGCCATGTGGTATACAGTAGGTGAAAAAAAATCATACAGCATTTGGAAAGTTTGGGGAACAGTTTAAAGGCGCAGTGAAACGGAAATGGTGAACAACATGAAACACCGGTCTGAAGTTTCTGAACCAATCAGAGCGTCGCATCCCTTCAGGCGATGGGACGGTAGCTAGGGACGGTAGCTATGCTAGGCGCAACAGCGTGGTGTTGTTTGTTTATAAATCATATGGTCGGCCAGCACAACCAGTTTACTGTTATGTGGCTTATTTCTTCCATATAATGTTTTCAGATACATATTCTAGCGTGATGATTAAGTTGAAAGCGAGTAATACACTGTCTGGATGTTATCTGGAATGGAAATAAAAACGGAGTATTCTGTAATCAATAGCAGCTGTGATGGACGGACGCACAAATATGGGAAATTAAACGGGTGAGCTTCATTGTTATTGGCTTTTATCGATGTGTATCTCTACACGTCATCACGCAGCACGTTTTCGTTTTAATAAATAAATAATGCAATCGTTTTTATGGACCTTTGATATAAAAACACACAGAAATGAGAATTTTCAAAAAAAATTGGCATCCATTGTTAGGTATGCCCATATAATGACCACGGATATGGTCTAAAAGTGTGAAAAACGTCTTTTTCATTTCACTGCACCTTTAAAACATAAGTGACACACACCCCCAACCCTTATACCAAGTGGCAGATGTGCTGCTACTAACCACCTCAGTTGGTCGCCGCAGAACATGATTTTTAACACTCAAATGTCAAAATGTCCAGATGCAAAGTAGACAACGACCAATTCAATCCTAGATTATTTATTTTTATCGGGTATCAAGTTGGGAATGCAACTTGTAAGTGATGATTCAGAGTACATCTGCTATTTTTGAACATTTTGAGACATTTTTGAAAGTGTTTGAAATTGTTTAAAATTTTCAATAATTTTGAATTTTTCTAACACAAATATCTTCTGGGGGTCCCTGGCACAAAAAATACAACAAACAGTTTGAGAACCTTTAAGCTAGCACACCGGTTGCGGTTGCACTCCTGGCCATTTATACGCTGAACTAGGCTTTTTAGAACCCAATGGGTTTTTGGCACACCGGTGGTCACGCTCCCTCCATCGGCGTGCCTCTCAGAACGGTGCTGAGTCAGCGCAGTGGCAGGCTTGGCACCGCTCCATGTGGCAACACCGTTGTTGAGCGCCTAGCTCGACGGGGCGGGCGGACGGACGGACGTCTCCGGGCTCGAGCCCACTGTTCATGGCGTGCCTGTCTTGAAACATCGAGATGGTTTTGCAGAACGTGTGGGTTTCTCAATGTCACTGATCCCACCACCAGCTCAGCGTTTCATTGATTCAACATTATCGTTGCTGTCGTCGGGCAGAAACCTCTTATCTCCATTTGTTTTCATGAATTAATGCCCTAATTGGTGCTTTTGTGTGACACTGTAGTATGATCAAGTAGGGCAGGCTACGTTTCACGCAGCGACCTGGGATCGGACCCCGGTCGGTCTCCAGCTCGGCATCGGCAGGTAAAAGGCAGGATTTGCCTGTTACCTGCCGATTCCAGCTCGGTGCACAAAAGGTTACATTAGTGTCGGAAGTGTCGTGGACTGCTGGAGTGTGCCCTTGTGTGAGGGACGTGAGGGACACGAGAAGTCAGAAAGGAGGGGGTAGTGTAGCGACCCCGCAAAAGACACGGCCGTAACTTGCTCCTCCAAGGGAGCTAGTTCTCAGTTACCTGGTGAGCGAAACGTTACAATATTCATACATGGACCTTGGCATCTCTATTGGCCATGTCAGGTTAGGGGTGTCCACATTGTTTTGCAAAGGGGGTCGTATTTGGAAATAAGAAAATACCTTATCCCATCATAGGTGAAGGCTAAAAAATATATATATATTTAAGAATTGAAATACAATTATTATTAAATAAATAAATAAATAAATAAAAAAGGTAAAACAATTAGTGAAAATAGCCAATCTACAAGCTCAGAAGTCAGAACACATTGTGAGCTTGTTCATCATTGCGACATCTTAACTGGGGCTTGAGTGGTTAACAAAGCGCATCATCATGATATCAAACAGGTTTCCATCTTCAAGCCACTGGTGTCTGGGAAAACGCAGTTTAAATTACCATCACCTTGCCCTCCAGCCCGATATGCCCTTCCTACTGTGTTGGTATGTTGTGATAAGTACGTTATAAAATGCCACAAAATCCCCATTTGAGTCATTAAATTTAATGGGGGTGTTTCAAGTGCTGGCACGGTTAAAGAGTAAGTTACAGAGTAAGTGGTAGCAATTTATGTTATCTGACATTCATAAAAGCAGATTGTTCCTTTATAATGGCTGAGAGACAAGACGATTTGGATTAGCTGCTTTATAGGGTTAGTGGCAAAAAAAACACCCCGCCTGGAAGTGAACCAAACAGTTGGAGGCGGTTTTCAAATGAAACCTGTGACAGTTCATTCAGCGCCCTATTATTTATAGCATTTTCATTGCTTAAGTAAATTGTTTGGTGGAATGAATCAAACGTGACAGTTTGGTCCAAGGCCTACGCTTAAGTAGTTCTGGAGAGTTGCGAACTTAAGGATCTATATTAAGCGCTTAACCCATTATGACCTGCATGAGACCGATTCTACAATTACCTTCTAAATCAGTAGTTCTCACACTTACATACAAATAGCAGATCTAAGCTCGCAGTGTGGCACGAAGTGACGTGCTGTGAGCTTGTAGATCTGCTCTTCTTTTGAATTACCAACCCTAAAAGCTGTGTATATGCTTTGTTGCACAATTGAATAATGATATACACGCTCATGGCACAAAATTTCGACACGTTTAGAAATGTTTTAATTGTTTTAAAAGCGTTGAAATGTTTAGACAGTGTTCAGCATATTATACTGACATGGCCAACATAGGGATGCCAGGTTGACAGTGGTTAATCAATATGCCATGTTCGATGGACGTAATTGGTCCCCGTCTAAAAGCATCAGTGGAATTTTCCAGTATCTCTTTCGGGCCGCACCGTGCGTCACTCTTGTCCGACAGTATACACAGCACCTTTCCCTGACCCCCTCAAAGCCGGAACAGTTCAAACGTAAACCAAAAGTCCCTGCACACTTTTATCAGGTACCTCTGACATTTCTCTTTCTGTTTTTCTTTTCTCCCCCCCCCCTCCCTTGTATTTCCTTGTGGGAAAGACAAATGGCAAGTGCAAGCAAGGTTGCCTTTGAACTTGACAGCTCTTAACTGTAGTGTGTGCATATGCAAATACCCCAGTGTTACATGCATGCGTTTGTGTATGTATTAGGGCTGCACTTGCGCAGCAGCGTTTCACTTTGTCTGCAAATTATGTGTATAAGCGTGTGTGTGTGTGTGTGCGTGCGTGCGTGCGTGCATGCGACGTGCGTCCATGCGTGTTTGGCCGCTGTGACCACCCAGCCGCAGTGCGCACACACTGTATAAAAATCCTCAGTCACGAGGACCTGTGAAAGGTCTGTTCGGGTCCAATTTTCTTTTGCACCCTCAGAGCTAAATTCTCACTGAGGATTTTCTACTATGCAGGGTCTGGAAAAGTGTACTGTGTTAGATTAATTGAGCATGGCAGAATTATGACAGCTGTTTACACTGGGAGCCCTACGAACATTTTAGCGCACCTTTTAGCCTTGAGTGCACTAGCTGACAGATGGGGAGGCCCCCCCCCCCTCCCTTCCACTAGTAGTGGAAAGCCTGCAAACGTCATCCACCAAAGGACTGACCTTGATGCTGAACTCGTCAGCCTCGCCTCTTTGAAGATTACGCCATTAGAATATCCAGCTAATGAGTGCATATTGGCGTTTGCATCCCATTAGGAAGCGGTCACGTTATAGCTAGAAATCTGTTTAAGGGAAAACCCATTGCACGACTGTGTCGCTTGCTTCAGGGAAAAAACGGCCGACCTACAAGCTCACGATCCCGTCGTGCATGCGACCGAGCCCATATCAGACATTATAGCCAGACAAGAGACAACTGTAGCACATTGACATGAGGCTGGAATTAACGTGAGTTGGATGTTCACCTTGATAATCTGCAATTATGATTTCAGACCATGCTCATTTTAGTACAAAGCAAGATGTGAAAGCTATATCAAATGCTTTTCTGTTTACTAAAGAGCAGACTGAGATGGGGAGACCCCCGTTACCGAACAAACACTCTAGTGTACACTATAGCAATGATTGCTACTGCGTCAGAATATAGAGCTGATTTTAACAAAGAAGATATAATTTACAGCAATCTGGTGCATCCTGTATCAAATAAAGCTGGTTTAAAGGGGTTTGAACCAGTTTTATTTAATAGGCACATGATGCACCAGATTGAGTCGGTTACAAACAGCTGAGGAGGACGCTCCTTTTGCACACGTGTGTGTGTGTGGGTGTGTGTGTGCGCGCGCGCGCACGCACGAGTGCTTTTGTATGTGGCGCTGTAGTATGATCAAGTAGGGCGTTAATTTATGAAGGAAAAAACTACCAAAAGTTATAATATGGAGGTAAGAGGTTTCTGTCCCCAACAGCGACGCTCTGCGTGCACGCGAGGAATGTGTGCCTGCATGTGGCAGAGGTGGATTCAAACCCCCTCCAGAATCGTCAACAGTACGAATGCAGACTTCCACATTTTTCAGATACAATGTTTTGGTCACTTTCACCTCGTACATGTCTGGGTACAGTCACAGTAGATTGGAAGATTGGAATATATGACGCGTGCACGCACACACATACAGTACACACACTGCCCTCCCCCCACAAGCGCTAAACAAACAAACAGTACCCATTCAGAGATCCACTAAAGGACTTTATAAACATTGTTACGCGCTGGTTTTGCGCGGACAAAGTGTCCGATCTACAAGCTCACGATTGTGTCGGAGCGCGGCATGCCGTGAGCTTGTAAATCAGCTATGTTTGGCCTTGTGCGACACCGGCTAGCGGCCGAGCATAAATCCGGGCTTAAGAAGTGAAAACACATTACCATGCTGAAGCTGACATACGTGTTCCAAGTGCAACAGGAAAAAGGTGTTTTGGTGCCTCTAGAAAAACACGTTTTTTTGCAGAAAAATAACCTCCTCTCTGGCTGCACCGCTGGCGAGGGTGGGGGGGCATTTACATGGAACAGCTTTAAATGCACTCAATGTTCATGAAACTCCTTTTTGGAGGAGACTTCTACGGGGTCTCCCTTAGCTAAACATGCACTTCCACCCAATTTCCAGGACAGCGTTCCCCTTATGTTATCAGAGAATGTATCGTATTAGTAGATTTGCTCACTAATCGAGACCACATTGTGCGTCTGCATCTGATAAATGACCAAATAACCCTCAACGAATTTTTCCAACAATGTTCCAGACTAATCCTTTAGTGTGTGTGTGTGTGTGTGTGTGTGTGTGTGTGTGTGTGTGTGTGTGTGTGTGTGTGTGTGTGTGTGTGTGTGTGTGTGTGTGTGTGTGTGTGTGTGTGTGTGTGTGTGTGTGTGTGTGTGTGTGTGTGTGTGTGTGTGTGTGTGTACACACGCTGAATTATATTAAAGGACCACTTCACCACTTTTCAACCTACCTTCATTGATCTTCACTAATGTTCATGATAACAAAATGTTTTACTTTGTCTGTGTCTCCTGGGAGGGCTGTGGGCAGTTCAGAAACCCGTCAACCATTGACAACATCGATGGGGAATCCAAGATAATAGAAATGGAAGACTTTCTATTCCTGAAAAGTTGCAATGTGAAAATGGAAATTATCGTTCTCACGATAATACAATATAAAAAATTGTAAAATACATCTACCCAACGATGATGGTGGATGGGTTTCTGATCAACTGCCCACAGCCCCCCTATGAGACGCAGACTGAGTAGAAAAATAGTTGTGGTATTTTATCATGAACATTAGTGCCCCGATTATATGATGATGAGTTGAAAAGTGGTGAAGTGGTCCTTTAACACAAATGCTGAACTGACATTCGCATTAACGATTGGCAAAGGGGTGACTCGAGGCGGACCTCCCGGCTGGCTGTTATTGAAAAGGGAGCTTGAAATTGTGGAGTGAATGTGTCGTTGGGCCGGGGCCAGTACACTGAGGCCCTCCACCGAGACTAAACTCCAAATGTTAAATAACGTAGTATACAAAGGAACGAGGGGTGAAATATTTAGTTGGCATGTTACTCTTTGACTCATGGCTCAGCTTGTTCTTGACTAAAGATCCGTCCTGTTTTCTTCTTGAGGGGAATCTTAGAACGATGCTTTGTGTTTCCTGGTCCTCTCTGTCCTGTCTTCGTGTCTTTCGTCATGTACCTCTTCTTGGTGTCATGCACGCACACACACATTGACTGACCCGTCTCTCTCTCTCTCTCTCTCTCTCCCGCTCTCAGGTCTCTATGACAAATGTTTCTACGCCTCCAGCGATCGAGGGTGGCTGCTCGGAATCCAGGCGGTCAGCGAGCAAGGCAACCGTGACCCTCGCTTTTTCTTCTCCCTCAAAACCGACCGCGCACACAAAGTGACCTCCATCCACTCCAACGCCCGCTACGTGCCCAACCAGTGGGCGCACCTGGCCGTCACATATGACGGCATCTACATGAAGCTCTTTGTCAACGGCGCCCAAGTGGGCGTCAGTCGGGAGCAGTCGGGCGACGTTTTCAGTCACCTGACGAAAAAGTGCAAGGTGTTAATGATCGGCGGGAACGCGCTGAATCACAATTACCGGGGCGCCGTGGACAGGGTGGGTCTCTGGAGGCAGGCCCGAGCGCAGAGGCACATCATCCGGGACATGCGTGGCCACGAGGACCCCCAGGACATCCCTCAGCTCGTCATCAGAGAGACCTTCGAGCACCCGGCGCGGAAGTGGCTGACCGTGAAGGACGGAAACTTTCCCCGGCCCGAGCAGCAGCAGGCAGGCGGCGGCGGGCGGCCAAGTTTTGCGCACGGTGGCGGCAGTGGCGAGGGATTCCTGGACACTACCCTGGAGCCACCGGCGTGTGGCCAGACCGTCTGCGACAACGTGGAGGTCATCCGCAACTACAACGCCCTGTGGACCTTCCGCCGGCCCAAGACGGTGCGCTACCGCGTGGTCAACGTGTGGGACGACGCGCGTCGGCGCCCGACCGTGTCCGACCACCAGATCAGCCTGCAGCACCAGCGGCTCAACGAGGCCTTCGGCCCGTACAACATCACGTGGGAGCTGAGCGTGCACAACGTCACCAACTCCTCGCTTCGCCACCGGCTTATCCTGGCCAACTGTGACATCAGCAAGGTGGGCCAGTGTTTGATTTCGTACCGACTGAAACAGTGTGACTCATAAATGTCCGTCGACCACCTTTTTTTTCCACCGATTTAAAGTAAATGGAAACTAAATGAAAACTAAGCTGTGATGACTAAAACTAAGACTGAATATATTGACAATTTTGTCAACAAATTAAAACTAGATTAAGGAAGGGACTAGTGGACAAGTAAAAGACACAAGTCATTTTACAGTAGGCTGCATGCTGAAAATGTACGGCAATTGTGCGCAAAAGGTTAAAATCAGCCATTACGACAACAAAAAAAACAACTGTAGATTTAGTCGACTAAAATCGCATGACATTCAGTCGACTAAAACCAGACTAACACTAAAGCATTTCAGATGACGAAAATATGACAACAACGAAATGAAACTTTATTCAAAAGACTACAACTAAAAACTAAAATCTAAATTTGTTGCTGCCCTAAAATCAACCCTTGAAGGTGGGCGACGACATGTGCGACCCGGAGTGCAACCACCCACTCACGGGGTTCGACGCGGGCGACTGCATGTCCGGCCACTGGAGCCGCTGCCCCGAGTACAAGCAAGGCAACGGAGTGTGCGACCCCGAGTGCAACTGGGAGAACTTCTTCTACGACCTGGGAGACTGCTGCAACCCCAACGCCACGGACGTGACCAAGACGTGCTTCAACCGCTCGTCGCCTCACAAGTAAGACCACGTTCTTCACGTTATGTTTGCATGAAACCAGAGCGCTGCAGTATGCCGTTTTTTGGTGTGATGTTATTTTAAGAGGGTTAATACAATTTCGCCGTTGAAGGTGCAGAAACCTCTTATCTCCACGTTCTAACCTTTTTGTGTTTCTTTTTTTTTGTTTAGTTTTTTGTTTGTTTTGTGATTTAATGCTACTTGATTGACTTCATATTACAGCATCAAAAGTAGTAGATTTACAAGCAAACTTGTAGATTTACTAGTTTTATCTCCTGCAGTCATCTTATGGATTGTGAATTTGCAACCTATTATGCTTGTTTGATATTGTTGAATCACTTTTGTTTCGATAACCACGAAACCAATCGTGCCCACACAATATAGCATTTGCATGTCTAGAGACCACACATCTTCCCACACTGGTGTCCCTGAGGAGAGTTTTAGATATTGTCTCTGTTGGGTGGAAACCATCTTTCGGCATTCGAATTCAAACACCACACGGCAAAGTAGCAGATCGACAAGCTTGAAAAGCGCGGTGTTTCGAGTTTGCGGATCTGCTACTTTTTATGCTTTTGTATGATGCTGTTCAATATGGGGCGTTAATTTACAACAACAAAACAACAAAAAACACACACACACCAAAAGTTAAAATATGGAGATACAAGGTTTCTGCCTGACAGCGACGATATCCAATCCCACTGCCTCCTGAGCCTTTGGGCTGTAGTCTGAGTGTACGTCTGAGTGTGTCCTCTCTATAGGGCTGGACAGTCCAGTTCAGCATTGGCCTGCTTCAGGCAGAGCTCCACACACATAGGCCAAAGTGTGTTCAGACTGGCCTGCTTCAGGCAGAGCTCCACACACATAGGCCAAAGTGTGTTCAGACTGGCCTGCTTCAGGCAGAGCTCCACACACACAGGCCAAAGTATGTTCAGACTGGCCTGCTTCAGGCAGAGCTCCACACACATAGGCCAAAGTGTGTTCAGACTGGCCTGCTTCAGGCAGAGCTCCACACACACAGGCCAAAGTGTGTTCAGACTGGCCTGCTTCAGGCAGAGCTCCACACACATAGGCCAAAGTGTGTTCAGACTGGCCTGCTTCAGTCAGAGCTCCACACACATAGGCCAAAGTGTGTTCAGACTGGCCTGCTTCAGGCAGAGCTCCACACACACAGGCCAAAGTGTGTTCAGACTGGCCTGCTTCAGTCAGAGCTCCACACACATAGGCCAAAGTGTGTTCAGACTGGCCTGCTTCAGGCAGAGCTCCACACACATAGGCCAAAGTGTGATCAGACTGGCAGCCCAAATCACATTTTGGACTCGGATGCCAGTCCAACATTCAGACATCCTGAGATTGATTGACGTCACACTGTTAATTAGCATTATTGCCGGGACCTTTTCAGTCATTGGCCCGCCGTTTTCCCCCGGGACCTTTTTGATCGTTCATTGGCCCGATTGACAGCCAATGACATGCCGCAACAGTTAGTCCTAAAGATTGTATTTTGTACAAATGAATCCAATATTATATATTGACTTGCCTACATACAGTAGTCTGAACAAAGCTTTTAGGCAGAGGGGCCAAATAAACTGGACAGCATTCTTGGTAACTAACGGTGGAGCCCAGAAAGCGTTTTGTCCACTCCCCTCCCCCTACTATGCCCAGAGGTCCTAATTAAGGTAGGTAGGTTGATTGGAGAAAACGAGCAGGTTTTGGTTGGGTTTTGGAACCGGCTACAGTCAAAACTGTGTAGGGGGCAATTAGAGGTCAGAAATGAGTGGCCAACATGGCTCACGCTTTATATGGCAATGGAAATCATTTCAGAAATACACGCAACTGTGTCCAGGAAAGCCTCAACAGACATATTGGACAGAGGTAGTTACAGTATGTAGGCATACTGTATATACCGTCGCTGTCGGTAGAAACATTGTATGTCCAAGACGGTTACTTGTACAGGACATTGAGCAAAATCCTTGAGCAAAAGCTAAAGTATGGCAAGTTCATGTCTTGCCTGAATTATTTGCTGTTATTGCTGTTGAAAAATAGCAGATCTACAAGCTTGGAGCTAGGAGCTAGGAGCTAGGAGCTTGTAGGTCTGCTATTTTAGAAAAATCGAAGAACGACTGACATAGAAACATAGCTTTTTCAGAAAACTGTCAGGATGTAGAAGACATTTTTAGAATCTGATCTCAGGTCAGAATGGGTTAATGCCCTTTCTCTGTAATGTACAGAGAAAGGGCATTAACCAGGGGAGCTTGGCTCACCCTATTGACACCACTGTCACAACGGGTCACGATGCGACGCGTTGTGAGCTTGAAGATCGGCTATTCTTGCTGCTTTCGCTCGACCCTCTGGACTGATGAATTAGGCCTACTAGAACGGTGCCCGGTGGGGGATCAGATGTGATCAATTGGCTAATATTGTGATGTCAGAACAGGCCAGCTCCATATATGGAGATCTACAGTAGGGGCGATCTGGATTTGGGCCCTGGCTGTCCGGAGCCTGGGCAGAGGCTTTTGTGCTGGTTCTGGACAACCGGCGATCCGACGGACTTGACACCAGGCACTGCCCACTGGTGTGGAACGCTCGTGTCATATTTGAAGTCGATGGGGTTTCCGAGTTACGTGGATTTCAGACGTGCATACATTCAGAGAGTTGGTGCATTTATAGATAGAAGATAGGTCGTTAAACGACCAAGGTAAAAGTTAAATCTAGGAGATACAAGGTTTCTGTCCAACAGAGACGATGTATACATCTAAAGAAGGGGGGAATACTCATGGAGAAACCATTACTGTTCTCAAAACCATAATCAAAATATGAAATCATGTCCCAGATTGTTCAAAGAATGTTTGTTGTTGCTGCATGATTACCAAGCGTTGCCGCTATATCCTGGCTTCCAGAAGGGTGTTATTTCTTCTTTTTTTTTGGTCTTGTGTTTTTTATTTTTTTGATGGAGTGACATTAAGCAGAAGAGACAATGAGAAAAGGAACAAGATAAATTTCCTACAAATGTGCGTATATCTCTCCGGAGAGGGAATGTTTTTTTTCTCCTGCAAACCGCAGCGGGCATGATTGAAAGCTGGCAAGTGGACTTTATAATTTATTAGAGGTTTTTCTGTCAGGGACCTTGAAAGGCATTCAGTAGTATGATTGTTTGTTACTTGGCGCACTGGAGCTCAACACAGTAGACTGAGACATTTTGTGGCCATTGTAGGGGGTCCTTGTGGTTATACGCCAGGGGAAAAATGAAAAAAATAAAAACGGAACACGATTGGCCAAAATTCGAATGCTCGTCGACGTTTTTGGATGCTGTCATGGCGGAAAAAACACGGGGGGGGGGGGGGGGGGGGGGTACTAAAAAGACCTTGTATGGGCTATTGTGTGAGATTACTCGTGCATTTCTGATGTATTTACCTAATCAAGGACATGTGTCTGTTTTTGAGCATAAAGCATCTCCCCTCTCACGTTTCACTCCCATCCACCACATCTCAGTCATCATTACCTGGAAGTAAAAGTACCAATACCACAATGTAGAATTGAAATGCAACTTACAACTTAAGTGAAACTCAAGACTGTACTCGAGTAGCGCAACAGTTTTGGCATCTAAATACTTAAAATAGCAAAACAAATACAAATACAAATACTAATTACTGCGTACTGTGACTATTTTTTAATAGATGGAAGTAGAATAAAATAGGGCTTAATTAATTGGTTAATGGATGCTTTGTAATAATAATAATCCTAAATCTGCAATTGAGTAATTTGTAACTAAAATGGTTCAATAATGGTAGTGGAAGTATTAACCTCTTATCTTCATAATTGTAACGTTATTATTCTTCAATGAATGCCCTACCTCGCATACAAGTGCCACACAGAAGTAGTGAAAATTGCCCATCTACAAGCTCACAACGAGCCTCAATGTGATGCGTTGTGGGCTTGTAGATCGGCCATTTTCACTAAGAGAGAGAGAGAGAGAGAGAGAGAGAGAGAGGTCTTGAGAAGAAAAGAATATCGAGATAAGCTCCCCAAGTGGTTGCTTATTTAGCTTTGATTATGGTATGTCTGGGGAGACTTCGCGGAGAGAAGGCCGCGCACTACAAACATTTCCACATTCCCCCATAATTGTGGAATTCTGGACGAACAATGTGGCACATATGCACAGCCGAAACAATGGTTGTGAGGTCTCTCGCATTTATTTTTCTAGCCTTTCACGCCTGTTACCACTTAACGTGTAGTCGTATTTAGGAATCTGGCTAGCAGGGGATGCGAGTTTTTAGAGCAGCATGCGTGCAGTGTCTCTGATAATAACCCCCCTCCCTCCCGCCTCCCCATTTAGATCAGGGAGATATTTAGCATTGTTTTCAATCCCTTTAATTTCACCACTTTTGTTTTCTGGCTAGTGTTTGCTATTGTGGGGGGGGGGCATTTCTTGTCTGCTTATAAGATCCTTTAGGGCTTGTTTCTCTGTAAAGTCCCATGTAAATATTAAGGTAGTTATTGGGGGGGATGCTTATTTGAGCTTGCTTCCTCTGTGGCTCTCAAGCTGTTTAATGTCAAGGAACTCCAAATTAATTAATGTATTAATGCCGGAAATAGCAGATCTGCAAGCTCATGCGCTTGCAGTGGTATATTGGTTTTAAAGTTTAAAGTGCTCACAGTGGCCTATAGTTGCTTCTTTTGGGCTTCAAATCAAATCAAACTTTATTTGTATAGCACCAACAGCCAAAGCTGACCAAAGTGCTGAACAGAGTAAAACAAGACAGTGGAGCATAGCAATATAAAACAAACATATAAATGGTTGCTTATTTTCTACACTAAATCTGGCTACGCTGATTTCTTTGTGGACTGATCATTAACATTTCTAAGTATGGACCCATCCTGCAGGAATATCTATAGCTCAAAGCCCATGCAGCGATATCCTTAACATCACCATAATCTTTTTCTCTTAAATATATTGATTCCGTACTTTATCATACTACAGTGTCACACAAAAGTGTACACAATCGCAGATCTACAGGCTCAAAACATGAACAAATTTGAGCGTGTAGGTCTTTATATATATATATATATATATATATATATATATATATATATATGTTAATATATATAATTTTTAATTTTTAATTTGAATCCTTAAAGCTAACACTATTTGTTTTTGGACATACTGTATGAGGTTTCCACCCCATTCCCCACAGCCCCAAGAGGTCCTTGAAGGGGCTAAATTTATAGCTACAGCAAGAACCCAATGAACCCTGCAGGTCTTTGACTCAACTAGTGTACAAAATAATCCAAATGGATGTGGTTTCCCATAGAAATGTGTCCGCGACCCACAAATGGGCCCCGACGCACTGATTTTGGTTCTAGACCAGTGGTTCCCAAACTTTTTTAGCTTGAGACCCAAAAGAGAGATTAGAAGTTTGCCCCCGGACCCAAACTATAGTGAAAATAGCAGATC
This sequence comes from Protomyctophum parallelum, assembly GCF_964188405.1. Classification (NCBI taxonomy): domain Eukaryota; kingdom Metazoa; phylum Chordata; class Actinopteri; order Myctophiformes; family Myctophidae; genus Protomyctophum; species Protomyctophum parallelum. The sequence goes on from NC_139713.1 coordinate 31,538,989, forward strand.
TACAAGCTTGCGAGTCGTGACTATAACACTGTTTGGGAAACAGTGTTCTAGAGCATTGGTTCTCAACCTTTTTATACTGAAGTACCACCTCAGAAAAATATTGCCTATCCAAGTACCACCATAATAACTGATAAAATACCTGCCCTTTTTGTTCCATTCCTAAGCCAATAATGCTGCTGCTCTGACAAAACTCTGTCTAATCACTAATCAGCACAACTGATGATATTTCTAGTGTGAATAATCAAATCTTCTAACAGCTAGGTGTGCTGTCATACTCATTTTAGCACACCTGGAGAGCCTATTTCAATGAATTGCTTGGTCAGAAGAACTACCTGTAGTAATATGAATATTTCATTCCACTTTTGTCTTTTTTCTCCTTTTTTTTCACCAGAGGTTGGCTCAAGTACCACCAATGGTACCAGTAGTGTTTGGGAACGTGTATATATCTATTCTACGTCCAAGCATAGGCATGGTACCGCCCCGCCTGCCTCTGTCAGACTTTCCACCGAGGTTGATATATATGCTGGATAGTCTGCCGCGAGGTTACTCCGTGGTGGGAAATAAATAAATAATACATATACGATATAAGCGTAATACAAGAGAATGACAGCTTGGCACGCGCGACAGTAACTTTCATGTTTTGTAGAAGAGGCAAACTAATATATTGTTTATGCCATTTATTTGTGTACAGTGTAAACTTGAAACATTATTGTACTGTAAAAAGGTCTCTTTTCCCTTGATCTTTATCTTTTTTTAGTATAATAAAGTTTACTATAATTAGATTAATACACGATAATCAACACTTAACACTTTAACACCAAATCAAATCATACAAATACGTGTTCAATCAATCATTCAATCAAAGCAAATGGCATAAACAATATTTGTTTGCCTCTTCTACAAAAATAGAAGTTACTGTCGCGCGTGCCAAGCTGTCATTCTCTTGTACTTGTATTATTTCCCACCACGGAGTGACCTCGCGTCTGGTGAGACCATTGGGGCAAGACGGGCAGTGTCGGTAGGCTAATCAGAGGCAGGCGGGGCGTTACCATGTCTATGCTCGTTGGGAACCTCTGCTCAAGAGCATTGGTTCTCAAAGTGGGGTCCGGGGACCCCTAGGGGTACTTGAGGGAGTTCCAGGACGTCCCTAGCTAAACTACAGATAGTTATGAACCAAATGGACCCTTATGGGTCTGTACTCTGTAAACCATAAGGGGTTACGAGTTAAATTAACAGTGATTTTACAATACTAATTGGGACCTAAGAGTGCCTATGCTTGGACGTAGAATAGATATATACACGTTCCCAAACACTACTGGTACCATTGGTGGTACTTGAGCCAACCTCTGGTGAAAAAAAAGGAGAAAAAAGACAAAAGTGGAATGAAATATTCATATTACTACAGGTAGTTCTTCTGACCAAGCAATTCATTGAAATAGGCTCTCCAGGTGTGCTAAAATGAGTATGACAGCACACCTAGCTGTTAGAAGATTTGATTATTCACACTAGAAATATCATCAGTTGTGCTGATTAGTGATTAGACAGAGTTTTGTCAGAGCAGCAGCATTATTGGCTTAGGAATGGAACAAAAAGGGCAGGTATTTTATCAGTTATTATGGTGGTACTTGGATAGGCAATATTTTTCTGAGGTGGTACTTCAGTATAAAAAGGTTGAGAACCAATGCTCTAGAACACTGTTTCCCAAACAGTGTTATAGTCACGACTCGCAAGCTTGTAGATCTGCTATTTTCACTATAGTTTGGGTCCGGGGGCAAACTTCTAATCTCTCTTTTGGGTCTCAAGCTAAAAAAGTTTGGGAACCACTGGTCTAGAACCAAAATCAGTGCGTCGGGGCCCATTTGTGGGTCGCGGACACATTTCTATGGGAAACCACATCCATTTGGATTATTTTGTACACTAGTTGAGTCAAAGACCTGCAGGGTTCATTGGGTTCTTGCTGTAGCTATAAATTTAGCCCCTTCAAGGACCTCTTGGGGCTTCCGGGTCCATGTCCATCCACATGTCACTGCTGGGGAATGGGGTGGAAACCTCATACAGTATGTCCAAAAACAAATAGTGTTAGCTTTAAGGATTCAAATTAAAAATTAAAAATTATATATATTAACATATATATATATATATATATATATATATATATATATATATATAAAGACCTACACGCTCAAATTTGTTCATGTTTTGAGCCTGTAGATCTGCGATTGTGTACACTTTTGTGTGACACTGTAGTATGATAAAGTACGGAATCAATATATTTAAGAGAAAAAGATTATGGTGATGTTTAGGATATCGCTGCATGGGCTTTGAGCTATAGATATTCCTGCAGGATGGGTCCATACTTAGAAATGTTAATGATCAGTCCACAAAGAAATCAGCGTAGCCAGATTTAGTGTAGAAAATAAGCAACCATTTATATGTTTGTTTTATATTGCTATGCTCCACTGTCTTGTTTTACTCTGTTCAGCACTTTGTTCAGCTTTGGCTGTTGGTGCTATAGTTAAATTTCCCAATTGTGATTTTACAATACTAATTGGGACCTAAGAGTTAGAAATGCCATTTAATGGCGGTCCGCGGCCTAATAAATGTCAATTTGGGGGTCCTTGAAATAAAAACGTTTGAGAACCACTGTTCTAGCGTAGACACACAGATCTGGCCCGGCTTCGTCAGGGGGGCTGACGGGTCATGTGTTCCCCCTTGACCTTTTGACCTCTCCCTCTCGTCAATTCCTCTTGCTATGATTGGTTAATGGATATAGACCCTCTCTCTCTCTGTCTCTGTCAGTTTTCCCCCCAGTTTCATCTCTTCATGCACTCAGTGGTGGTAAAAGTACTCACATTCTTTACTTAAGTAAAAGTATCAATCCTGCAATACATAAATACTCTGTTACAGTAAAAGAAAAAGTCCTAAATCATTTACTTGGAAAAAAAAGAAAAAGAAGAATAAAAAATTGTAGTGGACTAAAAAGTTCAAAATGTATACAGACAGTTGTCTAAACCCAGAGCCTCCATCCGTGCGCATAAACCATGGCTCACGTTAATGGTTTTATGCAGTCGTGGAGTGAGAGGCGTTAAAACGCCTTCTTAGCACTTTCTTTTAAGCCATGACAACCCTTGTAAAACCACTTGTTGTGCTTCACCTGTGTTCGTTTCCGCTGCTTGAAAAAGAAAATACCAATCCTATTGTACTTTTACTCAAGTAAAGAAAAAAACGTAACATAAAAAAATGTGTACTTTCCCCCCACCACTGTCGACCTCAAAGGGGACAACAGCAAGGTGGAAGGTATTAAAAGAAAAGTGTACAGTAATTAAGCTGTAGATGAGTGATGGCTTTGGGGGGCCGTGGTGTTGACTGACTGGATGACGGCTGAAGCCAGGAGGCCCCGCACCAATCTAAACACTGTTCTGGGGCCGCAAGGTCGACGCTGCAACGCCAACTCCCCCTCCCCTCCCTCCCCGCCTTCCCAGACGTACAGTATGTACAGCACTGTTGACAAAAATCGAAACAAAACATTTCATAGTACTACATTCTAAATAACTAGAGTAAATTCAAAATAGCTAAACAAATACAAAATAATAACACAAATAATTAACCCTAAGCCTAAATTAAAAAAACAAAAATTTATTTAAAATTACAAGAACAAAATTCAAAGGTGTTTCAGTAATTTCATATATATATTTTTTTAAATCGAAGAAATTCCAATTAATTAGAAAATGCATTTTTAAGAAGTAGTGAAAATATCCGATCTACAAGCTCGCAACACGGCGCTGATGTAAAGTATACGAGGCAAATGTATCAGCTTATTATATGAATTACATATCGATGCCGTCGGGCAGAAATTAATTTTTCTTTTTTTTAATGCCCTACTTGATCACACGACAACGTCACACAAAGGCATCAAAAATATAGCACATGTGTAAGTGGCGTGTTTCGAGCTTGCACACCTGCTACTTTTGATGCTTTCTAATTTGAATTCTGACAAGTAACAGTTTTTGACAATGTATCAGGGTGTCGTAGTTGTATATCAGATATAAAAGCATTAGCACGTCAGTTTGAGCCACCCGACCTATCCTCGGATCACCTCACAACACATTGACCTGCACTGACATCTCTCTCTCTCTCTCTCTCTCTCTCTGTTTCTCTGTCTCTCTGTCTCTCACAGCTTGCACACCTGCTACTTTTGATGCTTTCAATTTTTAATTCTGACAAGTAACAGTTTTTTCTCTCAGGTGTCGTAGTTGTATATCAGATTATAAAAGCATTAGCACGTCAGTTTGAGCCACCCGACCTATCCTCGGATCACCTCACAACACATTGACCTGCACTGACATCAGCCAGGACACGCTCTCCCTCTCTCTCTCTCTCTAGCTCTCTCTCGCTCTCTCTCTCTCTCTGTCTCTCACTGTTTCTCTCTTTCTCTCTGTCTCTAATTGTCTCTCTCCTTCCATTCCCCTCTCTCTCACGCATGCATGCATACGCACGCGCGCGCACACACACACACACACACACACACACACACACACACACACACACACACACACACACACACACACACACACACACACACACACACACACACACACACACACACACACACACACACACACACACACACAACTATCTCTCTCTGATCATAAGTCATTTAAAGTTTCTTCCCAGGACATGCCTGAAGAGTGGTGTGTTTAAATGCATGGAAAATCTTGTGCTTCCCCAGTGGCTCATCCATGATGAAAAATACATGAGAGAGAGAGAGAGGGGGGGCGGGGGGGAGAGAAGGGAGGGGTGAGAGAGAGTGTGAGGGGTGTATGGGATGGGATGGGATGGGAGAGGTGGGGGCGACCAGGCCACTTAGGGATGAAGCGTTATTGGCAAGGAGAGGAGTCTAGTGAAGAGGATCTAAGGAGCAGAGGCATAGCTATAGAGCGTCGCAGTCCCTCCCCCTTTCAGAACGACGAGTGGCCCAGGAAATGAAATGCAATGCATTTCTCCCATAGTATTTTCTTTAAGTATTTATTTAAGGACGGTTACGCCGCGGACAAAGCCAACTCGGATCGTGACAAATCATGACAATGAACACAATGTTTTGGGCCGATCAAATAATTTATAAGAAGAAAAACAAAACAAATAGTGTTGTCTCCTGCCTTTATTTTCTTCTTTCTAATGATTTGATCTGCCCAAAATATTGTGTTCATTGTCATGATTTGTCACGATCCGAGTTGGCTTTGTCCGCGGCGTAACCGTCTTTAAATAAATACTTAAAGAAAATCCTATGGGAGAAATGCATTGCATTTCATTTCCTGGGCCACTCGTCGTTCTGAAAGGGGGAGGGACTGTGACGCTCTATAGTTACAAAGAGAGGAGGTTGACAGGAGAGGAGTCTAGTGAGTCTAGTGTGGAGGAGTCAAGTCAGCTGTTGGATTGACAGCTGCATGAATTAGACTGAGCACATTGGTGAGAAAAGAAACTTAATGGAAGGAAGATATATACACAACCCTCCAATAATGCATATATCTGCCACTGTAGTTGGCATTCTAAAATTCCCATTACAGTTGACAAGGAGAGGAGTCTAGTGAAGAGGATCTAAGGAGCAGAGGCATAGCTATAGTGACAAAGAGAGGAGGTTGACAAGGAGAGGAGTCTAGTGAAGAGGATCTAAGGAGGTTGAGGTTTTTTCTGTTTTTACTAAGTATAGTGGGTTTAAGTGATTAGTTAAAGCTGTAACCCACAACTCTTGAGATTATGGGTTCATTTTGTTCCATTTGTAGTACACTCTCAGAGTTACATGTATATCCGTATACAGGTCCATTTGGAGCTATGATACCACATACGTTATTGAATCCGATGATCCACATATTGGTGGCATAGCAGTAGAATTACTTAATTCCAATGTTTGTGCTGAATCTGAGGGGAATGACTGATAGATCAAGAGCTTTTACCCATTGACTGAGGCCAGATTCTACAAAACCCTATAATTCTATATCAGTGGTCCTCAAACTATTTCATGCCAAGGACCCCCAGAATGATATGTAATTGGCCGCTGACCCCCATATGGAAATATGGGTAACACTTGCTATGCAGCCCAACAACAAATGTCTTAAAAGTGTGTTCAACGCATTATGAACACACTTTTAAGACATTTGTTGTCGCCTGCTGCATGGGGAAACAAGGTCTCACTCCCTTTTGGTTGCAGGTCCATTCGGTTACATTTGCTTGTACTCCCTGAGTTACACAGACCTGCAAGTGTCCATTTGGGTCCTATCAATCATTTAGCAGGGCATCCCATGTAAACCCCCCTGAAGGACCTTACGTAGGGAACCAGTGCACAGCGCACGCGCACACACACACACACACACACACACACACACACACACACACACACACACACACACACACACACACACACACACACACACACACACACACGCGCACGCACACATGCACAATTTAGGCAGCTCTTACTTAATCCAGAGCGATTTACAGTAAGCAAGAACAACACAAGGTAATGCATAGAAATAGTCATCAAACTAAGAACCTTACATCAGTAGTATAATATCTATACAATGAAACTATAGTACAAACAGTGTGTGTATACTTATAGTTTCATTGTGCATATATTCTATTGTTATACGGATGTTAGGTATTACACACATGTCCAAAAAACGTTGTTTGCCAAAAAACAGCAAAAGTAGCAGATCTACAAGCCCAGGCTTCGAGCTCTTAGATCTGCTACTTTTGATGCGTTTGTGAGTGACGCTGTAGCGTGATCAAGTGGAGCGTTAATTCATGGAGAAACGGTGTCGATTTCGTCGACTAATACTATGACAAAGCATGTCATAAACAAAATGAAAACTAAGCTATGATGACTAAAACAGAGACTGGATATACTGAATATACTGAATTTCGACTACAAATAAAAACTAGACTAAAATGTTAGGAAGGGACTCTAGTGGACAAGAGATCCAGTATAAGTCATTTTATACTTGGTTGCATGCTGAACATTGCAGATCGCTGCAACGCGTTGTGAGATTGCGTAAGATCCGTCATTACAACGGCATCGACTCCCGCCAAAATACATTTTAGTCGACTAAATCAACTGTAAATGTAGTCGACTAAAACATTCCAGATGACTAAAATGTGACTAAAACTAAATGGATACTATTCAAGAGACGATGACTAAAACTAAAATCTAAATTTGCTGTCAAAATCAACACTGGAGAAAAAACACAAAAAGTGAAATTATGGAGATAAGAGGTTTCTACCCGACACAGACGTTTTTGGTTGGTCATGCTATAACCTGCTGTTTTCAGGTGTGTGTGTGTGTGTGTGTGTGTGTGTGTGTGTGTGTGTGTGTGTGTGTGTGTGTGTGTGTGTGTGTGTATGTGTGTGTCTCCATCCACCTTCATTCAACATCTGATGCACGTTCTGTTGTTGTAACCGAGCCAAGTGCATTAGACGTAATTGAAGGTAAATTAGTCAGGCTCTGACCCGTACAGTAGTCGCAGGCGGCTTCTATCCACCCCGGCGCTCACTTACTCATCTCAGCATTAAAAGCCCCATGGCCCCTCTCTCCCCCTCATGCCTGGCCAAAAAAGCTGGACAAATATTTTCCGAGGAAATAATGAAATTCCTGAAATTATTAGGAAGAGGGACCTTATATATCATCTGCTCTCTCTCTCTCTCTCTCTCTCTCTGCTTAACCCCCTGGTCCTCTGCTAGTGTAGTGCCCCCCCCCAGCTCACAGTCACCCTGCTGTATTGGATGGAAATAATGAACAGTGTTGATTCTGACAGCAAATTTTGATTAAGTCAGTATTTGGAATGAAATGCAATTTGAGTCATATTTTAGTCACCTGCAATGTTTTGGTTTCAGTCGACTCAACATCATAAGATTTGAGTCGATTAAATCGACAGTACAATACTGTGTCGAAGGATATACTCGCATTACGTTGCTGTCGGACAGAAACCTCTTATCTCCATATTTTAACTTTCTTTTCGTATACATCAACGCCCTACTTGATCACACCACAGCGTCACACCAAAGCATCAGACGTAGCACATCTGCAAGCTCGTGTTGAGCTTGCAGATCTGCTACTGTTGCTGTTTATTATTATTATTATTATTATTTTAAATCCTGAAAAGTAACAGGTGTTTATGCTTGTACTTTTCTTCACTTCACGTCACCATCAATCATCACGGCGCCAGGCCATTTCCGCTGTCATTTCTTTAAACATTTTCTTCAGCTTTAATACATTTTCTACTTGCATATACATTACGGGGTTTCAGCGAGCCCACACAGTTTCTGCCTTTCTAGTTTAATGTTTGTCATTTTTTTATTTTGATTTCTAGTTTTTAACCTTTTAAACCTTTTAAATAGTTTTTCTAATAAAAATGTCTGTACTTTGGTTACCCAGAAAAGCGCTATATAAATCGTATATATTATTATTAATATCAGATAGGATCAGTGGTTCTCTATCTTTTATGGAATACAGAGCCCACTTGAAATCCCAAAAGCGTTCGCGGCCCACCCGAAACTACCCCGCAGGCCCGCACGAAATCGCTTGAGAACCGCTGGCTATATAGAGTATATATAGTCTCAAATACAATGAACCACTGACTGTAAAAGGCTCAAATTCAAAGGGCGATGTGAACATGGAGTGCTTTGTGTTCAGGTCAAGTGAACCCACTGAACCCCAACGGGGGCTAGAGGTGAACCGGTTCACTTCAGAGGGGCTTGAGTTCATTTGCAATGGTCCCATCACATAATGTTATGTATAGTGTCCGGGTAGCTCAGTCGCTAAAGCTCCTGCCTTTTGGACCGCAAGGTCATGGGTTCGATCCCGGGCACCGCCAACTCAGCGTATGAGTAGCACGGCTTTGGGTGCGGCAAGTACTGGGAGCTGGGATGGTTGGTGTGGCTAGACCAGGGGTCTATAGCGCCATGTAAAGGGGATAGACTCTCGCTTTTCACGGCTGATACCAACCTTAAGCCTCTCCGACCTTACTTACTTATAACGTGCATAGTTGGGTTCTGGTGTATAATACTACCCGATATTACCCAAACAATGTGAACACGCCTAGAAACCCCCAAAATCCGTACATATGACACTGAAATCCTCCCCATAGAACCTGAACCACGGGAGACACCACCGAGCACCCTAAAGGGCACGAGTTGCCGTGTTGAGCGTTGCACAGTTCGGTAGAGCAGACTCAGCCCCGTCCGAGTTGTAACCCGATATGGACAGAATAGTAAATGTCAACGGTGAAATCGGAGATATAAGCTGGAGGGATCAAGTGGTTTATGTTCTACGGCTCAATGCTGCTGCGGCGGCAGGTTCGTCCAGCGCCAGTGTTGCTTCACTAAATCGTGTCCCAGCACACACAAGCACGGCGTTGGGCAAACGGGTCTCCCGGAGTGGGTCAAAACATCCGAAGCGAATCTAATTTGTGATGCTAGGGACATATTGGGTGTTTTGTTTTAGATAAGGTCATATTAGTGTATCTGGGGGCATTGCTGATTTTGCAAAGGCTTTGCTAACCCATTGGCAAACAACGAACCGACACTGACAACATTTGCAACCGATTATCCTCGCCTTCCAAAAGTTGACTAAGCGTGTTGATACTATCAGCACGGGACCACCAGCCACGCTCTTTGGAGATCCACATTTATGTGTTCAGAGAATTAATGTAAATATGATTGTAATCTGTCTGTCTTCCTTGGCCCAGACAGACACGCCACGCTAATCAAATATTGTACAAAATAATAGTGATGGTGATGATGATGATGATAAAACAAAGACAAAACAAAAGTTGGATAATTCTTATGTAAGTATCAGTTCATAATCGGAACATTATGAAAGCGTTTGGGCACAGTTTCAGCCCGGGTCCAAGCTCTGTTGACTTCCATTATGAAATTAAAAGTTAAATATCCCCCCAAAATATAAAACATATGTGGATGTACTGAGTTGGCCTACTGTTGTGCACAAGAACTTTGGCACTGACCGGTCCAGCAGTTTAGTGAGATTAGCTCCGGACAATCGGACAGGCTTGCACACCGCACACACACACACACACACACACACACACACACACACACACACACACACACACACACACACACACACACACACACACACACACACACACACACACACACACACACACACAGTAAAACATATGTCAACGGCATGTTTAATATGTATTCTATGCTGAAAATAACATATTTTAGTTGAAATGTTCATGCTAGTTTTAGTCACTTACCAGCAATGTAGCAATCGCAGGCAATCCGAGCTTGCGGATCTGCCAATTTTGATGCTTGTGTGTGACAGTGTAGTATGATCAAGTTGAGTGTCAATTTAAAAAGAAGTAGTGTATGTGTGTGTGCGTGCGTGCGCCAGACACAGCAAGGATATGTATTTCGTTCCCTGATCTAGCCTTTTCTAGTTCTATGCTCCTGTCTGCCCCAGCTGTATCTCGTGCGTAATTTCCCCTCATGTTTACCAGTCAGTCGTTGTTGTGTGTTTGTGTTGTGTTGTGACGCAACACGTCCAGTTGTGAGTGACAACTCATCACTCTTATTGACAGGATCCTATTTAGAGGCTCTCTTGGAGCAGTGCTTCTCAGCAGTGTTGATTTTGACAGCAAATTTTGATTTTAGTTTTAGTCATAGTTTTCATTAGTTTTTTGTCACATTTCAGTCACCTGGAATGTTTCAGTGTTAGTCTAGTTTGAGTCGACTAAATATAAGATTTTAGTCGACTAAATCTATAGTTGATTTAGTCGATTAAAATGTATTTTGGCAGGCCTTGATGGCGTTGTAATGGCTGATTTTTCAGTTGCTGAAAATAGCCAATCTACAAGCCCACTGTGAGATTGTAGATGCGTGTAAAAACGTCAGTAAAAACAGGTAGTCGACGGACATTTTTCGTCATAGTATTAGTCGATGAAATCAACACATGGATCTCAGACCTCCCCATAACTCTGAAAGTGACTTGTATTCATATGGAACCCCCCTCAGGCATGTTAATATAGCATTGCAATCATTGTGACCACTTCAACCATATTGTATACAATTCACTTTTGATTTGAGATCTATATATATATATATATATATATATAAATATATATATGTACCTAAAAACATATACATATATATATTTATATATATATATATATATGTTTTTAGGTGCATGTCATGTGGTCTACCTGTACAGCCTTTGTGATCTACGATCTACCTTTTTGGGAACCCTGCGGTACAGTAACTACAAATTAATTGCCCCTAAAAACCCTCTCCATTCTCCAGAGCCTATTTGGACGTGAAGGAGTTGAAGGAGACCCTGAATTTGGACGGCTCCACTCACCTGAACGTCTTCTTTGCCAACTCATCCGATGAGGATCTGGCCGGAGTCGCCACTTGGCCCTGGGACAAGGAAGCTCTGACACATTTGGGTATGCACGTGCGCACACACATGCACGCACACACACACACACACACACACACACACTCATGCACAGACACATGCACACACGCACGCACGCGTACGCACATTCATTAATTCATGCATGTACACGCCACTTTGTTGGCAGTACAGGTTGTTGATTCTGAGTAATTACGGTTCAAGCCCCAAGCAGTTTGTGTCTCCAGCGCCTCTGCTCTGACAGGGGGGAGGAGGAAGGTGATAATGAAGCAGGAGTATACATGAATGAATAATACATTGTCTGGGTCCTCCTACGTAAACACATCACACTTCCTTTTTACGCTGGGAGGAGACGTTTGTATTATGTGTGAAAAAAGCATGCAAAGCTTCTGAATTGCATTTTGCGCATGATGATGTGTTTGTATGTCGTCTCTGTTGGGTGGAAACCTCGTATGTCTAAAACTGTTACTTTTCACGATTCAAATTCAAAAGTAGCAGATCCACGTTTTGAGCTTGTTGATTCGCCAATTTTGGCACTTTTTTGGCGCTGTAGTACGAGTATGGAGTAGGGCATTAACTCATTTGCCGCCGAGATTGTCTTTCGACGTCTTTTTTAAAAGATGGAGTGCTGTGATTTTTTTGCCACCCTAAAACATAATCACCAGGTATAAAGGAAGAAGATTTTTTTTTACAGTATACAGTATGTGTACAGTATTTGTTAAAATGTTGTTTTTATATGGACATGCCCACCAGTTCAAGTATGCCTGGTTTGCCTTGTGGGTGGTGATCCACCTGGACTGAAGCCGAACCCACAGCTGTTAATGTATGATATAAGGCGTGGGGTTAAGGGAGGGATGATATATCACAGTTTTTTCATTGGAACCTGTGACTGTCAAGGTTTCAGCCTCTAGGAAGAAACCCTAAATACAAAAGGAAGACATCATTCCACATAACAACCACACCAAGGGGTCTAATGAAGTACTGTCACCTCATAAACACATGAAAAACTGGACACTCTGCCCTGCTAAAGTGTTTAATCCATTCTGACCGGGCACCCATTTTGGTGGCAGCATCATGTTATGCTTTAGCTATTGAAAAATAGCAGATCTACAAGCTCATATCGCGCCACCGAGTGGCGCGATACGAGCTTGTAGGTCTGCTATTTTTGAAAAATCGAAGAACGACTGACATTTTTAGAATCTGATCTCAGGTCAGAATGGGTTCATCAGACCAGTGTGTGTCCAGTGGAAACCTCGTATGAATCTGATCTCAGGTCAGAATGGGTTAAAAGCTATAAGGCGACATAGACGTGTCCTCAGGTGTAAACGGGTCACTTTGTTTTTGCTTTTTCTTCTTCCAGGCGGCATCGTTCTCAACCCCTCGTTCTACGGCACGTTCGGCCACACGGACACCATGGTGCACGAGATCGGCCACAGCCTCGGCCTGTACCACGTGTTCCGCGGCATCTCGGAGATCGAGTCGTGCAACGACGCCTGCCTGGAGACGGAGCCCTCCATGGAGACGGGCGACCTGTGCGCCGACACCAACCCCACGCCCAAATTCAAGGGCTGCCATGACCCCGAGCCGGGCAACGAGACCTGCGGCTGCCGCCACTTCGCGCACACCCCGTTCAACAACTACATGAGCTACGCGGGTGAGTCCCCCCCACGGCGCGCCGTTAACCGAAGTACGTACAGTACGTTAAGCAGTGGTGGGAAAAAGTACTTGCGTATGATGCAATATAGAAAAGTCCGGAATTCTAAATTTACTTGAGTAAAGTACAAAGGTATTGGTATCAAAATGTACTTAAAGAACGAAAAGTCTGGTCTCTGTAAATTATGCCCAACACTGCAACTTTTCAGGGTTAAAATTAAATTCTTTCTTTTCCGGATTCAAATTGAAAAGCATCAAAAGTAGCAGATCTACAAGCTTTTCGAGTTTGCAGAGCTGCTGCCTTGCTTTGCGACCCTGCAAGTATTTTAACACAAAAAGTTACAATATGGAGATAAGAGGCTTCTGACCGACAGCGACAAAATGTCCCTCCATCTGCATTTTCCCCCACAAACACAAAACCCCATCGTCCCTCCCATCACTAATCCAAACGCCACACTAAACCAGAGTTGACTTAAGTAATGTTGACCTTAAAACTAAGATATTCGCTAAAAATAATATTTTTCTTAATGTCAGATGTAGCCACTATGACCACAAATGTCACGAGAAACTCGCTAGCCTAGCAACACATTTCTATGTTTTGATTAGGTGTTCCAATCCTGTCGTTTAAGCACGGCTAGAAAGCTGTTTCAACCAATCAGATTGGTTCCTCGAATCGACCCGTTGTATAATTGATATTTTTGCCTTTGCAGATGACGCGTGCACAGACTCGTTCACGCTGAACCAGGTGGCGAGGATGCACTGTTACCTGGACCTCATCTACCAGACCTGGCAGCCGGCCTCCAAGCCGCCTCCTGTACCAATGGCGCCCCAAGTGGTGGAGCAGCATCACAACGCCATCACCCTGGAGTGGTTCCCGCCCATCTCCGGACAATTCTATGACAGGTGAAATGAGCCACACATAAAGAGACTAGTCTGTATACTGTATTAACAGACAGACTAACTATTAAAGACCTAACACCTCACACAGGTGAATGCAATTGACAAGCAGGATATGTCAACATTTCACAATTGGCACAGGACTCGTCTCGTGTGGCCAGACTGTTGCCTCTCACAATTTGCAAATGCTTCCGTCATACAGTCTAGAGCAACGGAATCTATCAAGCGATAAACTAGGAACAGATGAGAAGGAAGAGACATGAAGTCACGTGCCTGGACGCTGGGGCGTGACATGACACACGACACTCATCGGTGGCAAACCTCGCACTTGAAGTTTGATGAAATACATGGCAGTGGATGGAGCCGGCTAGACCCTCATGAACAAACACTATTTATGAACGAATGTGAACGACCTTTGTCATATAATCGGTTCAGGAATATAAAATAAGAGATGGCACATGTTGTTTTCTAATCACTTGCTTTTTGATGTGCACAGTACATAATTTACATACGTTTCTGTCTCTGATGTATGGTGAGATTTTATTGCCAGTCTGGAAACTGTGGGTTTCTCGCGATACCTGGCACGTTCAGAAACGTACTTTGTGCTCTTTAGATACCTCTATGAAATTATACAGTGTACACATTGAAAAGCAACACAGCAGTTATATGTATTCTTTTATATTCCTGGACCGATTTCATTCGTTTATAAATAGTGTTTGTTTATGAGCTAGTCCAGCCGGCTCCATCCACTGCCATGTATTTCATCAATCTTCCGGTGCAAGATTTGACACAGAGCCAACGATGAGCGCCATGGTGGCGCCCAGTCACATGACCATCGCCACTCGCTCACTCACACTCGTTCACTCCAGCATGGTGGTGTTACGGTGAAATTGGTGACCTGCTGAAATATGTGACAATCGTGTAGACAATCACATGTCAGTGTCCTAATGTAAATCGTTGCAATTTTGTTATTAGCAGAGTTCACCCTAGTGGTAATTAGGACACGTATTTAAAGACCTGCATGTAAGTTGTGTGAAGTCCACAAGATGGTCACATATTTCTGCAGGTCACCATGATGGAATGATCAAGTGTGAGTGGCCGAGGTTTTTGGAATTGGAATTTGGCTCCTGTCTTTTCCTTCCATCTGTTCCTACGCAATAAAGCGAAAGAGGAGCCTCCTCTCCACTTCTGTATCGTCTTTACAGTCGCGCACATTTTTCCTAATATAAATAGAAATCATCTAGCTTGCTGCTTAGCAGAAATATAAATAACAACATAAAATGTAAAGATGGTAAGATACTTTTAAATATATTTTATATATTTGTGAACGGAAATGGCAGCTTCCTTACTCGTATTTCGGGAGCTGTCGTTCCAGACTCTATATAACGTTCGGAGATTGTGAAATAGTTGTCTAGCTACGCGAGACTAGCACAGGACTGGCAGGAGGCTAAATGACATGACAGACAGACAGATAGACCCAAGAGTCTAGACAGGTAATGGTTACATTACGTAGAAACCTCTTATCTCCATTATTCTCTGTCAGATAGAAACCTCTTATGTCAAACAAAATGTTGGGTGTGTTTTTTTTCGTACTGAATACCCTACTTCATTATACTACATCTTCACACAAAACAAAAGCATCAAAGGTGTCAGTTCCACTGACGTGTTTCCAGCTTGTAGATGTGCTGCTTTTGAATTAGAATCACAGGTTTTGGACGTAATGAGGTTTCCACCCGACAGAGACGGTGTGCCTGCATTTGGACTGTATCTAAGTTGGTTGCTGTGCATGTCTGTTGGTTTCCTAGAGAAGTGGGATCAGTGTGTGATAAATGCACAGAGGGGAGGGTCCTGTTGCAGTACGCCTCCAACTCCTCGTCCCCCCGACCCTGCGCCCCCTCGGGACACTGGTCCCCTCGAGAGGCCGAAGGTAAGCCTTTATTGACCCCCTTATGACTCTGAGAAATGAAATGGAACCCAATTGTGCTCTCTCACGTCAGTGGCTGGTTTATTGATAGATTTATTGATTGAATACTTTATTGGTACAGTCAGACATCAACAACTATTATTAACAATTAACAATCAATGCTAAAACACAAATACAGTCCTGTAGGCTTGTTTCCATTGTGGTCCTCCTGGCTATGATGGCACATTTTCTTTTCCTTTTTTTGGATCATTGTGAATAATAATATCGATTGATATGATTTGACAACGGTTAGTTGAAAACGCTCTGAAAAAGGGCAGGGCCGCTATAGACGATGTGTTTATTCTGGCATTCAATGAGTTAACCCCCCAAAATATGACCTAACGGCACCTTTAACTCTTAACTCTCAGCCATACAGGTTCAACCCCTGTTATATACAGTGTTTTCTCCACGCGTGGTTTTACACCCCTCCATAAATGTATGTGCAAAGCAACACTCTTGGGTCTAGTCCGATAGCATCTTTCCAACATCCATGAGATCCCAATGCCTTTGGGGGCTTCCCTTTTTCACTAAGAGCAGCAACATGCAAATCGTCGATCTCGGGTGGAAACCTTGTATGTCCAAAACTCTATTGATAATACTTTTAATTTGCTCAATATTTGTTTTAAACCCACATGCACATGTACTGTAACCACTTTCACGTCAACTTGTCTTAAACCATTACAACCAGGAAAGCATCTGTGTCATTTTGGTTTTTAGATTTGGCTATTCAAATATAGCAGATCTACAAGCTCGTACATCTGCTATTTTTGAACATTTGTTGAAAAATCTTGAATGTGTGAGAACTACTGACGTAGAAAGCATTTGTAGAATTGGCGTCTTTAAACTAATCAATCAGAAATTTGCGGAAATGGCATGGCACCTTTTTTTTACAATGAAATATATAATAAGTCGAGAGTTGGAGATACGAGCTTTCTGCCCCGACGCTGGGCAAAATATTTTGGGTCGCTGACTCAACCCCGAAAACATGCAAATGACTCATTGGACTCATGGCTGTTGACGCTGCGCCCGGTGGGATGACATGGAGTCAGGGTTGATGCAGCGGAGCACGGCGGTATGGTACCACAACTCCCAGCACAGGGCTTATAGCAGCGAGGCAAAGGGTTCACAGTCCAAAAACGGATACGGATACCCATTTCATTATTGCTCTTGTCTAATCAGTGGTGGAAAGTGTCAATACTGCAATATGGAAATACTCGGTTACAAGTAAAAGTCTGGATTTTTTTTATACAAAAGTATCAAAATGTACTTAAAGTACCAAAAGTAGAAAGTACTCACTGTGTTTTGAAATGTGTAAAAATATTTAGAAAATAGCAGATCTACAAGCTCAAGTTGCAAACATAAAAGGGTCTACAAGCTCATAACACATTGCAATTGCACGTTTGTAGATCGATTTTACTATTGCAATACACCCTCCAATAGGGCATACATTTTGTGAAAAAAAGAAGGTTTTTGCCTGACAGTGACAAGACTGTCTGTAAGCATCGGTCCCCCCCCCCCCTCGGGAGATATCGAGTAGGCTACCATAAGTGCTGATTTCAGCACTTATTTATTCCAGAAATAGCATTTTACGTTGATTTTCTTTCTTTCCCCCAAAAATTCTTGTTACCTCTCTTGTTCTCTGGACTCCTATTTTGGAACGGCTGCACAGGAACGGGGATTAGAAATGAAGTATTGGGGCTTTAAAAATAGTTGACCCAGCTGTGCACCTTTTGATCACTTTCTGGCTTCAGCAGCTGCAGCATTAAGCACCATCCAGAGTGTGTGTGTGTGTGTGTGTGTGTGTGTGTGTGTGTGTGTGTGTGTGTGTGTGTGTGTGTGTGACGATGTAACACAACAAAATACGATGTATTTTAAGATGTGACATAAATTCGGCCACCTTATACGACCGCCAACTTATAATACAGTGTTTATATCGTCGTCACTGTCGCGCAGAAACCATGTATCTCCACATTTTAACTTCAACAGTATACCCTTTGTTTCGATTTTAGATCTGAAATGTTTTAGTCTAGTTTTAGAATTTAGACGAAAGTCTTCTGATAATTAGTCGATTCAATCTGCAGTTGGCTGATTTTATACTAGGTTGTGTGCTGAAAATAGCCGATCTACAAGCTCACAACGTGTCGCCGTGCGCTGGGGGTTACGGTCTGAAAAGGTTGAGAACCACTGATTTAGTGTAGCTTTTGAGGGGAGCCCCCCAAAAAAACCCTGGGGGTCCCTGGACCCCAAGTTGAAAACCAATCGGTGTACCAGTGATGTTGACAGAGTTAATAACAGAGAAATGGATATTGTTACGATTTCACAGTACCTAAACGTAACATAAAAAATTGAACAATTGTGCTGGTGAATTTAAATGATGTAATAGCACTCTTAAATGACATTGCAAGCCAGACGTCATCCTTTATTGTACATTAATTAGAGGATTTTACAGTTGTAAAATCTACTGGCTGTACGGAAGTTTGGTTGCATTTTATTCAATTTCTAAAGGCCTTTTTATTCACAGAATAAAATATTACTTGGTATAATGAATTGCTTCGGTGAATTATGTCCAATTTGACTAAGTTGCCCATCGACTAAATTGTGTTTAAGTTGATTGCATGGATATCTCACCCCATTCGTCACCGAACTGAATAAGAAACTTTAGCGTTGAGAATAAGAGAAGCATATATAATTTTTTTATTCTGAGGTATCGACAAAAAGTGGACCATGCATTTTACAGTTCCTCTGCTTCTCCCCCAATCCATTAAAGAGTGCATTAAAAAGTAAAATCTTCATTTTGTACTTTTTTTCTTCTCTCCTTCCTTTTCAATCACTACTGACACCCGCACGCACGCACGCACACACAGTCACACATACACCCCCCCCCCCCCCAGGACTCTGAACCTCATGTTGAGAACCGATGTTGATTTCGTAGACTAAAACTATGACTTTTTTTCACTGACAAAAACTAAATGGGAACCTAAATGAAAACTAAGCCATGATGACTATAACTAAGACTAAAGTAAATATATTGACAATTCCGTCAACAAATAAAAACTGCTAAAATGTTAGGAAGGAACTAGTGGACAAGAGCTGATCTACAAGCTCACAATGCGTTGCAGAGCGAAGATTAGATGTAGATTTAGTCGACTAAAATATAATGATATTTAGTTGACTAAAACTAGACCAACACTAAAACATTCCGGGGTGACTAAAATGTGACTAAAACTAAATGAAAACTATTCAAAAGACAAGGACTAAAACTAAAATAAAAATGCCGTCAACTGTTCTGCATACCTGTTCCCAATGACCGCGGCAGAACAAACTACCCTCCCACCCAACCCCCGCTTCATTCCCACACACATGAGCAAGCTCCTCCGCGGATCCGACCGTACGCGACCATAATTCAATGTCTTTATGGGCGAATTATGAATTTCTGTGGGGTCAGATATGAGGTAATGCGGAGTGGAGGAGGAGAGTACCGTGGAGATGTGATTCTTGGCAGTCTGGCAAGTGTCCGAGCGCTACGTATAAGCTAATGATGAACTCACTGACTCACACACAGCGTCACACTGCAGGGTGCTGCCACACACACATCCATCATATCGTTGTGCTGTCGCGCAAAAACCTTGTATCTTCATATTCTACGTCAGTGGTTTCCAAACTTTTTCATGTCAAGGACCCCCACATTGAGACTTAATTAGCCCGACGGACCCCCATTTGAAGAGATATGCCAGGGGGGAACAGACCCCCATTCAGAAACACCGCCATTCAGAAACCCGGTTAGGGTTAGGTTAGGACATCCATTAGTCTACGGACCCCCATTTAATGGAATTTCTATCTCTCAGATTTGTATTGTAAAATCAATGTTAATTTTACCAAACGGTAACCTAACGGGTCTGTTTGGTTCCATTTGTACACTCAGAGTTAAAGACCCATAAGTAGGGTCTATTTGGTTCCAAACTATCATTTAGCTGGGGGACCCCCTGGAACTCCCCCAAGGACCCCACTTTGGGAACCACTTTTTTTGGGAACCACACATTTGATGACATATAGCCACACAGTTATCCAAAACGGAAGAATATTTTGTTATCGTTGGATAAGATTTTGTCCAAATTCAATGCTGTCTGCAAACATTTCTAAACGCTTCTACATTCTCTAATTGTGTAGACTTCTTGTAAATGTACCCATTTAGGACTATTCCAATTCTAAAGACTCCTTCTAAATATTTTTTTTTTTTCAAATATTAATACAAAAATTACAAAAATGTTATGCTGCCAATATACTGTACATACTGTACAGTAGCAACAATAACCCAACAAGGGGGTTCCCGTCCTGAAAGGGTAAACCACCAAAAGGGGTTCCCGCAGTAATGCAGATGTTTAACAATAATAATAAACTCTTGAGAGCGTAAAATGAAACCATTTCTTTAATTTTTTTCATAAATGAATGCCCTACTTGATCACAGTACAGCGCCACACAAAAGCAGCAAACGTGACAGATGTACGAGCTCAAAACGTTTGAAGCTTGCACTTTGATGCTTTGGAATTGGAATCCTGAAAAGTAACAGTTTTAGACATACTGAGATTTCCACCCGACATAGAGCTGTGCATACAGTTTGCGTTGTGTGCGTGCGTGCGTGTGCGTGTGTGTGTGTGCGCGCGTGTGTAAGCTTGCTGCATGCTGTAATGTGTGTGTGTACATTGCAAATGATATCCCCAGTGTAAATTTAACCATTGCCGGTTAAGGGGACTATTTTTGTACACCGTCAGAGTTTACAGTAGCGCTTCTGGGGATTTAAGCTGTGTACCGTATGAGAGGCAAGTCTGGGCTTGTCCAAGTGTGTGTGTGTGTGTGTGTGTGTGTGTGTGTGTGTGTGTGTGTGTGTGTGTGTGTGTGTGTGTGTGTGTGTGTGTGTGTGTGTGTGTGTGTGTGTGTGTGTGTGTGTGTGTGTGTGTGTGTGTGTGTGTGTGTGTGTGTGTGTGTGTGTGTGTGTGTGTGTGTGTGTGTGTGTGTGTGTGACTGAACCGCCTGCTGTTTGCTAGGTCTTGGAAAGAGTCTCTGTTTTGTAGAGTAACTACTGTAAGTGTATTTACTTAGGTACTGTACTTTATGGTACTGTACTTTACTGGAGTATTATACTATGTACTTGTACTCCACTACCGGTACATTTATTTAAAAAAAACTTTAGTTACTACTTTGATTATTAATATAAAACATACATTAACTACTTCAGCCCTGTATACAGTACAGTGGGTAAATGTACCTCAAACTAGATAGATTATGGCAAAAAAGGAATATTGAGATAAGAGGATTCTAACCTGACGGCGACAAGATGTACTTTAGGATTGAGACCAGATTCTACAAAATGCCTATAAATCCTGACAGTTTTCTGAAAAACCTTTGTTTCTATGTCAATGGTGCTCAAAATGACCCCCAGAATTGTATGTATTTGGCCACTGATACCCAGCTGAAAATATGTTGTTTTAGGGACCCCACAGAAGCAAATATTTGAGTTAAAAACGTCTGCTGTGAAAGAATAATATATTCAAAGATTGGCACACGTTTTCACAATTTCTCAAAAATAGCAGATCTACAAGCTCGTAGTGCAGCTAAACGTGCCACGCTAAACGGCTAAAGTTTAAAATAAAGTTTTGGGTGACACAGATGCGTTCCAGTCCCTATGGGTTAACATTCCAGCAGCGCTGTTGGCCCTGCTCTGGCTTCTACGGGTCCATTTGGTTCCGTTTGGACCCTGTTCAGAGTTAAATGAACACTCGACGCTTTACTCTGTTAACAGCTGTCGTTACACACCGACTGTGTGTTCCTCTTCTGCACTCACGTATTGTGGAAGAGACACGCAATAGATAACGTAATGCCTCCAAATTGTTGTGCGACTGTGCGTGTGTATGTGCATGCACTAATGCCCCCACAATTGTTGTAGAATTTCAGAAATAGACATTAATGCAAGGATCATTTCCCTGGTCCTGTAACCTCAATGTTTCTAAAAAATGCTAGATTTTTAGGCTTGATTTACAATTAGTTGTATGTCCTCACAAGTTGTGTGTGTGTGTGTGTGTGTGTGTGCGTGTGCGTGCGTGCGTGCGCGTGCGTTGTATTGCGTACGTGAATTATGCGTGTGTGTGTACGTACGCGCACACAATTGGCACCTGTTTTCTAAAGGACTTGAGGTCTGTGTCCTCATACCACTTGACTGGGAAACACAGAGAGAGAGAGAGAGAGAGAGAGAGGGAGAGGGAGAGGGGGAGAGAGAGAGAGAGGGGGGAGAGAGAGAGAGCACCCCTCGTAAATCTTTACGACTCCATACCCCAGAGAAATATGGCTGTAGGGATGGGGGGGAAGGCACAGCGGGGGAGGGGGAGGGTGGGGGGGATGGAGAGAGAGAACACACATGGAAGTGTGTGTGTGTGTGTGGGGGACTCGTGGAAACCACCCAAGATAGTTAAGAGAATTGCATGTGGTTAGTGACATTCACAAGGGGAGGACCCTGGAGATGATTGAAAGCAGCAGTGTGTATGTATGAATGAATGGACGGTAAAGCTACCGTCCCTACGTTTTGTTTTAAATCATTATGCCCCATTCATTCCCCACGAGAGAGACGGAGCTTCCGCTACTATCGCTAATATAATATGTTCTATTGATGGCATTTTCGATTAGTAAAAATATTTTTTATTTAAACATTTTTTGGAATTTATATGGGCGCTGATGACATGGAGGAGAGAACTCTGCTCTCCTAATACTGCGGATTCACCGTGCATTATTGCCTCCGAACTCAGCCAATCAGAATGCTTGTTACATTATGACTCCAACATCACTATCTGCCATAGACCAAGAGATGATGACTAAAACAGGAAATTGGGCAGAATGGTAGAGGTTAGTGAGAATCGCTCAGGAACAGAAGCTCACAGAATGGTAGAGGTTAGTGAGAATCGCTCAGGAACAGAAGCTCACAGAATGGTAGAGGTTAGTGAGAATCGCTCAGGAACAGAAGCTCACAGAATGGTAGAGGTTAGTGAGAATCGCTCAGGAACAGAAGCTCACAGAATGGTAGAGGTTAGTGAGAATCACTCAGGAACAGAAGCTCACAGAATGGTAGAGGTTAGTGAGAATCGCTCAGGAACAGAAGCTCACAGAATGGTAGAGGTTAGTGAGAATCGCTCAGGAACAGAAGCTCACAGAATGGTAGAGGTTAGTGAGAATCGCTCAGGAACAGAAGCTCACAGAATGGTAGAGGTTAGTGAGAATCGCTCAGGAACAGAAGCTCACAGAATGGTAGAGGTTAGTGAGAATCGCTCAGGAACAGAAGTAATGATTTGCTCCATACACCTTTTCTACCTTTCTACGGCCATGTCAAATAATTTCGTGGCCTTGGTAACCACTCCCCTTGAAATCGCATTTCCATTAATGCGAATGGAGTCTCGACTACGATTACGGGACTACAGCGCTGACAGACAACACCTTCAGCCAATCAGCGTAACAAAAAAAGACGACTTCCAGTGAGTCCAGTCTACCAACGCCATAAGACAAATCTCTTCTGGGAAAAATAAAATACAAAATAAACACCTTGAGGTGGGGGCTCGTCCGCAGCCAAATAGCATGCATATCAATTTGAGAATGAAAAGGTTTGAGAGTCCACTGCTCTTAACTCCTCAGTGTCAGTTTGGTGGAACCCGAGACCAACTGTTTAAGATCACACTGACGTGACTGTGTTATTTTCTGCACAATAATGGAGTAAATCCTACTAGCAGTATAACTTATCAGTGTTTGCTTTATTCCATCGTCTCATGTCGGTGGAATTCCCTGACGCATTCTTGCACTATATAAAGCTATCTATGAACCAGAACATAGAACCAGAACATAGTGTGAGTGCGTGCCTGCGTGCGTTCGTTCGTTCGTGCGTGCATGTTTGTGTGCGCATGTGTTTTTTGTGTACATGGGCGCACGTGTGCTTGCATGTGGGCGTGTGTGTAATGTACTCAAAGTACATGTAGCAATACCACAATATAGAAATGTACTGTTACAAGAAAAAGGCCTGTATTTAAGAGTAAACGAGTAAACGTACACAAGTATTGGCTTCAAAATATACTCAATGTACCAAAGTACCATTTCACACATTGTTTAGAAATGTTAAAAATAGCAGATCAAGCTCGCACTGAGCTTGTAAACGCACTATATCGAACAGCTGTAGAATAGTGAATAGTAACAAAAGTTAGGCGTCTGATAAATACATTACTTGTATTGGTGTGCGTGTTTGTGTCCTTGTCTCCACGCAATACATTGCATGTGTGCATACCCGTGAGTGTGTGCGTCCCTGACGTGTGTGCGTGAGTGTGCATGTGTGTGTATGTACAGTAGCTGGACACACACACACACACACACACAATCCCCACCCCAGTCTCGTGTGCGTGCATGTCTGTGCGTGTGCGGGGGCGCACGGTGGATTGAATGTCTAGCTACTGTGTGAGCGAGTGTGTGCAAAAGTGTGTGAGTGAGTCATCAGCGTTTGGCCAGCCCCTTCTTAGAAAGCCCAGTGTGCATGTCCAGACATATTCCTCCGTGCTGCTATGTTTACCATCACACTATGCAGCACCATGGAGGGATACACTGCTGCCATCAGCTGTTCACCAGGGCTGCATCTTTACTTTCTACAATGAGGAGAACTTTAGCCAAAGGTTGTTAATTTACGAAAAAGCACAAAAAGTTTAAATATGGAAAATGGGTGGTTACAGCGTACGTGTTTTACATGAGAGAGAGAGAGAGAGAGAGAGAGAGAGAGAGAGAGAAAATAAGAAGGTAGAAGTAGTTGAATCCTACTGTATAAGCCAGAGGCAGTGTATCTTTTAGGTATTTTTAGTAACTCTTCTCCATGAGCTGTGTTCTATATTATGTAATCTACTTTACTTCCTTTGTTTGCTCAGTTATGCTTATAGCAATGTCCTAAGACAGTAGTGACTGTTTCTTCATCTCTTCATCTCTCCTAATCAGTCAACAGACCCTCATGTTTCCTATCAGCCATATTTGTAGCTGCGGGCAGGTATAAAAATCACACCTGTGTGAACTGAGTGGTGCAACTCCCCTCTCCCCCCCCCCCCCCTCTCTCTCTCTCTCTCTCTCATTAGCAGGCAACAGTGCAGCACTATCTCTCTCTCTCTGTTTCTGGCACAACAGCGCCACTTTTGCCCCTACGGGTACTCATAGTCACATACATAGTGGTTGCACCACTCATAAACTGCATCCCTGTTGTTCAATGAGCCAGACTGGGTTTCCACTGCATTGACAGGCCATGTAAGTCCTGGCTCCTTACTCGAGTAAAATCTCTCTTGTCTTGCCTCATTGACATTGTGTATAGTATACTTTGAGCATCCACTCCAGATTCTGCATTCTCAGCAGCCTCTGTTCTGCTTGGGAAGCCATAGAGCCCATGTATGCATGCAGCGGGAGCAATGAGCATCCATCTGTATCCCCGCCCCGGGCCGGTTCACACACCTTTCCCCAGCCTTCCGCGCCGCCCTCCACTCAGTCTAGAGCAGGCTTCCTCAAAGTCACTTCAGTTTAATCACTTAGACTCTCTAGAACTGAGTTGCACTGCATCCTGGAAACTGATTTTCTCTTAAGTTTTCCTCGTGACATACTGTATCTCAGGGGGAAAGATTTTCATATGTATGTAATCTGACATAAATGTAAGGTTCTATTATAAAGTAACAATGTAATTTACGGGTGCCTTGGACGAAGACGGTTATTTACAGGGGTGCCCCGAGTCAAAGAAGTTTGAGAAGCAATGGTCTAGAGTAGCCCAGCCATGAAGAAGGGCCTTGGGCACACAGACACAATGGTCTAGAGTAGCCCAGCCATGAAGAAGGGCCTTGGGCACACAGACACAATGGCCCGCATTCAACCTCGGCTGCAATTAAGCTGGAATGACGCCCTGTGTCTCTCACCTCTTTTTCCTTGAAGGAGTGTTTTCGCAGACAGCCTAATACCCAGATGGGATTAGCTAATCAACAGAGAAAGCAAGGACTCATATTCAAAAGCACAGGTCTGGGGCGATTTAGTCACTTTTAGGGCCTCTCTACTGCCTCCGAGGGAATTCTGGGTCAATCTGCCTCTTGTTTATG
The DNA here is from genome assembly GCF_964188405.1 of Protomyctophum parallelum. Taxonomy (NCBI): domain Eukaryota; kingdom Metazoa; phylum Chordata; class Actinopteri; order Myctophiformes; family Myctophidae; genus Protomyctophum; species Protomyctophum parallelum. Next base: position 31,565,063 of record NC_139713.1, read on the forward strand.
TAGCAGCGCGTTCAGGCGAAATGAAGGTTTTCTGGGAGCATATGTTCCACTGCCTACGTACGTACGTACGTCTGAGCAACCGAGAGAAATTAAAATGTGATTCTTTGAATCTCTGGTGAAGATGCATGCACATTTTTATTACCCAGAACAGGTAGCTTTTTCTGTCTTAACACTTTGCAGATGGCTGGGGTTTGAATTGCTTAACCACTTTCAACCTGGCATCCCTGTTATTTAGAGGGCGGAAAAAACAGCAAAGAATTGCACATGGTACAACCAGTGGTGTAAAGTAACTAAGTACTTACACTTTTGTGATATTTTTTACTGGGGTATTTCCAAATTCTGTACTTCTACTCCGCTACATCTCAGAAGCAAATGTACGTTTACTCTACAATTCTGATACCAATACTTTTGTACTTTTACTGAAGTAAATTTTTATTTCCGGACTTTCACTTTCATATAGTAGTACATTGCAGCACTGACACCTTTCACCTAATGAAAACATGTGAGTACTTCCACCACCGCTGTAGACTGGCTAATGTATGACAGTTGTATGACTAGAGGTTCACGCGACTTTGGCATGCTCACATCTAGAATCACTTTAAAATAATAAAAAATGTGGTTTCCCATCATGCACCTGTAACCCAACATGCCTTGCACTGCGGCGACGCGTGTGTCTAGTGATCGGCCGTGACACGCATGTTGGCTGCATCCACGGTGATTGAACAGAACGCAGACATTCTGGGATAATTTGTGATGATGCGAGGAGGCACGCAGAGCGCCGTCGCGTGTGGAGATGCAACCGGTAGAATGCAAAGGGGAAGCCAGTGATGTACAGTGTGAGGACCAGAAAGCTTGTATCATACTCTTGGGCAAGTTAGATCTTATGGAATAAAGTCAAAACTCTAAGAGCATCTTTTGCACGTTGAATAAATGGTTTACATTGTATTGGGTTTCGCAGTGGATGACACCCCTATTCTGTCTCCTCTTAAATCTCCGACCACATTAGCCATTAGTAGCGGAGCCAAGGCCCGGAGAACCGGCCCATCATAACAGCTGACATTACAAAATATTTTCAGTGGCTGCATCTCCCTTTCCCTGCAAACTCAATGAAAAACTCACCCCAGAATGCCAGGACTACACGAGCAGGGAGTAAGAGCAAGGCAACTTTTGATTATCTCAACTCTCTCTCTCTCTCTCTCTCTCTCTCTCTCTCTCTCTCTCTCTCTCTCCCCTCCTTTTTTCTCCTTTCTCCTCCTCCTTTAACTTACCTTCTTGCACTGACCACACACACACTTATAATAATAAATGTGTTGAGATAATGTGGCCTGGAAACCACATTCAGTGCTCACTTGATTAAACACTGGAATTTTTGCGCAGTGCCCAGAAATGAGGTTAGCAAATGGCTTTGTTGGTTGCCAGTTTGGAAGCCCAACAAAAGGAAATGGAGGGAGAACACAGTGTCTGCCGCGCTCTGCGCTGGCTCTCTCGAAAGCCCCCTCGCTTGATGAATGTTGAAGCCTACGTCACTCGGGATAATGCGAGTGAGCTGTGGTGCGCCGACTCCAAATATGGCTGGAGTTGCGCGGCCGCACAAACACGAGTTGTACTTGTGGGTGCAATTGGTGCGTGCGACAGAAAATAGTCGATCTACAAGCTCACGACGTAAGCTTGTAGATTGACTGTTTTCGGTTCATGAGCGCCAATTTTTAAGGGACCAAGCCCGAAGGGACTTTGGTCCCTTATTGTATTTGTCTGTTTTTTTCTTCCTCTTCTTCTCCTTACTGCCAAAAATAGCAGTTCTGGCTTAATCGTGCAACTGGGCAATATGGTAGAGGACGCGAACCAATTACCAAAGGGTGGCGCTATAGCACTCAATTGAAAATGAAAACTTTGAACAGGCATAGCTCAACCGTTTGACCATCAGCAATAAAACTTCTGACCTCTGATCTTTAGATCACCCGCCATTTTTTATTATATGAAAAGCAATTAAAATCGATCTCCTCCCGGGATCTTTGATCAAAATGCACGGAAATATCTACACATGAACTGTGGACCTTTATGGTTATTTTCTATATGGTAACGAAAATTGCAGTTTTATGAAAATTCTTCTTCTGCCCCTAATACATACATGCAGCGTCACATGTTTATGAAACTTTACAGTATGGTAGACGATCATGCCAAATAGCACTGATACCAGTCTTACTCCGATTGGCCAAAGGGGGGAGCTATAGCAATCGTTTGAAAATGAAACCTTTGAACAGTCATAACTCATGCCTCGTTTGGCCAAAAGCCATGGCACTTGTTTCCACATGTGCCCTTGACTCATGGGGGACACATCTCACTTTAACCAGTACGCTCCGCCCTCAGATTTTCTACCATTTTGAGCAGTTTGAAAAATGCTTAAACCTGAGCAATTTGCGTGAAATGTTCTATACACATTCTATGGATAGCTGCAAGCAGCGATAACAGGCACTTTGAACAGGCATAACTCATACCTCGTCTGTCTGTCTGTATGTTTGGGATACGAACAGCTGGAATACCGTTGGGTGACCTAAAGTGGCACTGTTGAGCAGCCTAAAAGAGCTTATTGCTTGGTCCCGTCTTATCGCTGCTTGCAGCTATATTTGTTCTTGCGTCACACTCAAGGGGAGGTTTAGGGGATCGCGTGCCGAAGCGAGTAGGCCTGTCAGGGGGCCTCCGCTCTAGAAAGGTGCTCAGCCGAGCTCTGCCTTTCCTCTTTCCATCTGGACTGACAGTTTTTGAACTCCGTTTCATGTTTGTCTGGACGCTAAACGGACAGGGAGACTCTTAGATAAACTAATGAGACTGTTGACGTCAACTCTTGATCCGCATTCAGCCGTCATAACAGCTGTTAAGTTTATAATTTACTGTTAAGTTCTTTTTTTGTTGTTTTTTTGGTTGGTTTTTATGGCTTTCAAAGAGCTGTTGGCCGCTGGCTTTATCTTTAGTAACGATTTGTTTATTTATTCAGACAAACAAGTCTTTGTACTGTTATTTGTGAGGACCAATCCGGTCTTTGTTGTGTATTATTCTTTATACACACCCTGTTAGTGTCTGTTTGTGTGTTTGTTCATTTTCCCCATGCACCATCTGGGGCTTGGCTGTCTTTAACTACATACAAATCCTGAGTCTTATTTTAATTTGGGAGACCTCATAATATCTGCCGCTTTTACAAGAGCTTCAGGCAGGACTGCTTGTCAACCAGTAGGTTTTAAACCTTGCAATACCAGGGTCTATCCTTTTAGTGTTATTGTACTGTACCTCTGTACTTTGTGCAAACGGTTAATAAAGCAATCAATCAATCAATCAATCAATCAATCAATCAAACCTACAAACCACTAAGACCTGAGTCCGATTCTACAAAAGCCTTCCAAATCAGTAGCTATCACACATTTTCAAGTTTTATTCAACATTTTTCAATATTTTTTGAGAAATGTTTAAAAATAGCAGACGTTTGCGGCACAAAGTGACGTGCTTTAGCAGCTTTTTAAATTCATCGACTGACTCATCATAGGCAAGGTGGTAAATCATTCCAAAGGGTAGATGCCACAAATGCAAAGGCTCGGTCACATTTTTGATAATAACCATCCTCCCTCCTCTGGCTCCGCCCACAGGCCCGCCCGACGTGGAGCAGGTGTGCGAGCCCAGCGTGCGCACCTGGAGCCCCAACTCGCGCATCGAGCAGGATGTCGTGGGCCTCTCGGAGTGCCCGCTGCAGGGCTGCATGCTGCAGCTGGAGTTTGCGCGCGCGCTGGTGCCCGACTCGCTCACCGTCTGGGTGACCTTCTTCAGCCCCGAGGAGACGCTGGCGCTGCCCGCCATCCACAACATCCTGCTGTTGACGGTGGGCGGCAACAACCTGTCGCTGGGGCCCAGCAACGTGTTCTGCGACGCGCCGCTCACCATACGGCTGGACGGCGTGGAGGTAAGGGATATGGGGGGGCTGCCCATAAGTCCGACCAACATCCCGTTAGTCTGAACTATGTGGCCGGTTAAGACTGAGGTTAGGGTGGGCGACCTGTGTGGCCGGTTAAGACTGAGGTTAGGGTTGGAGACCTGCGTGGCCGGTTAAGACTGAGGTTAGGGTTGGCGACCTGTGTGGCCGGTTAAGACTGAGGTCAGGGTTGGCGACCTGTGTGGCCGGTTAAGACTGAGGTTAGGGTTGGCGACCTGCGTGGCCGGTTAAGACTGAGGTTAGGGTTAGCGACTTACGTGGCCAGTTAAGACTGAGGTTAGGGTTAGCGACTTACGTGGCCGGTTAAGACTGAGGATAGGGTTAGCGACTTATGAGGCCGGGGAAGAGGTTTGGGATAGTGTTAGTAATCGGTCAGACTAACGGGAGGTTGGAACAATGACATGTTACTGGGATATGGGACGATAATTGCAGTGGTGGGTAAATTTTTATTTAAGTAAAAGTATCAATAATGCAATGTAGAAGTACTGAACGTATGAAAGTCCTGAATTCAAAAGGTACTTGAGTAAAAATGTTGTCAAAATGTACTTAAAATACCAAAAGTACTCGTTATGTATTATGTCCCGTTTCACAAGTTTGCAAATGAGTAAAATTTCTAAACATATTTGGAATATAGCAGATCTACAAGCTCACAATGTGTCACAACGCAACACGTTGTGAGCTTGTAGATCTGCTATGTTTGGCATTGCCCATAGAACATGGATACTGGGGTTTGAAGTGGTTATCAAAAGGCCATCTATACTTGATAAAATTGACCTGTAAAGGATTCGCCCCAAAATAGCAGATCTACAAGTTCACAACACGTTGCAATGCAACACGTTGTGAACCGAGGCGTTTCAAGGCCAGTGAGTCGATGTGATTCCTCCAACTGCGCCTTGGTCTGCCCCGAGGTCTCCTCCCAGCGGGACGTGCCTCGAGGACCTCCCTATAGGGAGAGGGGCATCTTAACCAGATGCCCGAACCACATAATATAGCGATAATATCGTTGGTGCAGCTATTCTTGACGTAATAATGGTGACATGTCACTGTCCATACATGGTCCTGTCCCGGTGTGTTCCAGGAGGAGGTGTACGGTGTGCAGTTCTTCACCATGGAGCAGCACCTGGAAATCGACGCCACGCTGCTGGCGTCGCGGCCCGACTGCCCCCTGTGCCGCCACTGCCGGCCGCTGCGCTACCGGCTGCTGCGCCGGCCGCCGTTCACGCACGCCCCGCACGGCCTGGTCCTGACGGACTCCGCCCGACGATATACGGACAGGTAGGTAACCAGACCCCGCCCCCCCCTTTTTTTCATCGATTCGAGGGAGGTGTGTTGGTATAGCAGGCGTTTAGATATCGATCCATCTATTTCAATTTTGTATTAAGGCAACGGCATCTGACACAATTCACTTAAAAATACATAATTCATGAATCAAACATAATCAATTTTCTTTCTTTTTTTAAATGGCGTGGCTCTGTAAGACAGAAGACACATACAAGTGGGTCTGTCTGTAATGTATGTATATCTGTCTGTCTGTCTGTTTGTTTATTTGTCCGGGGCTAATCTCATAAACCACTGGACCGATCAGCGCCAAATTTCATTGGCATGCTGCCAGCGGGCCAAGGAAGTACTGTAACTCCAGGCATTTGTTTTTCCACATATGTTTTACATTTTGAGAAATATCTAACTTGAATGTCATACTCTCTGCCTACCAAAAGCCTAATTTCTCCCCCAGCCAAGGGGGAATTCCCCTTTAGCCTAGCGGTTAAGATGTTAAGATGCTTTCCATGCGGAAGACCTAGGTTCTATTCCCGGGCATCACACAACTTGGGAGGCACCTTTTTTTGGGACAAAATATCGGTCAATATCCATCAATATCGCTCGCTTGGGACTCTCCAAAATGGGGAAGTGGAATCGGACTCAAAATTCTGGCATCGGGAGCTCTACTCTGGTTTAAGCTGGATGTTTTCCACTGTGGACAGTGTTTATTTTCGTCTGGCCGAACGAGTGTGCGTTCCCATGTGTTTATGGGACTATAAAGACATAAAAGACAAGAAGAGGTGTTAGATTTCCTCTCCGAAAAACATTGACAAAAATATGCTTTTGGTATGTCCTGATAAATGCTTTAAATGCCCCCCCAGAGTGTTGTGGGTGAGCAGACGCTGCTCCTACAGCGTCTATCTGCTGCCCAACATTCGTTTCCTGCGGTCGCACGGGTCAACCCGCGCTGCACCGCCACACTTGTTTTCGTCCTCTTGTGTTCCATGGAGGTCCAGTGTGGTGTGGTGTGGACTAGTGGTTCCCAAACACTGGGTCTTGTTTTCTACATTCAGTTTTTAATTCATATTATTTTTCAAATAAATATTTCAAAAAGCATTTTCACTAGTTTGGGTCCTGGTGTAAAAGGTTTCAGAACCAATACTGGTGTGGGAAAGTACTCCAAAACCCCAGTAGTCATAGTACAGCGTTGCTACTGTATATCGTACAGTAGTCATAGTACAGCGTTGCTACTGTATATCGCCATATTTTAACTTCTTGTGTTTTTTCATAAATAATTGCCCTACTTGAGCTCCTACTACAGCGTCACAAGAGCAAAAGTAGCAGATCTTCTACCTTTGATGCTTTCATTTTTAATGTCCTTATCAGTGCATTGCCCAATTGAGTTTTTGGTGGCCAAATACACTGCGGGGGTGCAGTACTTAGTTTAGACAGTTTTTGGTTTAGACTAGTCATCGGTTAGACCAGTCATTAGTCCTACAACTACAACCTATCTCAAACCCTCACCCTAAACCTAACCTCCCACGGGGCAGCACACCTAAACCTAACCTTAACCCATGTCTAACCAATGACTAGTCTAAACTAAGTATGCACCCCGTCTGCGGCACGAAAAAGTTGACTGATTTAGAAGGCATTGGTCGAATCGGCCTCAGGTCTTGGTTGATTTAAGGACAATATACTCAAGCAAGTGTACTTTGTCACTGTCCCTGTCCCTGTCCCATCTGCGTTGTTCCACAAAGCAGCAAGGGCAAAACAACGGGGTTGTTGATGGCGTTATCTGCACACGGCCTGTGTGAGAGTTTAGTGCTTTGCTTTCACGGAATGTGCTGACTATAGAAAGCTCGCACTCTCCGTGGCGCTGCCGTGTGTTGTGCCATCTAGCCGATGTCAGCACGGTTCACGTGAGAAGCAAAAGTGCTTGATAAGACGCGATAGGGCAAGCATGCATATCATGCAAGATAGAAAGACGATACGCGTGTGTATGTATATGTACTGTATACGTTATATGCTCAGTTGTGGAAAGACTAAAGTCACATACTGTACTTTATTTGAGGTACTTTTACGTTACCCGGGTGTTTCCGTCTTTTGATTAGCTTCTTCTCCACTACATCTAATTCTAAGAGGCCATATTATTTATGTATTTATTTTTCACTTCACTAAAATTACTTGACAGCATTAGTTACTAGTTACTTTGCAGATTTAGATCAATATCACAAAACATACCACAATGCCCACAATGCAAAAATGGTTGACTGCGTATTCTTAAATTGTGGTATTGATAAAATAAAATAAAAGTATTGAATGCTTATTCCGACACTGTATATGCTACAGTAGCGCCGTCACTTATTTCACTCTTAACCTTTTTATATAAACCTGGTTGAATCGGTCTCACATTTATGAAAGGAAATTACGCTATGGAGTATGAATGCTTTATTTTTATTCTCTCTGTATTTGTTTGGGTTGTGTTGCTAGCTAGCAGCACTATGGGCTGTGGTCCGTGGTGGAAAGTAACTAAGTACATTTACTTAAGTACTGTAGTTAAGTACAATGTTGAGGTATTTCTACTTTACTTAAGTATTTCCAGTACTTTTACTTCTACTCCACTACATCTCAGAGGCAAATATTGTACGTTTACTCCACTACCTTTATTTGAGTGGAGCGTTACTACTAGATACTTTGTAGATTTTGATTATTTAAAAAAAACATACAGTAACCACTCCAGCCTAATTAAATATACATTTTGACCATTTGAAAATAGCCGATCTACAAGCCCACAATGCATCACGATGAGACACATTGTGAGCTCGTAGATCTGCTATTTTCAAATGATTTTTTTAATACATTTGAAAAGGTTGAAATGAGAGATTCTGCATAATGAGTGCACTTTTACTCTTGGTAAGTGCATTTTGACGCCAATACTTAGATACATTTTGAATTCCAGACTTTTACTTAGTAAGAGAGCATTTCTACATTAAGGTATTGATACTTTTACTTAAGTAAAGACATGTGAGTAGTTTTTTCCCACCACTGGTGGGTGGGTTTGCATTCCAGTGGCGGTGGTCAGCGGTGCTGGGCTGACTCTGTGTGATGTGTCCAACAGTTTGACCCCATTCCCACAGTGGCAGGCAGGGTCAGGTCAGCTCCCAGCAGCACAACGGCTGGGCATGGCATCCATCAGGGGCTTTCAACCCTTTTCATTTCAAGGCCCATCATGTATTCGGCATTTGAGCCACGGACCACCATTTTGATGAGATTTAGCCTCTCAGACCCAAAACTAAAGAATATTTTCTTTGTTGTTGGATACAATTTTGTCCACAATCCCTCACTTTTGGCAAACTAATCAAAATAACAATTCTTCTACATTCTCTAATTGTGTAGACTTCTTGTAAAGGAAGTAATGCAGATGTCCTCACTGTATTGCATTACTGCTCTTGTTTTTTTAATGTTTATGCCTTGCTTTTCTTTTCTTTTTTTTCTCCATTGCTCTGTAAAGCACTTTGAGCTGCATTTCATGTCATGAAAGGTGCTATACAAATAGAGTTTTATTATTATTATTAGATGTTTAAAACAATAATTTAACTCTTGAGAGCGTAACATTTAACCAAATGGGTCCATTTGCTTTCATTTTATGCTCTCAAGAGTTAAAGATCTATAAGGTTCCAGTTGGTTACCAATTCTCCAGCATTTAGCTGGGGACCACCTCAAGGACCACTGGTGGTCCCCGGACCACTGGTTGAAAACCACTGGCATCCAGGATCAAATGGGACATCTTTGAGTTGAAGGACTGGAGCATAATGCAGTGGTGCAAATTAAGTATAGGCTACATTCACTCAAGTACTGTAGGCCTACTTAAGTAGCATTTTGAGGTATTTCCCATTTCAAATACTTTTACTTCTACTCGGCTCCAAATCGGATCCAAATATTACTAATATTACTACTTTACTTAGTTCCTATAGTGACTTTGTAAATTTTGGTTATTATTACAAAACATGCAATAACCACTTCATTTTGGCCATTTGAAAATAGCCAGTCGCAGCTGTCATCAAGTGGTGGTCCGTGGCTCAAATGCTGAGAAATAAAAAGAATGGATAATAATTATGGATGTGAAAGAGGTTGAAAACCACTGATGTAGAGTGATAACAGCCCTGAGCTATACTACGTACAACATGTGGGGTCTTAAGAGGTTAAACTCTATACTTAAACGTATACTTCACCCACGGTGGGTGCTTGGTCCGCTCTTTTTCACCCTCCCCGTCTACACCAAATATCTGCCCGAAATAGCTGAGCTACAAGCTCACAACGAGCCTGCAGAGTGGCCATCTTCTGTGAACGTTCCCTCCAGAAAGGGATGCTATAGGGTTCAAGTGGATAAGCATGCGCACCCCCTCAAGTCCACACACACACACACACACACACACACGCACACGCACACTCACTCATTGGAAGGATTAGCGTGCGGATTTGGGCTTTCCTTCAGAATGTCTAATGTCTTGCCTCATCACACTCATAACCCCACTCTTCACCTCATAACAAACATGTCTTTGACAGGGCGGAAGTGGCGGTTCAGAGGTCGCCCAGATGTTTTGGCCACAGCACAAAGCCAACGCGACGTGTTGTGGTTGACCCTCTGGGTGCCGTCCGTCCACTCCATGTGTTGTGATTGACCACACAGTGAGTTCACCAGACAGTCACGGTTCAGCGACTCGTCCGCAAACGTCTCCACAAAATGGGTGGTGCGGTTGGGGGGGGGGCGGCGGAGAGAGAGGGGGGGCACGAAGTGACCTCCCACTTTCAGGCCACTGGCCTTCACCTGAGCCTGGGGGGTGGGGGGGCTTCTGAATTAGGGGGATTGTGGGGAGGTGGGGGCGATGGGGACTCCTGGCTCCCGTGGCCTCATCCATGGGTGGTGGTTTGTTTGGGACAGCCAAAGGGGGCCGCGAGGTCAGAGCCACGATAGGGTAAATTATGGAGTATAGGGTGAGATGAAGAGAGGGGATGACGGCAGAGAGAGAGAGAGGGGTTGTTCTGGGGCTGGCTTGACCTCCCGGGTCCTTGGGAGACACCAGGGCCCACGGGCTCCCTTCCCCCCCCTCCTGGGTCCTTGGGAGACACCAGGGCCCACGGGCTCCCCCCCCCCCACCCCCCCGGGTCCTTGGGAGACACCAGGGCCCACGGGCTAATCCTCTCCCTGACCTTGCCTTCAAAGCTGTCAGGGCTTCAAAGCTCATCTCAGCGCCCTGATGTGATGGGACCTCCCAGCCAAACGGGAGGGTGAGGGGTAGCAACCCAAACCCACCACCACCACCATCACCCATTACAACCCCTTTACTCCTTCTTCAATGGGTCCCAACCCCTGGTTAGTCTAACCCCCCTGCCCCCCCCCCCCCCCCCCCGGCCCCCCGCAACCTCATTCCTTGGCTCCTCTGTCAAGTCCACTGCTGCCACAGAGCTCTGACAGCCTCACGTCTCCTCAGGAAAAAAAAGGGGAGCAAAAACACAGTTGTTTTTCTCAGGTTGGCTCCATTGAGTTAGAGTTTTTCTCTCTCTTTTTTTGGTGGTGGTGGTGGTGGTGGTGGTGGTGGTGGGGGGGGGGGGTTCTTTCTTTGGCAGCGGTGTATGTGTTTGTTCACTTCCCGGCTAATTGTGAGAAATAGCGCCGAGTTCCAGCCGTAATTGTCTTCGATAGCCTCCGTGTGCACAATTAGCTTTGGAAAGCGAACGTTAAGGTTTTCATATTTAATTTGAAGGGAGGGCTGCGAGTTTGACTATCTTTTCAACCTCAGACTGAAATGTGTAGTGTAGTCTCATTTTGTTTCATTGAGGCTGACAATCTTAGGGATGACACAATTGCAATAATGTGTCAAATTTGAGGTGGATGCTATTTTGTTTTTTTATGGCCACTGACCAGTAGTTTTTTTTAACATCATAATCTAGCAATATCTTGAAACATCTGTGAGTGTTTGGGTTCCCAGGCCAACTATCTAACTTCAGGAATGCCCTTTTCCCCTAAAAAAAATCCCTTTTCATGGCTACATTACTCAGTGGTGGATTTCCTTCTCTCTCTCTCTCTCTCTCTCTCTCTCTCTCTCTGTCTCTGTCTCTCTCTATTTCTCTCTCTCGCTCTATCTCACCTTGCCCTCCGTAAAGGAGGCAGGCATTAGGAGTGAGCCTTGTGTAATCCTGCTAATATGAACCATATCTACATGAAGGGCAGACAGAGCGAGGGAATGGGGCAACGGTTAGTATAGTTCCTGGGATGTCTTCTGCAGCACTCCCCTCTTCTTGGAATCCTCGGGACGGCCCGTGATTTCCCAGGGTTTTTCTCTCTCCCAGATAAATTGGCCCTGGTCCTAAAAGAAAAAAAAACAGAATGCACTTTGGTAGCAGCGCAAGTATTGTTAATTTAGAATATCATCTCTATGTGCGTGAAAACCCCATAGGTCCCCAAAAATAGCAGATATACGCAAGCTCACAGATGGGTGGGCCGCAAACGCTTTCAGGGGCGCTCCTCCAGGAAAGGTTGGGAATGGCTGCATTAGATAATCACGAAGCCATCCTACAGCTTGGGAAGCGGAAAACAAACTAACCTTAGTTGTGTATTTGTGTATTTGTTTGTTTGGTTGGCTGGTTGTTTGCTTAGCTGATTATCTGTTTGTTTAACATGACCGTTTGTCTACTCTAGACAGTTCTATGGTTTGCTCTGTCACCAATAACAATAACTCCAGAAGCTCTTGAGTCTGACTTATGTGGCCTGCTGTTCAGACGTGTCAAATGTGCCGTATACAATGGCTGAATAACACATTAACCCATTTAGGATGGGAACCCCTTGTTGGGTTTTTACCCGTCAAGATGGGAACCCAAACATAAAAGTTTTGTAATTTTTTTAATACATATTTGAAGCTTTTCAGAAAACTTAGGTCAGGATTTAAAAGGCATTTTTAGGGGCCGATTCCACAAATGCCCCTCCAAATCAGTAGTAGCCTACTCACACTTTGAAGATGAAAAAATGCAAATGTACAAGCTCGCAGTGTGTCACAAAGCGACACAGCTGCCTTCCCGGTTTTAATGGAACAACTTCCCCATAAGCTTCCCCGTCGATGCACGCATGCATGCGCCATTGAAGATTCCAATTCAAAGGTCTCAGTGTGTTGCGTTTTGAGTGGTCTCATTTATATGAAACAGCCATGAACCTATACTCACGTAGAAACCTCAAATGCATGTCAGCTGTCACCCTGACAAAATGTGTATCGCTCGTATTTGTTGTTCTTGCGGGCCTAATCTAAGCATTTTCGTCAACTTCCTTAGATTTATCTGGGCCTCTCATCTGCGGGACTCTTCGCCAAGAACAACAAGCAAGCTAGCAGCTACAGAACGGAAACATATGCATATGTGTGTGCATGCGCAGCGCTCCGATCACTGCACATGCCTGTGTGTTTGTCTGCGGCCACACACACACACACACACACACACACACACACACACACACACACACACACTCACTCACTCACTCACTCACTCACACGAGCGTGTGCACACACACACACACACACACACACACACACTCACTCACTCACTCACTCACTCACTCACTCACTCACTCACACGAGCGTGTGCACACACACACACACACACACACACACACACACACACACACACACACACACACACACACACACACACACCAATCAACATTTTACACTCACCCAAAAGCCTTAGGTTATTTGCCCGCTGGCGTTTCCCACCCAAAATAGCCAAAGTGCAAGCTCTTCTAGGTGTGTGTGTGTGTGTGTGTGTGTGTGTGTGTGTGTGTGTGTGTGTGTGTGTGTGTGTGTGTGTGTGTGTGTGTGTGTGTGTGTGTGTGTGTGTGTGTGTGTGTGTGTGTGTGTGTGTGTGTGTGTGTGTGTGTGTGTGTGTGTGTGTGTGTGTGTGTGTGTGTGTGTGCGCGCATGCGTGACCTAAATCAAAAGTATAACCACAAAACAACCATTTCTCTTGTGAGGGAGGACCGGGAAAATGGTCACAATATCTATTTCTTTATGGTATAAGTAGTATACAGTACACAGTACACACACAGAATGGCATGTGATTGGCCGGCCCGGCGCCCACCACGGCACACATTGGCGGCACAACAATGCACTTCCCTCTCCCTCTCTCACTTTACAAGCACTCACATTCACCCACACTTCCGCGCGTAATCAGCCGCCGCTATCAAAAACACCTTTTGAAAAGGCATATTACGGGTTGCCTTATGCCTGACTTTCAGAGCATGGCAGAGATAAAGCCTCCATTCTTTGACGGGGGCCTCGTAAAAGAATGTCTAGGAACGCACGGGAGATGGAAGCAGCCATGATGAAAACTTATCACGCGACACGTTTGCCGCGCTGGAGGATGAGTGGCATATTTATAAGCTGAAAAAGACCTACTAGTTTCCGCATGTGACACATCAACTAAATTTCATTATAACCAAGATATTCACAAAAAAAAAAAATTATAATAATGAGTGGCCTAACCACTATGATCAAAAATGTTCCAAGAAAATCACTAAGGTGGCAACCCAGTCGGCTCCACTCTGGGAGTAGGATAGCACTGTTGATTTTTTTCTTTTTATGTTGTGATTGGGCGTTCCATTATACTCGTTTGAAGCACGGCTAGATGGCTACTTCAACCAATACAATCAGATTTATTCCTCGAAACGACCTGTTGTATAATATACTGTAGATTAACGTTTCAACACAGAGTCTTCTTCAGAATGTATCATGCAGTCTACCTGCACAGCCTTTGTGATCTACTGGTAGATCGCAATCTACCTTTTAAGCACCCCCGATCCAGAGGACATGTATTTTTAGACAGTGGTTCATCAAGGTCTGCAGTTTATCGCTGACATTACTGGTGGTCCTCCCAACTTTCACATCCACACGGCAGTACCAATTCAACGTTGGGGTTGTAGATGTTGAGCTTGGTATTGAGTGAGAGAACAGAGTATACGTTTGAGCGTGAATCTATGAGCCAGCTGAGTTGACTTCCATGCATGATGCTTGAAGTACCATACCGGCGTGTTTAGCCCATTTACTCCTGGCAGAATAGAACTTGGCATTACTGCATTTCAAAGCCTCTCCATAGTTCGATGTTCGAGAAAGCCACTGGATTCCCTTATTTTCACTATGGTATGAAGATCTACTTGCATAGACTTGAAATTATAATCCAAAATTCCAAATCGCTAATTATTGTGCAGTTATTATTGCTGTGTTCATTATTATTATTAAACAAACCAGTAAAATGCCTAAACAGGGTTAGCCATGAGGGGTAAGGCATCGCGCAAGACAGGGCCCTTCTGCATTGGCGATATTGTCACTTTTTTTTTCCTTTTTTATTGTATCAGCATGGGAACATCTGGGGCAATTTTTCAAAATGTGGTCTTTTATAAAGGTAATGCCTTTGATCTTGATGGCCTCTGAACTTTTGACTTTGAGTCTGATTCAGTGTCAAAACGGGGGGGCTCAGGGCGCACTCACAAAAGCCCTATACTATCTGAATGGAAGCTTTGGGCCCGGCCCGGCCGACTCCCTTTGTGACCGTTAGTCTGAGCTCAAAGTGGAGAGGCCACTTTAAGGGGCCCTGGAGGGCCCTCAACGTCCATCACGGCACACTATTAATCAAAATACGCATCGCTCTGTACTGTAATGTGAGAGAGAGAGGGAGAGAGGGAGAGGGGGGGAGAGAGAGGGGGGAGATAGAGAGAGAAAAGCCACTATAAAGAAGGTCTGTGTTCCTTTAGGGTCGTCCACAAGGGTATAGAAGAGGTGGACAAAGTATATGATGTCAATAGTCAAGTATTCAAAAGTAAAAATGAACATAGTAGGCTACACTTTCTTTTGAATATCGATGCACTGCTGTATTAACATTTAGCTGTACTAACATTTAGATTTTTTGTCAATTTGGGTCAGAAGAATTATTATTTATCATCCATCATCCAGTTCACTTAATACTTAGTGCAAGTAAAATATAATGGTCCGAGAGTCTTGAGAAGAGTTGTTCAGGAATTGCCCCACACAGTGATTGATTGATTGATTGACTGACTGACAGTATGGTAAGGTACAGGCCAGATTGACTCGACTCACAATACAATTGCATTGAAATTACAATAATAGGTTCGCAATACGATTTCTCACGATTATTTTTCAGACAAATTCATATTTCTAATTATTATTATTATTATTATTGTTTCTTTTATCTTAACCAAGCAGCAAATGATTGAAAACGTATCAAATTTTTTGTATTTGTTTATGCTCTGTTTGCATCACGAGTCATATGCTAAGTGATGGATAGTTAGGAACCAAATGGACCCTTACTGATCTGTATTCTGTAACTCAGAGAGTGTACAACATGGAACCAAATGGACCCTTACTGATCTGTATTCTGTAACTCAGAGAGTGTACAACATGGAACCAAATGAACTCTGTTGACATTGAGGAGGACGTTACCGTGTAGATTAAAAAAAACATGGTATCAAATGGGAGGTCTGTGGTCTACTGTATATGAGACTGGGGAGGTTGAAATGAAAGATGGACGCTGTGGAGAATGACTGGCGTGCTGCACACAGTGGGAACATTGTCTTATCACTACCTTTACCCCACTTAACCCATTTGGGCGGGAACCCCTTTTGGTGTTTTCAAAATTATGTTATAATTTATCTATTGAAAAATAGCAGATCTACAAGCTCATAGCGCGCCACCGAATGGTGCGCTACGAGCTTGCACGTTTGCTATTTTAGAAAATTCGTGAAAATGTGTCACAGATCATTGAATATATATTTCAGAGCGAACATTTTTAACTAAAATATTTGCTTTTGTGGGGTCCCTGGAACTACATATTTTGAGATGGGGGTCCATGGCCCAATAGAGATAATTCTGACATGACTTGACATGAAAAAGGTTGAGCACCACTGACATAGAAACATGGGTTTTTCAGAAAAATGTTAGGATTTAGAAGCCTTTTTTTTATCGACCTCAGTCCAAAATGGGTTAACTCACACCGCCATGAAATGATCCCCCATCTTCTGCTCTCTCTCTCTCTCTCTCTCTCTCTCTCTCTCTCTCTCTCTCTCTCTCTCTCTCTCTCTCCATCACTCTCTATCACTCACTCAATCACTCGCTTTCAGTTCATCCATACAGCTAGCGGTTCATATACCCCCCAGAAGGATACGTGATTTGATGAATAAATAAATAAAAACACGTTGTGACCTCCAGAAGCAACTTTTCACCCATTCAAGGATTTTTTAAGAAAATCCTAAAAAAATTGAATATATGGTCTAAGACGTGGTTAAAATGATTGTGAGGCGTAGTATTAACTAGTTTTGCTGCAGGGGACCTCATTTCTCTCTCTCTCTCTGTCTCTCGTCTGTCTCTCTGCTGCTCCCCTCTCCAGGATCGTGTCTCTCTCAGCTTGTCTTTTCCAGTGGCTAAACTAATTCAATTAACAGGGGGGGAGACGATTTGAGCACGTCCCAGAGAGTCTTCGCCAGCCCCCTGTGTGCCAAGACTGCAGAAACAGAACCCAGTTATAGAACAGAGTAGTGGTAGTATGTCACATCGAACTTCCTGTGTTGATAGTATAAACCCAACACCCCCTCCATCCACCCCCCGGCCTGTCATAGATGCTCGTTTTGAACCGAGCGGAATTCCATTGTTACCTGAGTTGTTTTTTGGTAGCAGAAGCTTTTTATATATGCAGTTGTGGCTGCTTGCCAACTTGAACCCGGTGTACCTTCGTCTTTCGTCTTGCGGGGGAGTGTGAACGCCGGTGACCTGCACGATGGATTCTAGGGAAGGAAAAGAGAGGAGAGGGACGAGGAGAGGGGAGGGAAATGAAAGGCATGGAACATAGTCAGAACCACCACGTAAAAAGGTCTTTCCTGCTGTAAATCTTTTGACACTTCTTTTTCCCTTTTTCTTGCAAGGTACTACCACCACTGGAGACTGCACAGCTTTCTCTCTCTCTCTGTGTGTGTGTGTGTGTGTGTGTGTGTGTGTGTGTGTGTGTGTGTGTGTGTGTGTGTGTGTGTGTGTGTGTGTGTGTGTGCGTGTGGTACAGTGAAAGGAGACATTGCACTTGCATTACAATTTGCAAGTTGTGACTTACAAGTGTGGAATCACATCAGTGATGTTGATGGCACATGGACACCTAAACGACAGCAGGGTAATTGGCCTCTGAGGGAGGGCCCTGTTTTGACGCCTGGTGCTAAAAAAGAGCACAACGTGCTGAACAACTCTCCATTACTCCTGGGTGGGTGATGTGTCTTGGGAGAGACCCATTTGTGGGTTGTGGACACATTGGTCCCCTTAGTTTTTGTTTCCTACATTAGTTTTTTAATATTATTTCAAAACATTTTCTAAAAAACATTCTGAAAAAAGCTAAACTTTTCATGAATTAATAACAAAATCCAATTTTCTTTCCAGTAATGTCATTAAGAAATGAAAGAGAAAATTTAAGAAATTCCATAAATTAGAACAATTTTTTAAGAAGTAGTGAAATTAGCTGATCTACAAGCTCGCAACGTGACAAATATCTAATTTCTGTTATGGGTCACAGGTTGAAACGTTTGGGAACCACTGCTCTATACTGCTAACCTGACTCTGCCAGATGGTGGCAGTAGTGAGTTCCTCCTCCTGCTTCCATCTGGTCTCTCTCACGCAGAAACGATGAACCCGAAGCAGCGGGACAAAAATCTGATATCGCCATAATAATTTCGAGTTGTAGTCTTGTTAGGTTGTGTTTACACGTGCGCTGTGGCACAGCTTCACTATGTCATCAGTATCGCGTTGATCCCGCCTCTGAGGGGTGAAAACACCCGCGTGTGCAGGTGCGGCTCGCCTGGCAGCCAGTGTGCACTGCACTGGCTTTGAAGTTAGATTGATGCTTTAAAGGGCCCACCCTCAGCCCTGACCAACCAACTACATATTTTTTGAATGATTTGTCTGAGCACTCATTAAACGTTATGGCTTCCCCTGCACATTAACACAAGCACCTACTCAATTTGATGGCTCGTTCCGATCAGCACTGGTTCGGAGACAGCACTGGTTATGAGACGACGTGTGCAGGTGCAGCTGCCCAACTCTTTTACATGAGTTGGGCATGTTATAATCTAGTAGACTCCAGAAAAGCATTCCAGCAGCCAGCTCGTAGCATGGCTTGTTAGGCAATAGACTTTCAATCCATATGGGTTGAGTGGGTTCGAATCCTGCTCAAGCCATAATTTTTGTGTCCACCGCAAACAACTATTTTTTGCGAAGTTTGCTTGCGGTTATGTTTAGGTTTGGGATTTAACTTTGGGGTAGGGTTAGTAATAGTAATGTCCTACATGTTCACCCGTGGCTTTGTGTGGTGCCACTCAAAGTGACTACTGGGTTTGGCTTCGCTGGATGCATGTTCCAACCCCTAGTATGTCTGCCAGAAGGCCTTGAGGGGTGAAAACACCTGTGTGTGCAGGTACAGTTCGCCTGGCAGCCAGTGTGCACTGCACTGCACTGGCTTTGAAGCTGCAACTCAGCTTTAGATTGATGCTTTAAAGGGCCCACCCTCAGCCCTGACCAACCAACTAAATTTGCCAGCTAATTTGAATGATTTGTCTGAGCACTCATTAAACGTTATGGCTTCCCCTGCACATTAACACAAGCACCTACTCAATTTGATGGCTGCGACTGTGGCTGGAAAAGAAAAAAGACGTGGAGAGTAATGGAGTGGAGTGAGAGTGAAAGTAAGAGTGAGAGTGAGAGTGGAGTGGGAGTAGTGAGAGTGGGAGTGGGAGTGGAGAGGCGGTACAGTGGGAGAGCTGGCCTTGGATGAACCTCGCGTGATATAGAGAAAATGCTATGGCTGCTGCCGACGGAGGCCCCTGAGAATGGGGATCGTTTGGCAGTCATGCTAACGCGCTCGCTCATGCGTGAGTCCATGAGTGCGTGTGTGTGTGAGAGAGAGAGACAGAGAGCCACAAAGAGTGAGACAGTATATCGACGCTGTTGGGCAGATTATCTCCATATTCTAACTTTTTGTGTTTTTGTTATTTAACGCCCTACGTGATTCCTTACAAGGCCACACAAAAGCATCCAAAGTAGCTGATCTGCAAGCTCAAAATGTGGCACAAAGTGACGTCGAGATCGCCTATTTTCACCAGTTTGGGGTCCTGGGCATTTTTCTTTTGAGTCCGGAGTTAAAAGGTTTTGTAACCACAGTTCTAAAAATGTTAGTCTGGCAGCCAACAGGTTTCAACAAGTGGGAAATTTGGTATATAGTTTTTTATTGGCCTAAAATATTGTCTATATACTACATTCATGAATCCACTTGCTGACCGGCTATCGGTATTGAGCAATGTTCTTTATAGGGGATGTATGTGGCCATACCATTAACAACCTATATAAGGCAAGATTTTGTGTGTCCAAATGTGCCCAATTTCCCACATTTGTCCACACCCCCGGCTACCGGACTATGTCGTTGTCCTCACAAGTACTAATACAGACACGCATGCACGCATAGTCAGGCTTTTGTGGGCGGCCGTCTGGGAATGCTAAGGTCGTCGGTTTGACCCTCGGCCTGCCCACTCTACACTGGAAGTGTCCCTGAGCAAGACACTTAACCCCTGAACAGCTCCCTCATGTGCTCATCATGCAGAGCCGTCTGAGCAGACATCTGCTGGGAGAAACAGTAAAAAGTAGTTTGGGGGATCCCCAGTACAAGCATGATTATTTTGGGGGGTCATGGCCTGAACCGTTTGAAAACTCATAAACTCAACCGGGGCAATTTTAATGGTGACGGAGACGCGACGAAACGCGGGCAGTGGAGTCACCCTTCATTGATTAAAAAGGGAACATACGGTGACGGAGACGCGACGCTGACGCGCCCCGTGGAGCCCCGGTGTTACAGGTCTGAATGTTATGGGGGTCCTTGAAATAAAAATAAAAAGAACTGGTGCTTTTCAGGATTCAAATTCCAAAACGGCAAAAGTAACAGGTCGACGAGCTCGAGCTTGTGGAGCTTCTACCTTTTTATGATATTTTTGGTGGAGTTAGAAGACTGACAGGAAATGGGGAGAGAGATATGAGGAGTGACACTTGAACCCGCAACATGCCGTCAGGCGGTTTTAGCAACTAGCTGCTGCTTTCCCTGCTTTTGTTTGGGGGTGGGTCCTGATACGTTTTTCAAAAGAATCTTACCTGGTCTCTGATTCAACAACAACAAGAAGAAAAGCCTTTGTCCCCGACAGCAACGATCCAGTAGAATCATCTCTCTCTCTCTGTGTCCACAGGGACGTGTTGCCTCACGTGGTGTACACCTACCAGGTGCAGACCCTCTCCAGACAGAGCGAGAGTGAACCGTCCCCACCGCTCGTCCATGAGCTGGGAGCGCCTTACTGCGGGGACGGCCGCATACAGAGGTAAGACTTGTGCACGCGCCTTGCCTTGCTCCACTGAGGCGAACCTCTATAACCCAGCCTTGCCGTGCTCTACTGAGGCGAACCTCTATAACCCAGCCTTGCCTTGCTCTACTGAGGCGAACCTCTATAACCCAACTACCACCATTGGGGTTCCAGGTGGTCCCCCAGCTAAATGATGGAGAGTTGGTAACCAAATGGACCCTTATTAGATCTTTAACTCTTGAGAGCATTTAAAATGAAACCAAATGGGGTTAAATTATTGTTAAACATCTGCATTACTTAATCTACACGAAGTCTACAAAATTAGAGACTGTATTGGTATTTTGATCAACGTTTGCCTGTTATCTCTCCTAATGCTACCAACATCAATACAGCATGGAATTGTGGACAAAAACCTTATTTAACTACAACAAAATATGTCATCAATTGGTCCGTGGCTCAAATACACAATACATAATGGGCCATGATACAAAAATGGTTGAAAACCACTGCTCTTACACTCTAATGAACGCTGAGCCTAAAATCAGAATCTCTAGGAAGAATATAGCGTTAGAACACACACACACACACACACACACACACGCACACGCACACGCACACGCACACACACACCCGCAATATAAGTTAATAAATCATCTTCAGAGAGAATGCCTGGCCCTATGAAGGAGGCTCGGCCCATGATTAATGAGTATTATTCCTTTAGTGTGGTCAGTGTATACAGACTGCTGGGTTTCACCTGCGTTGCATTCTACAGTTCCAGGGAGGAGTGTGACGACATGAACTCCATGAACGGGGACGGCTGCTCCAGCCAGTGCAAGAAGGAAGCCTTTTTCAACTGTATTGGTGAGCACATTAATATGGCAGTGTTGGTCAACATCTGGTCTGGGGTACAAAAACAAAATGGAAACAAAATGAAGACTAAACTATGATGACTAAATCTAAGACTAAATATATTGACAATTTCGTCAACAATTAAAAACTAGACTAAAATGTTAGGAAGGAACAAAGTGTACAAGAGATCCAGTATAAGTCATTTTACACTAAAGATTTTGTGCCTTTATTTATAGTTACAGTGAAGACGGGAGTGAGAGAAGGGCAGAGACATGCAGCAAAGGCCGACATGAACGGGACTCGAACACGCGACACGTTGTCAGGCCAGAGCCTATATGTGGCATGCGCCTGCCCTGGACCACTAGGCCCCCATTTTAC
Organism: Protomyctophum parallelum; assembly: GCF_964188405.1. NCBI lineage: Eukaryota > Metazoa > Chordata > Actinopteri > Myctophiformes > Myctophidae > Protomyctophum > Protomyctophum parallelum. The sequence continues at coordinate 31,586,950 of NC_139713.1, forward strand.
ACTTGGTTGCATGCTGAAAATTGCAGATCTACAAGCTCACAACATTGTATGTTGTGAAAATGTATTTTGCCCGCCAAAATACGTTTTTGCCGACTAAATCAACTGTATGTTGACTACAATCTTATAATATTTAGTAGACTAAAACTAGACTAAAGCATTCCAGGTGACTAAAATGTGACTAAAACTAAATGAAAACCATTCAAGAGACTACGACTAAAACTAAAATCAAAATTGTGACAGCAAATTTAGATTTTTGATAATAGTGTAGCAGGCAGATGGAGAGCTCTTGGGTGCCCTGTGATGAACTGTGCAGCATAATTAAATGAGCCATGCTCTCCTAATAGCAGCTCAACTCCACACTGCATAGCATAAGCACTTTGACCTGTTGGGTCAAAATGTGTCGGCAAATCCTCCCATGAAAAAACAAAACAAAGGGTAAATCAACAAATTGTACATGCTTTAGTGTCTGCTACAATAGTTTATCTCTCTCTCTCTCTCTCTCTCTCTCCCTGCTCAGATTAACTTGATTTTTTCATGCAATATCAATTAAAATCATATATACTGTAAGCCGCGTTCAACAACAACGTGTGTGTGTGTGTGTGTGTGTGTGTGTGTGTGTGTGTGTGTGTGTGTGTGTGTGTGTGTGTGTGTGTGTGTGTGTGTGTGTGTGTGTGTGTGTGTGTGTGTGTGTGTGTGTGTGTGTGTGTGTGTGTGTGTGTGTGTGTGTGTGTGTGTGTGTGTGTGTGTGTGCGCACACGGGCACGCACACGAGAGAGAGAGAGCTTTGGTGATTGTGTGAAGTGGCCACTTAATCCCTTACAGATTGCTGGACTAGCTGTGCTGTTTTCCACCAACTGCACTGCTTGTGCGTTTACTTGCGCGTGCGTGTGTGTGTGTGTGTGAGAGAGAGAGTCTGCATGACATAGTTGTAGTTTTTTGTGCAGAAATTGGACACTATAATGACTGGACCTTCTGTCCATCTGTCTGTCTGTGCAGTGTGGGTGTGCGTGCGTGCGTGCGTGCGTGCATGCGTGCATGTGTGTGTGTGTGTGTGTGTGTGTGTGTGTGTGTGCACGTGGCTGTCAGTGTATTAGACAGAGAGAGAGGGACTTGGACGGGGAGTGGACAGTGAGCGTAGAGCGAGGCCAGAGCAGAGGGCTACAAGGTGGATGCTCTTTAATAGGCCATTCACACGTTATGTTCTATCTGGATCTGATGAAATGGACCAGTTCTTTTCACATCAGCCCCAACCTGGTGCTGGTGATCCTGCCCAGTGGTGGAAAAAGTACTCGCATATTTTCTTGGGTAAACGTATCAATACTGCAATGTAATGTTACAAGCTGAAGTCTGGAATTCAAAGTGTACTTGAGTAAAAGTGCAAATGTAGTCATTATGCAGAATGTCCCATTTCACAGGTTTTAAATTTGTAAAAAATAAATAAAATAAATGTTCGGAAATAGCAGATCTACACTGTTCTAATCAATAACTACAAAGTAACTAAAGTTTTCAAATTAATGTAGTGGAGTAAAAAGTACAGTATATTTACTGAAAATTAGAAATACCCAGGTAAAGTAAGTAAGTAATTGTCTTCGTGACAGTTTTCAGAAAAACCTATGTTTCTATATCAGTGGTGCTCAAACTCTTTCATGTCAAGGACCCCCAGAATGATATATATTTGGCCGCAGACCCCCATTTCTAAATATGTTGTTCCAGAGACTCCTCCAGTCCAGAAGCAAAGATTTGAGTTAAAAGCGGGAAATGATATATAGTCAAAGATTTGTGCCACGTTTTCACAATTCTGCGTACGATTTAGAGTGCCGTGCTACGAGCTGGTCTGCTATATAACACAATGCTTAAAACACTCAACCGTCTGGGCACCTAGGCTGATGAGCCAGCCTGACGGCGTGCGGCAGGTTCGACTCCTGATCCTGACGGCCTTTGCCACGTGTCTTACCCCTCATCTCTCTCCCCATTTCTTGTCAGACTGCTTTCATCCATAGGTCGCAATTAACTATGATGAAAACCTGCATCTCCCGTCAGTTAGTCATGCCTCCATTATGGTCACGCCTCGTGACATCACACCTCCACATATGGTCACGCCTCGTGACACCACGCCTCCATATATGGTCACGCCTCGTGACATCACGCCTCAATATATGGTCACGCCTCGTGACATCACACCTCCACATATGGTCACGCCTCGTGACACCACGCCTCCATATATGGTCACGCCTCGTGACATCACGCCTCCATATATGGTCACGCCTCGTGACATCACGCCTCCATATAATGGTCACGCCTTGTGACAAGTCACGCCACCATATACTGTATGGCCATCTCTCCATATATGAAGATCACGACGTTGACCCCATCTAACCCTGGATAACCATATATGGAGATCATGTTGGTCTGGAAGGACACAGCACTGCTCAAAGGGTGAAAGACCACGTAAAATCGACCCCGGTCCGAAAACCTTTATACGGACGCAATATTCGGCGGCAGTGTGCAAACACGATTGACATTACGTGAGGTTGATTTTTTTTTCTGTGCTCTGATTTGATTTTATTTTGTTTACTTAACAAAAAGTTTTTTTTTTCAATTTTAGTTCTTGTCAATTCGCTAGTTTTAGTTAACGACAATAACCTTGGTCTGTAGTGTCTGTTTGTCTCTTCTGTGCACCTCTGTATCTGTCTATCTCTTTGACTTCTCCTCTCCTCCTGCCCTCGTGGGCTGTCGTACATTCTCCCCTCTCTCCCTTGTACTCAGTCACCTTTCCACTCATTCTCTCTCTCTCTCTCTCTCTCTCTCTCTCTCTCTCCCCCCCGCACCCATTTAAAATTGTAATACTTTCTTCCTCTCTCCTTTTTTTTAATGCCGCTCCCATCCATTACACCGTTAATTACGTCCTTTTAATTTCCTACTCTCTACCTATCTCTCTAGCATCTTCGCTCTCACAAGCTGCCGTTTGAACTCCCCCTTGTCTCCCTCCCTCCCTCGCTCTGTTCCCGCTGGGTGAGTGGCGGGGCCGTATTCCTGCGTGTGTGTGCCCCCCCTTCGGCAGCCCCTTGTTTCAACATTGCCAGAGAGCACAGAAACTGACTTGAGTTTTTTGAGCCGTGCTGCTGGTGGGGAGCGCTGGAATTTTTTTTCGAAGGAGGAGGAGGAGGCCCCCGGCCAACTTGGCACGAAATGCCGCCTTTTTCCTCCCCTAACTGGAACCCCACCGGCTGACACTGCTAGAGCTGGGAGAGAGCTGAGAGAGGCCCAGGCAAAGCCTCTTCCCTCTTCTCCCTCCTCAATATGCACCTCCAGTCTCTTCCAACAGCTTCCAGCTACAATCTTTCTACCTTCTTCTCCCGTGCTCCTGTGTGCTTCCAGAGCCTTCCTTACATCTCCATGCGGGCCGTCTGGTAAAGCCATACAGCCCTTTCGCTCTTCGCCATTTGACTTTTGCCTGATTGTTCTTCTAACCCACTAGAGGTTCGGGCGGCTACGCGGCCCTCACATCTAGAGTTCGGGTGTCTATGCGGCCCTCAAATCTACAGTTTGGGGCGGCTATGCTGTACCCATTGTACCCAGAGCCTTCTATTAAAGAGTTGAGTAACGTCCGTTCACTTCATCGGGCCAGTCCAGTCTTCTACATAGACTTCCATTGGTGAATATTGACAAAGGCCTAAACCGGACGTTTACGGAATGCTCTGGAGTCTATGGCCATTTGTCACTATTTCGAGTTACATGAATCATGTGACCGGTGCTGTTTTCTGCCCCCTCATTGATGCAACTCTAATAGAAGCCTCTGATTGTACCGACCTGTATGTGTCCACTTTGTGCCCATATATGGGAATATATATATAGATATCGGTCCCATATATGCCCATGTAACAACTTTCAAGATTTTCCCCAAATTATCAAAAATAGCAGATATATACAAGCTTGCAGCGTGGCACGAAGTGATGCGCAACCAGACATAACATGACTTGTCTTTTACTTCTACTGGATCTCTTCTCCACTAGTCCCTCCCTAACATTTTAGTCATCACAGCTTAGTTTTTATTTAGCTTTTATTTTGTTTTCGTCTGTGAATAAAGGTAGTCGACGAAAAATAAATCGTCCTAGTTTTAGGCGACGAAATGAACACTGCATAACAGCACAGCACTCCTGCCAAGGGCACTAGCTGAAGCATGGTCTTTAGGCCATGCTCAGACTCCAACAGTTTAATAAGGGAAAATTAGCGAAATGTGTGGCAAATCTGCCAAAAAAAAAAAGCTTAACACTGGCTTTCTTCACAAATGTGTTCATAAAGGTGTCTACTATCACCTATCAATTTGTTCCAATTTGTTTCCCTTGGGACACTTTGTGACAGCTGCTGAAAGTTGGGGTACCATTAACAACCTATATAAGGCAAAATTCGCAAAATTTGAGAATTAGCATGTGTTGTGTCAAACTAGGGGGTTTTCATAAATCTGTATCCATTGCAAGCATTAGTATTCCACAAAAAACACTTCTTGTGCTAACTTTAGCCATAGTCACCCAAAATGTGCCCAAATGTGCTGACCTCACATTTGTGATGACGGCTATGGACTTTTTTAGCCTTGGATAAAGGCGCTATATAAATGCACCATTTACCATTTTAACCGAAGGAGTGTTTTTCGTGCAAAACTAATGCCAGTTAAGTTACAGCAATCTCATTTGATATCATTATAAAATACCTAAAGACGCGTATACTCGTCCAATGCCCCCACGGGGGGATTAGAAAAGACGTGTATACAAGTCATTGGCATAATTAGATGACATTGTTCAATGTTGAAAATCAGTGGTATTCCCCTTGTAAAGAACCACTTCACCACTTTTCAATATCTTCATATAATTGGTCCTCACTAATGCCGTCCACCTCCCATTATACAGGCAGACTAAAAGCTGAATAACTCCTAATCTACGGATCTCTCCATGGTTTAGTCAATTAGCGCGATGTTCGGAGGTCTTTGCTGATAATCCGGTGGTCTAGATGGAAACATTGGTGCTTTCTAGAGCAAGGATGGCTATATTTTAGCTCGCTAGCATTGACGCTATTTATTTAGCACAAGATGGACGCCCACAACATCCGTTTCTGTGCTGCGTGCGCAACCTCTAAATCGCCCCCACAGACCGTGGCAGTCAGAAGTTGGATTTGCGTCCAGCAGGTGGCAGCCAAACGGTTAAAATACCACAATTATTTTCTACTCAGTCTGTGTCTCATAGGAGGGCTGTGGGCAGTTCAGGAACCGTCCACATCATCGTTACACAGATTATTTTTTAAACAAGATATTTTTAAATATATTTTAGATTGTTATTATCGTGAGAACGATGGCTACCATTATCGCATTGCAACTTTTCAGTAATAGAAAACCTGCAGTTTCTATTAGCTTGGATTCCCTATCGATGATGTCACTGGTGGACGGTTCCTGAACTGCCCACAGCCCTCCTATGAGACATAGACTGAGTAGGAAAAAAAATTTTTTTATCAGGAACATTAGTGAGGACCAATCATATGAAGAGAGGTTGAAAAGTGGTGAAGTGGTCCTTTAAGTAAATGTACTTAAGTTTACTTTCCACCGCTGCAACTCTTGTTCGGTTCCTTGTCGTTGCTGCAGACGAGCCCAGCATGTGCTACTACTACGACGGCGACGGCGTATGCGAGGACTTTGAGCGGGAGACCGGCGTGCGGGACTGCGGCCTGTACACGCCCAGCGGCTTCCTGGACCAGTGGGCGTCCGTGGTGGAGGTGTCGCACGAGGAGAAACCCTACTGCTCCGGGGAGGTGGCCGCTGGCTATCCTGCTGTGACCAAGGTAAGGAGGAGAGCCCCCTTTCAACCCTTTTCATATCAAGTGACAGTCCCGTTATTTATTCTGCATTTGAGCCACACGGACCACCATTTGATGAGCTCTAGCCTCTCAGACCCCAAACTAAAGTATATTTTGTGTATTTTGTGTTTTGTCCACAATTCCATGCTGTTGATGTTGGTACCATTAGGAGAGATAACAGGCAATCGATCAAAATAACAGTTCTTACATTCTTTTGTAGTTGTGTAGACTTCTTGTAAATTAAGTAATGCAGGTGTTTAACAATAGTTTAACTCTTGGGGTCCATTTGGTTTCATTTTACGCTAAGAGCGGCTGTGTCTCAGGAGGTAGAGCAAGTCATCCAATGGTCCATGGGTTGGGGTTTGAATCCTGGCTCCTCCTGACTGTCCACATGTCGAAGTGTCCTTGGGCAAGACACTGAACCCCACATTGCCTCCAATGAGTCGGTCGGTGCTAGCTTGCCACCGTTGGCGTGTGAATGTTGGAAGTGAGGACGCCTGCGTTGGCTGTTCGCAGCTTCACCTCCTAATGTATGCATGAATGAACCATTGTGAAGGGCTTTGAGCACTTGGAAAAGCGCTATAAAAATGCAATTCATTTTTATTTTTCTCATTGTTGTGTGAGAGAAGCAGGGGTCGTCAAAGGGTCAGGGTGCATTTGGTTCCATTTGTACACTCACAGAGTTACAGACCTATTATGGTCATAAACGTTCTTGGAAGTAGAGTTTGCTATATTCCCTCTTCATTAAATATTATCGGAAAATATGCTGCCTTTTCACAACTATCAGTTGCACTCATTCTGTTTTTCAAAGTGACTGTCTGCACTGCAATTATTGATTGGATTTAACATTATTTGTTCTACAAGCACATTTTTACCTATCATTTTATAATGGAGGCCAAGTGGGCATGACCTTTGGGCAAGTAGAACATGACCTGTACTTGCCCGATGTGCCTCCGACACTCGTCACACTGAACTGGTCACTCATTCATGTAAAGGAGATTTCAAGGAATGCGAGGATTTCCAGGATTGCCCAGCTAGCTAACACAGAGTGACTGAGATGTCTGACTGTGATAACGTGCAGGGTTGCAATTACTGTACGCTGAACCGCATCACTGTGTACGCTGAACAAAAAACTGACACGGGTGTTTTCCCGATGTAAATGGGATGAAAAGCGTGCATGTTTAATCCTGCGACAACATCTCAAAACGAGACGGTTTGATGTCTCTCTGAGAAGAGGCCAGTACAGTGGAACACTGTCCATTAAAGCCATGGAGAAAGGATCCCACACTGTGAAGAACACACTGTTCTGTTCCAAGTCATGTGTGGCAATATGTTGTAATGTGTGTGTCAGCTCCAGGTTCACCTTGCTGTTTTCACTGTAATCCATTTTAATTGGCAGTCTGGCTATTGCTTCATGGCGTGACTGTACTGTAGAACCGCAGCTACACACTTGAGAGAGGTCATCAATCAGCACTTAAGGGGGAAAACGTCTTATCATTTAGGGTCAGAAGTTATCTCACAGGGGGAATCACGATGGCCTCATCCAATGAAGTGAGCTATTGGTATGTTTTGTTTTTGGTTGAGTGAGTGAGTCCAGTGCAGGTTTTTTCATTTTCATTTTTCATTTTTTGCCCTTAATTATTATTACAGCATCACAGCAGCGAGGGGGCAAGGCGTTTAGAAAGAGTGCGTGCATGTGTGTGTGTGTGTGTGTGTGTGTGCGTGTGTGTGTGTGTGCGTGCGTCTCGCAAACCCCACGATGTGTGCCAAAAGATTTTTGTGCATGCTGCCAGTTGGGCCGAGGAGAAAACCACAAATACTTTTTTTTCCACATTTGTGAATTCATCATCTCAGATGAACTCGTCCTGTCCGTCCCTCCATATTTGGATATCTGTCCGTCCCTCCATATTTGGATATCATGATGATGATGATGATGAAGATGATCATGATCATGATGATGATGATGATGATGTCGGCTCTTGTGAGCTCGCAGGTCGGATGTTTTGGTTGTGTAACTATGACTTGTGGTTCATTTTGGATCACGTGTGGGCCCACACGTTGAGCAACTGTGCTGTGCAATGGTATTGGAGCATGCAGTGATGAAGGGCATTGTTTCTCAAATGCCCTTATAGCCCTTTATTTATAAAATAATAACCAGTAATCCGCCTGGGTGACGGCAGACTGCTGGGCGAGCGCTGGCGCTTTGGCATGGGGGGTCAGATCACCATAATTAATTCTGTACTGGCCATATATGGAGCCTGTCTTGAATGTACTGGGTTTGATGATGTCAGATCAACATATGGAATGAATTCTATACTGGCCATATATGGAGCGTGTCTTGAGTGTACTGTGTTTGATGATGTCATATATGGAATGTCAGAACAGGAAGGACGGGTGGGGATCTATAGGTGATGATCCAGTCTTCTCCATATATGGTTATCCATGGGTTAGATGAGGTAGGTGTCATGATGTTCAACTAATAAACGCCAAGGACTTAATTAACGTGTTCTTCATGAAATCCCATTGCGCCAAAAACGCCTTTTACGTGTTTTTGGGCTTTGTATTAATTCAAAATCGTCTGGCTAATACTTTCTGTAAAGTGGGGCTCCCTGTCGCTATAGGCAAGGCTCAGCTCACTGTGTTTTGCCCTCCCCAAGATGGTGGTGTGTGTGTGTGTGTGTGGGGGGGGGGGGGGGGGGTGCACATTGCATTTCAGTGCATGGCCACACAGCTGATGTGCAGTGAAGATAAGGCAGGAGGGGGGATCCTCCATTCTTACTGTACATAGGGACTTGGCACGCACAGCCAGCCTTTGATCCTGCAGCCAGCCACACGCTCGCTCCACCAGATACTATCAGCGCAGCTGTTAGACAAGGCTTCTCAACCTTTTCAGGCCGCGACCTCCCCTAAATAATCAAATAATCATATTTGAGAACCCCCCTTCTTCTTCACCCTGACAGTTTTCTGAAAAAGCTATGTTTCTATGTCAGTCGTTCTTCGATTTTTCAAAAATAGCAGACCTACAAGCTCGTATATGAGCTTGTAGATCTGCTATTTTTCAATAGCTAAAGCATAACATAATGCTAACACCAAAAGGGGTTCCCGCCCAAAATGGGTTAACTATACTCTTTTGCTGCGACACCTGAATAACTTCCCCACCGGGATCGATGAATAAATGTCTCCAGTATGTTATCTCATCTCATCTCATCTTTCTCCTCCAAACGCCCTAAAGACATGATGACAATACATCTGTCTCATGGAGATACAGCACAGTGCCCAAGCTAGCCGCTGTCTCTATTGTGCATGTGCACACGCACGCACGCACGCACACACACACACACACACACACACACACACACACAGCCACAGAGAGTATTGTCGCTGTCGGGCAAGAAACATCTTTACAGCAAACATTGAAAATCAATACCCCAATATCCTATGGTCAGTTTAACAACCTGCTTCTGAACCTCCCTACCTCAATATGTAACTGTTTTTAATTTATGTTTGTCTCATTGTCTATATTATGTCTTTGCCTTACATGAAGATTTGTTTGTGTATATAACCTGCATGTCTTTAAATTGTTTTATATAATGTATGTAATGTAATCTCGTCAGCATTGAAAATGAGGGAGAACCTCAATTGCTCTTTCGAGAATAAATAAAGGTTTCAATCAAACTCCATATTTAAACTTTTTGGGTAAATGAACACTGGCTTACTTGATCACACTACTGCATCACACGAAAAAGCATGTAAAGTAGCAGATATTTCTGTGTGGCCCTGTGTCCCCTATAGGGGAGGTGCCCTGTGTCCCCTATAGAGCGTCGCAGTCCCTCCCCCTTTCAGAACAACGAACGGCCCAGGAAATGAAAACGCAATGCATTTCCCCATAGGCAGTTCTTATTTAATTTATTTAAAGACCTTTTAAGCGTCGTACGAAGCCAACTCTTGTCGTGACAAATCATGACAACACACACAATATTTTGGACAACAAATAATTACAAAGAAGAAAAACAACAAAAAAAGTGTTGTAACCTGCCGTTTTTTTCTACTTTCTAATTCTTTGTTTGGCCCCGAAGAATTCAGTGTTTTGTCATGATTTGGGGAGGTGCCCTGTGTCCCCTATAGGGGAGGTGCCCTGTGTCCACTATAGGGGAGGTGCCCTGTGTCCCCTATAGGGGAGGTGCCCTGTGTCCACTATAGGGGAGGTGCCCTGTGTCCACTATAGGGGAGGTGCCCTGTGTCCCCTATAGGGGAGGTGCCCTGTGTCCCCTATAGGGGAGGTGCCCTGTGTCCCCTATAGGGGAGGTGCCCTGTGTCCCCTATAGGGGAGGTGCCCTGTGTCCCCTATAGGGGAGGTGCCCTGTGTCCCCTATAGGGGAGGTGCCCTGTGTCCCCTATAGGGGAGGAGCCCTGTGTCCCCTATAGGGGAGGTGCCCTGTGTCCCCTATAGGGGAGGTGCCCTGTGTCCCCTATAGGGGAGGTGCCCTGTGTCCCCTATAGGGGAGGTGCCCTGTGTCCCCTATAGGGGAGGAGCCCTGTGTCCCCTATAGGGGAGGTGCCCTGTGTCCCCTATAGGGGAGGTGCCCTGTGTCCACTATAGGGGAGGTGCCCTGTGTCCACTATAGGGGAGGTGCCCTGTGTCCCCTATAGGGGAGGTGCCCTGTGTCCCCTATAGGGGAGGTGCCCTGTGTCCACTATAGGGGAGGAGCCCTGTGTCCACTATAGGGGAGGAGCCCTGTGTCCCCTATAGGGGAGGTGCCCTGTGTCCCCTATAGGGGAGGTGCCCTGTGTCCCCTATAGGGGAGGTGCCCTGTGTCCCCTATAGGGGAGGTGCCCTGTGTCCACTATAGGGGAGGTGCCCTGTGTCCCCTATAGGGGAGGTGCCCTGTGTCCCCTATAGGGGAGGTGCCCTGTGTCCCCTATAGGGGAGGTGCCCTGTGTCCCCTATAGGGGAGGTGCCCTGTGTCCCCTATAGGGGAGGTGCCCTGCCTCCCCCGTGGCTGACCAGGAGGGGAAAGGAACTGGTTGGAATTACGTGTTCCTAAGTTCCAAGCATGTATTCGTCCAACCGGGGAACCCCCAAGCCAATCTATCTATCTAAGCTTGTAGATCTGCTACTTTTTTAAGATTTAAGTTTGGCTTTTGTGCCTTTTTATTGATAGGAATCTACAGAGTACAGTGATAGTACAAAAATCATTAGTCTGTCCACTACTTACAGTATAGCTCAGTTTTTCCTCAGTTTTTCTTTCTTTCTTTTTGTCCATTCATTGATGGTGAGACCTTTGAGCTATATTTCATTTAATGTGTTGCACGGTTCCCCCTGTTAATGCTCTCCTGATACACATTTGCACTCAATTTAATACAATGTGTGTTTGATAAATTAGGGCTGATCGCGGGTCAACCAAGGTACCAGCATCTGGTCCCAGTCACAGCTTTTTGATATTAATCATTTGGGAGAACTTTTATTGTGCCTCCGTAGTAGTGTCATCTGAGGTAGCCTTATACAGTACCACAGAGCAGCGCTGTTAACCCTTTCAATCCAGGACAGCATCGAGTCCAGCTAAACTGGGCAAAAAACTACGAAAATGTGCCCATCTCTGATGGATTAATTACAGACTCCAGCGTGGTAGTGGAGGCTACCCTCGCCCACTAGGGAGAGGACACTAGACACTAGAAAGAAACGGCAAGAAGGGTTTAGGCAAAGAGGTTTAGGGATAAGGGGTTTAGTGGTGACGAAAATGGAGCCCATAGAATCCATCGCATAACAAATGGATGTAGTGCATACACAAATCTGTATATTGCTCGCCTCGACCGTATTGTTGACCTAGTGTCTGATGCAGTTCGAAAATATGTGACCAGTGCCAGTGGTTTAATATACAAGGGGGCCATGGTCATTTTTCAGTTCTTTACATATGTGACCAGTGCCAACAAAACATGCCTCATGTCGCCTTTTCCATTTTTCAGATTTTTACAGATTATTAAAGTACAGAATGTAAGCTTTCATATGATGTATCATTCAATGAAATTGGACAATAATTGAAGGAGATATAACCATTTTAAAATGACTGGGGCCTTTCACCCAAAGCTGAGAAAAGCCCTTTTCAATATTCACAACATTTTATCACCTTAGAGCTGGACAGAAGTGGGTGTGACAATGGGAGGGACAAGAGACAATAGGACGTTTTAGCTGTCAACAGTGCAACACTAGAAACACTGACATGTTTAAGCCAGTAGAACAAACAATGCAATTTGTAAGGTGCCCCAATAAACCCTTTTGAAAGTACTAAGTATTAAATACTAAGTATTCAAGTATTAAATATTAAGTTAAGTGTTCAATTTAACTTATACACTACCTGGTTGTAAATAGCTGCAGTACACCATTTTATGCAGGTCTACTTTAAGCAATCAAAGTCAGACAATTGACCCAGTATTTTAAATAAATAAAATCGACGCATCAGGCTATGATGTTGTGCGCTTGTAGATTTGCTATTTTAATAAACAGATCTGTCCACATGCAGTCACAATGCCTGGTTTCATTTATAGTAATTCCTGTGCATTCGATGGGTGGATTCATACTACATCGGGTGTCTATTTAGTGTGCAAGGCTTACATCCGGTCTAAAGCCCACCCACTGTATGCCCTGATTTATATACACAATACATACACGATCCGTATCCTCCCCTCACCGGATGTTGAATTAACAGTACTAACGGCCGTATTTGAAAAGACGTAGCTCTTTGCTGGGTGCGCGAGGAAAAAAATTAAGCAATTTTCCGACATTTCCTTTTCAATTGATACCGTTTCTTAGAGACGGCCTACACAAACGTTCTATATACCAAATGAAAGCCTGCATTTCATAGTTTACATAGTATATAACCTTTTTTTAAATGAGCAAGAAATGAGCGAGTTGTGATTAAAAGAAAAGACGTGTGATCTCTTTGCTCTTTAACACACGACACAAACGGCTAACTAGGCTAGCTAGCTTCTAGCCTGTTGTTTGTTGGCGAAAGACTCCAAGCTGGGAAGTGTATTTCAGCGAGTAGCTATACGTGGTTTTGTTTATTTTCTGTAAAGTCTAACCCAAATGCCCAGAATACTTCTGTGTTTACAAACACAAGCACGCTAATGGGCGGTGATCAGAGCGTGAAACCTGAGGACAAAGAGATTACAGGACCAATCGTAACCAACATGCAAATCTCGGAACTGCGCTCTTCTGCCTCCAGAAACTTGTTAAAAAACAAGCCCACTTTGACGTATAAATGTATACATTTCATTTGCCCAAATGAACAATCTGTTTGAATGAAAACCTTCTTCAACATTCAAACTGTATTAATATGAAAAAAAAAGAAAATCACATAAAAAAAAGAAACGAGTTTATTTATTGATTTAAGGCATGTTCATTCTGGCGACATGAGGCATATTCTGCTGGCACTGGTCACATATTATGAAACTGCACACTGTAACCTTTCATATGATATATTGCTCATTGAAATTGGGGGGAAAATGAAGAAGATATGACCATTTGAAACTTGTTGAATTGGAAACCTGAAAGTACATAATTTGCCCTTCTAAGATTTCAGCAGTGATCTATGACTTTAGGGGGTGCTGTTTTCCCTTCATTCCTCCATTATTCAACCAGCAGTGTTGCCATGTCTGCTTATTATAATTAGTTGGCCTTGTTTCTAAAGAAAAATAATGCATAGGCCTACTGTACCAAGTTTATAATCATTTATAACCTGTTTATAACCAAAAATAAAGTGTAGTTGATTATTTGGGCTTGTTTTTAAAGTGTAGTTGATTATGGAGAGTTGGTAACCAAGTGGACCCTTATTAGATCAGGCCTACGTAAATGTTCCAGATGAGTAGCCTACAAATAAAATAGCTATATTAGCCTGTTATTATTATTTGTCTGCAGAAAATAATGTATGCCAGGGTCCAGACTCCAGGGACAAGATTTGTATTGTTGTAGATCGGCTATTTTCGCTTATTTTGGGCTTGTTTTCATATACCGGGTTGCTTATTTCTCAGAACCTGGCAACCCCGCGATAGCTTTTTAGCTACGTTTTAGCATTATATCGATATCAATCCTGTAGCTAAAACAAGTACATATCGCGCTATATTACATATCGATGTGATCTGCGTTATTATGACCTTAATTTTCATGGCAGGTACATTCCAAAGTAACTAATAATAGCCACGTTATGGTGACATAATGTTACAATGTTTACATTGTGTTCTTCTTCTGCTATTGGAAACAGAAAGCCATTTCAACATGTCCCCATTGTTCTGATTCACCAGTGCCCCCATCTGGAACATTAGCTTTAGGCGGACCGAAAATAAACACACTTTTTACAAAATACGATGGTTAATACTTCTTTCTCTGCTATTTATGTTAGCCAGTAAAAGACTAGTATTATCTTCAAAAACGATTGTGTACAAAAAAGCGGATTTTAGCGGAATTTGCATACTTTGAAAGGAAAGCTGAATTTTCTGATTAGCATTGGTTAGCATTGCTTAACCCAATTGTTAAAACATTAGACATAGTGACTTGTTTAAGCAATTGCAACGACTTAATGACACTAAAACGACTTTCTGATGGAATAAAAACATTCTTTAACATTCCAACTGTGTTAATGTGGCTAAAAACGAAAACCACCAAAAAAAGAAATGAATTGTATTTTTATCTATAACTGTATATCAACTGTGCCGACTTGTGGTTGAAATCACTGGACTGGGACACATATGTGCCATCTAGTGCAGCAATGTATAAACATTCAAGAGTGTTACCAGAGCTGTGCATGCGATGTCTTTGCTAACATCCCAAATACACCTGATGTTGTTTTTGTTGACACCAGTCACAAGGATGTCCTGATTCTGGAGGTGGGCTGTGTCTTTCATTTGTACATGGACCAGGCATTCCAAGATAAACATTCTAAGTACCAACCATTACTTGGAATTATAACAAAGCTGGGGTATCGATGTAGATTTGCCATACTGATATTCGGAAGCCTGGGCCATGTGCATAAACTGACCATGAGTGGCCTAAGAATAGCTGGCATGACAAAGATCAAAGCCAAATACTCATTGTTCTGTTTCGGCTGTTATAGGCAGTATGTCTGTGTGGAGGAGAAGGTGCCATGTGTATCCTTAAGTTAACATGAACTGTCGACCCCCATATTTGTTTCCTTGTAAAAATTAATTGTAATTTGTGGATAAAAAAAATAACTAGATCTACAAGCTCAAAGCACGTCACTTCTTGCAGCGCTATGAGTTTGAAGATCTGCTATTTCTTGAACATTTTAAAACATGTTCAAAGCAATTTCTTTCTAACTCAAACCCTGGAGGCGTCCCAGGCACAAAATTATTTTGAGATGTATGGGTCCACGGCCAAATACATATATTATTTTGGGGGTACTTGACATGAAAAAGTTGTGAGCATCTGATATATAGCAAGACACTTTTTTTCTTTTTACTGTTAGGATTTAGAAGACATCTGTTGAATGGGCCTCAGGTCTTCATTGGTTATACTGTACTTCTCGAGTGAGAAAACTATCCCTGCAAACGTATTGACGCAACTGTGTTGATGATTGAATCATTAATCTAACTGTCATTATGAAAAGCAGTCACAGAGGGGAAAAACTTGGCAAAGCGTAAAACAGTAGAAATTCAACCCCATGGTTGTGTAAAGTTCAGTCTATCATGGCTCACAGCTTTTTGGATATAAGTTATTATAGGTCCCTTGCGTGAGGGAGTCCATGAGCAGTGTGTGTGTGTGTGTGTGTGTGTGTGTGTGTGTGTGTTGCGAGAACCAAATGTACACAGCTACATACTGTGAAAATAGCAGATCTACAAGCTCACAACGTCTCGCAACGGCTATTTTCCTTATAATTATTTGTCATCTGGGACCCCCCCAAAAAAGAAGCACTGATTTAGAGATCAGCTTTAGGGGTTGGAAATAGAATTGAACATGATTAATTTTGCTTCGTCGCGTGCCGGGGTCATACACCAAAAACTAGAGCTGCTGCATGACATGTGGAGATCTGCTATTTTTCAGGCTTTAGGCTCACGGTTGAAAATGGCTAAATTTAACATTCATAACATTTCGGTCCAAAACATGACGATGTCCTCAAGTACAGTAAGTAAGAAAGTACATTTTATTTGTAGAGCACCTTTCACATGCAGACATCAGAGTTACAAAGTGCTTCACAATAAGAAAATAAAACATTGATGGCGGGGAAAGGAAGTGGAACTGGTTGGAGTAACGTGTTCCTACTAATACAAACCTGCAGTGTGCGTGTGTGCGTGCAGCCGTGCATGCGTTTGTGGCACTGGCTTCCACGCTCGTATAGCCATCGTCGTAACCAACTGAATCAAGTCCATTCTTTCACTATATCAGTGGTTGTTTGATGTCCATTGACAGCACAGGGCTGAAAGAGACTCCTCGAGTTACCTCATCTAGGGCAGGCCGGTTGGCTCACGAGAGACGAGGCTTCGGCGTCTGAGAGAGAGAGAGAGAGAGAGAGAGAGAGAGAGAGAGAGAGAGAGAGAGAGAGAGAGAGAGAGAGAGAGAGAGAGAGAGAGAGAGAGAGTGTGTGTGTGTGTGTGTGTGTGTTTGCGCTCATTGTCCGTGCGTGTGTGCATGCCACACACGCACACACTCCTGCGTGTGTCCACAAAGTGTTTTGTAGGGTTATACCAGAGGAAGTGATAGAGATCTGTCCAGATGCATGAAGGAAACAAGAAGAAAGGCACTTCAGACCAAAGAGATTCCGTCTGCACGGAATCTCAAGTGCATTGTGTGCGTGTGTGCGTGCATCTGTGTTAGTGTGTGTGTGCATGCCTTAGGGTGTGTGCTTGCATGTGTCAATACGAAATCCAGTAATCTCTGTGTGCAGACAGCATAGAAACGCACGCACGTACACACACACACACACACACACACACACACACACACACACACACACACACACACACACACACACACACACACACACACACACACAGGCTGGGTCACGGCATTTCTACAATAATATCCACCTGCCACATTTGTATAAATCCACTGCCTTTTCCCCATATCATGTGGAACTTTGTCTTTGTGTACACAGTCGTTGACATTCATAGCTATCGACTTTTGGCTCCGCCATTGGAGCACCTCTATCTAAAAGGATTCCATCATCGGTAAGCTAGATTTGTTCTGGAGTGTGCTCTGCGATCTGCGGCCGATCCAAGGCCTTTACTTTTATGAAGTTGTAAACAAATGCAGACATGAAATGATGAAACAACAACCGTCACTAACGGCTCCAGTGGGAGTGTTTCGTCTGTCGACTGAGGAAACCTCCTACATATGTCCAAAACTGTTACTTTTCAGGATACAAACTAGAGAGAACAGGTTTCTGCCCAACAGCAACGATATAATGTGGGAAGGAAGGAAGACAAAACAATGAATATGCGGCTGCCACACTGTCGCTTTTCTGTGGAGAGACACCGAGTAGGATGAACCTGATGCACTTTTTCTACTGCACGCATGCACTCTACGAGTGCATGCGTGCATGTGAGTGCATGTGACGTGTGCATGCGTGTATGTGACGTGTGTGTGTGTGTGTGTGTGTGTGTGTGTGTGTGTGTGTGCGTGTGTGTGCATTTGTGTGTGTCTTTCCCTAATGTTTTGGGCAATCAGCACTTCCCTGACTTGCGACAGCAACAGATCAATGCTTCCAGAGGGCTCTGGTGGAATCAATGGTATGTTCTCTGCTGTCTTCAGTAAGCATTACTCTAATGAGAGAGAGAGAGAGAGAGAGAGAGAGAGAGAGAGAGAGGCAGGCACAACTGCTTCCTTCTCTTGGCCCTGGGGAGATCTGATCTGAATGCACTGTAACCTCGTCATCTCCATAGTTTTAACTTTTTGTGTTTTTTTGTTTTGTTTAAATGAACCTGTGTCACAAAAGCAGCTGACCCACAAGGTCGTGCAGCCTCGCTCCAAGCTTGTCGATCTGCTTTTCCTTTTTTAGAATTTGAATCCTGAAAAGTACCAGTTTTGGACATATGAGGTTTACAAGTTACAACCGACAGAGACGAAATGGTGTGGATCTGTGGGCATGACCATCGCCCAGAGGAAAGGGCAGTAGATCTATGGGCATGACCATCGCCCAGAGGAAAGGGCAGTAGATCTGTGGGCATGACCATCGCCCAGAGGAAAGGGCTGTAGATCTGTGGGCGTGACCATCGCCCAGAGGAAAGGGCAGTAGATCTATGGGCATGACCATCGCCCAGAGGAAAGGGCAGTAGATCTATGGGCATGACCATCGCCCAGAGGAAAGGGCTGTAGATCTGTGGGCGTGACCATCGCCCAGAGGAAAGGGCAGTAGATCTGTGGGCGTGACCATCGCCCAGAGGAAAGGGCAGTAGATCTGTGGGCGTGACCATCGCCCAGAGGAAAGGGCTGTAGATCTGTGGGCGTGACCATCGCCCAGAGGAAAGGGCAGTAGATCTATGGGCATGACCATCGCCCAGAGGAAAGGGCTGTAGATCTGTGGGCGTGACCATCGCCCAGAGGAAAGGGCTGTAGATCTGTGGGAGTGACCATCGCCCAGAGGAAAGGGCAGTAGATCTATGGGCATGACCATCGCCCAGAGGAAAGGGCTGTAGATCTGTGGGCGTGACCATCGCCCAGAGGAAAGGGCAGTAGATCTGTGGGCGTGACCATCGCCCAGAGGAAAGGGCAGTAGATCTGTGGGCGTGACCATCGCCCAGAGGAAAGGGCTGTAGATCTGTGGGCGTGACCATCGCCCAGAGGAAAGGGCAGTAGATCTGTGGGCGTGACCATCGCCCAGAGGAAAGGGCTGTATTCCAAGAGCAATTAATGTGCATACACAAATGATGCGTAAAGACTAATCAGAAATGACAGTTTACTTTGAATTGTAATTTCATTGCCTGGCGTGGTTCCCTTTACGGCATATGAAATTTCATATTGATTGACATCTCCCATAAAAACTAAATAGAACGACACTTATCTCACCAGTTGAGCAGAATGCCAAGCACCTTGAAGTGCCTGTCACTCTTAAATTCTCATCAATTAATAACGGCATGTTAGTAAGATTTGCCAAAAATAAAATAGCCATGTGACTGCTCCGGCGACTGTTCTCCCCCAGAATCGGGATTGATTGGGTTCTAGTGATTAACTCATTTGCCACCTAGAACATCTTTTGACGCCTTCTGGTCCTTTTGCCCTCGTCGGAGAGATCATGTTTTGATGTCTTTTTATATTATACCGGACCGGTTTATTGATTATGGTTCACAACTGTTCTGTTGGCGCCTGTAACACTCCGGTTCCAGTGCGATGAAAAAATAAATAGACGTCTGAACCCATCGCAGGTGTTTGTCACCTGCATCATCTCTGCCACCTCAGCTCTTGAGGAGAAGTGTCATGTCGACAGATCCAGGGGACAGATAAGGTGGTTGAGACAGATAAGCTGGCCTGGTCACTTTTTAAACGTTGTGGCAGGAATCCTGCCCGCACGCACACACGCAGCCAGCGGCTTGTCCGGCAAAAAAACAAAAAAAACCAAAAAACACATATTGGGTTTCCACCAGTGTCTGATTTCCATGGCTCAGTCAGTCGTCCACATCAGGGTGAAACTCCTCGTCCTTGCAGGGTGATGATGGCTATCTTATCTGCCTTCCCTCTGCTTTTTGTTTTCTCCGGGTTGTTTATGTGTCGCTCGCTTACACCATGCAGTGGTTCTCAAAGTGGGGTCCAGGGACCCCCAGGAGGTCCTTAAGTGTAGTGTGTGTGTGTGTGTGTGTGTGTGTGTGTGTGTATATGTACAGTATATGTATATGTATTTGTATATGGATATATAAGTATATGTATATATATATATATATATATATATATATATATACCGGTGTGTGTGTGTGTGTGTGTGTGTGTGTGTGTGTGTGTGTGTATATATATATATATATATATACATACATACTGTACATACATACATATACATATAACAATGGATTAATGCCAGAGTAATCAGTAAGAAAACACTGTTTCATGTTTTGCACAATTTTTTGAAGAATCATCCGATCGTTAACTTAGCTCCATTTCACGAACGTGCGCCTTTAATATGAGCAATCGCTAATGTCGGAAAATATTCCACAATCACCAGTGACAAGGAAGAAGAACAGCTCCGGTCGCAGTCTGCCATCATTGTCCATATAGCACTCCATTACCCAGCATCCCTCAGAAGCGAGCGATGTGATCCAAACGTGTGACGTATCACAAAGTACCCGCGGAAAACCTCCTATGTCTTAAAAGTTATCAAAATCACCCAATAAAACAAATAAAACATACCCCCGGGGAAGCTCTGGGTCGGCAGTGAAAGAGATCTTAATTCATTAAGTCGGGAAACTCGGGTTCAGCAGTCAAATTATTAAATTGATTAGTTTGATTAGCTGTTACTTTTTGTCCCCTGGTGTAAAGTAACTAAGTACATTTACTCAAGTATAATTGTCTATACTTTTACTTTTACTTCAATACATTTTAGAGGCAAATATTGTAGGCTTTCACTCCACTACAATTATTTGAAAACTAACTAAGTTACTAGTAACTTTTGCAGATTTTAATTATTATTTGGGAAATTGTATCTTCATTGCAGTGTTGATACTTGTACTTACAGTAGTAGTTTTGTCAGTACGCGAGAGTTGATCCCATCCCAATTTGTCGTGCGGCTTCGCCACTGAACACCACATCGTGATGCCTGTGAGCTAAAAGATTGATTTGATGTCTTAAAGCTTCTCATTTAGAAAGTGTGTTAATCATTCTTTTCACGGGGGGAGAGGGCAGGGTATTCAATTTTGTCAAAGATTTTAATTTATTTTTCTAAAGTAATTTTCACATCGAGCCTTTTAGAATGTCTTCACATAATAAGGGATGCCTTTGGGTCCAGTTAGACAAATTGAAATAAAGGACGCCCTTTTGGGGTTCGGCCAATTTGGCCATTAGTGTTCATTATTTGTTCCCAAATTGTATTTTCAAGCGGCAGGTTGCGCAGCAGCAAATATAATGTTGTGCATCCCTGAAGCATTGGTTCTCAAAGTGACGGCAACTTTTTAACCCCCGTCCCGTCCTGTCCCGTGCCCAATTTCGTCAGTTATGCCAATTGATTCCTCTCCACACACATGTTGTCACTGCTATCCTACTGACTCGCCTGCCAGTGAGGAGCCCCCGGCGGGAGAACGTGGAGCCTCTGTGCTGCTCGTCCCGGCCAACACTCCCTACTGACAGCCTGTCATATCGTAGGATATTTGTGCTGCCCCCCTCCCGACGAGAGTGCTGCTTGCCTATTCCTCATGCAGATCGGCTATTTTCGCTGTATGCGAGGACGCACACACGGCCGCTCGCACAAGTCAGAGCCACTAGACGCTTTGTGTGTGTGTGTGTGTGTGTGTGTGTGTGCCCGCACGCGTGTGTGTTGGGAGAGAGAGAGAGAGAGAGAGGGGGAGACGCGCTCTGATCATGTTCAAGACGGATATCTCGTGTTGTCATTATATTGTATTAAAAGTAAAGACGGTTGTATCCACACTCAAAATGCACACCTTCCCGGTCGGCCAACCCCTGATGAACTTAACCATTATTTCACTGATAGACAGTGATAGTCTATGCAACGTCACCCCGGAAGATCTATTTATGAATTGCAGCCTGGTTAAAAGCACTCGGAGAAATTAATTAATTAGAACCAATTAACCAAATGGTTCGGATGTTCGCTCGGAAATTACTGCAAATGTTCGAGTCCTAAAAACAGGGCTAGGGTACAGCCTTACTGACAGGTGAACGCCTCAGCCCGTATGAGTATGCAGTGACAAATATCGCTCTCCCCGCTCGGCTTCCCTCCCCCCCCGCACACGGGATGCTCGACAAAGCTGGATCAAAACCTCTTCAACCTCCACTGCACCACCCGAGCATTTTAACCTCTTCGTCAGCTTATATTGCCATTGAAAAATAGCAGATCTACGAGCTTGTCCATTTTTGACAGTTTTTGAAAAATCAAAAGAAAATGGAAAATCTTAACTTTTTTCGATTTTTGTGTGTGATGCTGTAGTAGACTATGCTCAAGCAGGACATTCGTGTGTGTGTGTGTGTGTGTGTGTGTGTGTGTGTGTGTGTGTGTGTGTGCATGCAGTGTACATACCGTATTCACTATATCTATGCACATGTTTTCTATATGACAGGATGTGTGTGTGGGTTTGGTTTGTATGGGGCCCAAAAGCATTATAGAGGCATGCACGCAATACACACACACACACACACACACACACACACACACACACACACACACACACAGGACCACATAGCCGCGTCCTCGCATCACCCCAATGAAATGGCTATAGAGCAGCCAGTAACATACTGTAAGCAGCACGCACGCACGCACGCACGCACGCACGCACGCACGCACGCACGCACACACACACAGTCGCACACACACATTATGGAAACGAAACAAACTGCAGAACAAAACTGAGGACAATAAACTGCCAGTGAACTTAGCGTACAGTAACAGTACAGTAGAAGTACAGTGAACTTACCGTACAGTACAGTATAAGGACTCAGATTAGTTTTAGTTATGGTTATTTAAGCAGCAATACCAAATGATCATCAGCACCATGACAATGCGGAACGAAACCACAGTGCAGAGCAAGTTGTAGTCCAAACAAACCCCCCGTTCACTTGCATTGGACTCAATTTCCCAGAAGCCCTAGCAGCCCAGATGATGACTTGATTTCTGGTTTCGTCATCATGACGTGACGGCCTCGTCATCAGGTCCCGGATAAATCCGCTGTTTCTTTTTAATTATTTTAAAACAGCTAATTAAACGCATTAAACAAATGTCGGGTATAGCGTTTTACGGTGGAACACTGGATTAAACTATTAGCGGCCGTCAAACTGTCAAAGGCAATGCAACTATCAAGAGTTAATTAAACACTGAGGAGTTTACAGTTCAGATGAATGAAATTGAAATTAAATATAGCTGCAAGACGGACCAAGAAATAAAAAAAATCACACCGTGTGAACTGAGCAGTGCAGGCTGCTCAACAACACAGCTGGCTGGCTGCAGTTTTAGTCAAGGGCCTCCCACACCGTCTGCGAACACCGCGCGTCAAAACAGCCGCCTCCGTTATTTTCAATGAACCTATCGCACACCGGCGGCGTCCGACGCGCGCTGGCGCCTCGCCTGACGCGCCGATAGAACCAGTTCTATTTTCCAGGCGGCGCCGCGCGGCAACGCGTCGCACCGGACGGAGCCGGTGTGTGTTGGGCTTTATAGTGCTCAGTGTGAATGGCCCTTTTAGGCTGCTCAACAGTGCCACTTTAGGTCACCCAGCGGTATTGCAGCTGTTCGTACCCCAAACAGACAGACAGACGGACGGACAGATGGACGAGGCATGAGTTATGCCTGTTCAAAGTGCCTGTTATCGGTGCTTGCAGCTATATTTATTTTACAATTTTTCACGGACAAACTTCTCCTCAACTGGTATTCCAGATAATGTTCTATAGATTGTGTGTAGAACGTTTCACGCAAATTGCTCTACAAGCAGAAAATCAGGTTTAAGCATTTTTCAAACTTCTCAAAATGGTGGAAAATCGGAGGGTGGAGCTTACTGGTACTATTGCTATAGCGCCCCCCTTTGGCCAATCAGAGTAAGACTGGTTTCAGTGCTATTTGGCATGACCCTCTACCATACTGTAAAGTTTCATGAACATGTGACGCAGACGCATGTACAGTATGTACAATATTAGGGGCAGAAGTTTTTCATAAAACTGATATTTTCATTGGCTCATAAAACCTTCATTGTTAAACAAAAAACATTTTCATATAATTCAAAATGGTGTGTGATCTTAAGGTCAGAGTTCAAAAGTCCGAACACACACAAGGAGACGCATACTGTATGTGTATCAAAGTGTTATTGTTTTATTTTTTACTGACGGTGAAACGGTTCTTGAGCTATGCGTGTTCAAAGTTTGCATTTTCAATTGAGTGCTATAGTGCCACCCTTTGGACGGTTTTTGAATGCTGTTGATGTTTTTTAATTTGAATCTTGAAAAGTATATGGTTTTGGACATAATGATGTTTCCACGCGGCACAGACGATTTGTTTTATGTTGATTTCTGCAAACAATTTAGCAAATCTCCCCATAAGACATACTTCACCCACATTTGTGAAATTAAAAGGAAAATAATAATTGTCCATAGAGACAAGCAGCCAGACAATAGTCCACTACTCAAAGTACATGAACTTGAATCCTGTTAAAGTTAATTCTGAACTAAACTAAATTGACAAGCTCCCCCCTGTCCAAAATATCTTCAGCAACGTGGATGATTAGCTAAACTTTCAGGCTTGCTTGCACGCACGCATGCACGCGTATGCACGCATGCACGTGTACGCACACATGCACACATGCACACACGCACATGCACTCACGCACACAGAAAGAGTCTTAATTTAGTCCAGCTGGCTGCATAATATAGGAGAGTTGGCCTGGCAGCCTCTCCCAGCCAACCCCTTGGTCTGTAGACACAAACTGGTGTTTGTAAATCACCACTTCAGATAAAAGAAGAGAGAGGGAGAGGGAGAGAGAGAGAGAGAGAGAGGTGGGTGGGACGGGGATTTGAGGATTGTTGTGCCAAACAGCGGACACAATGGAGATAATGGGAAGGGAAGGGGAATATACCCCCTTCTCCCCTCTCTCACACACACACACACACACACACACACACACACACACACACAATTAGTCCAATTATCTACCATTTATGCACTGTAAAAGTTACGGGGGGGAAACAAAACAAATAAACTCAAACAAGGGAAAGTCGAGAAGCCGTAGAGAGAAAGAGAAAGTTAGGGGGGGGGGGGGGGGGGCTAATCAGAGTAATAACAGGTTTATTTTGTTGCTGTTGAACGGAAACCTCTCTCTATATCTCTATATCTATATCTCTATATTTTAACTGGATTTAAACCCTTTTCATGTCAAGGCCCATTATTTATTCTGCATTTGAGCCACGGACCACCATTTGCCTCTCAGACCCAAAACTAAAGAATATTTTGTTTTAGGAGAGATCATTGGCAAACGTTGATCAAAATAACAATTATTTTACAGTCTAATTGTGTAGACTTCTTGTAAATTAATTAATGCAGATGTTTAACAATAATTAAAGATCTAGAAGTGTCCATTTGGCTACCAACTTCCCATCAAGGACCACTGGTTGAAAACCACTGCTTTAACTCTTTGAGAACAACGTGCGCAGAGTTGTGGCAACTACAGAGGAAAACTGATGAGACATACAATGAAGTTACGGGGAAGGGCAGTGGAGGCTATAGACTATTAGGGCATGGAGTGAGCATATCTATAGACTATTAGGGCATGGAGTGAGCATATCTATAGACTATTAGGGCATGGAGTGAGCATATCTATAGACTATTAGGGCATGGAGTGAGCATATCTATAGACTATTATGGCATGGAGTGAGCATATCTATAGACTATTAGGGCATGGAGTGAGCATATCTATAGACTATTAGGGCATGGAGTGAGCATATCTGAGCAGCAGTATGGTTTAATGCATGCCAAGGAAGAGTATACTGTAGATGTTTGCTTCGAGGATGTTGACGGAGAAAAGTTCAGAGAAGGTCAGGTTGAGCTGCATTGTGCCCTTTTGTAGATCTGGAGGAAGCATAATGATAGGGTGCCAAGAGAGGAACTGTGGTCTTGTATGAGGAAGCCTGGAGTGACGGAGAGATATGTCGGAGTGGTGCAGGACATATATGGACGTTGTGAGACAGTGGTGAGGTGTGCTATGGAATGGTTGGGTGTGACAGAGGAGTTCAAGGTGGAAAAGAGGTGAAGAAACGAGGCCAAGCGGGTTGGAACGGGTGGAGGAAAGTGTCAGGTGTGATGTGTGATAGGAGAGTATATCAGCAAGAATGAAAGGGAAGGTGAATGAAAGTCGGTGGTGAGACCAGCTATGTTCTATGTACGGTTTAGAGACAGTCGCACTGAGGAAAAGACAGGAAGGCGTGCTGGAGGTACAGTATAGTGGAGACTAAAGATGTTACGGTTCTCTCTGTAAGTGACAAAAGGTGGATGGGATCAGGAACGACCCGTGTACATCAGAGAATGTCACATGTTTTGTAGATAAAGCCAGAGAGGCCAAACATGTGTGTGATAGAGGCTTTTTTTTGTTGCCCCCCAAAAACTTAAATATCTGAAAAAAATACCCATTGGCATGAATCCAACACATTGTTAGTAAAGATGATGTGTAAACATAAACAAGCAAACAAACACATTGTTATTGTATCTATCAGTGGCATTAAGAATGGCTAAGAATTGTGTCGTTGCTTTATATGAGAATGTTGTATGACTGCCACTCTGTGACTGACCTTGTTTGGCCCCCTGGAATTGTGGGACTTTTTGTTGAACTTTTGGTGTGTTGTTTTGTGCCAGATCCTGCTGCCAAACTCCCTATGCATGGCACTGTGACACGCACACATGCATACACACACTCACAGACACACGCACGCACACAGACACACAGACACAGGCACGTGCGCACACACACGCACGCAGACACACACCCACACAAATGTGGAAAATGAACAATACACATCTTGTATGGGGGTCCCTGGCACAAGATATTTGCAGCAGCCAGAATGCAGCCAGACAAAAAAACTGCAAACATTTCTCATGTGGCAACACCTCCGTGAACGTGTTTACTCCGATTGAAATATTCTCAGTAAACGATGCCCCCCCCCCCCCACGTCTTTGCTTTGTGAGAGGAAAAAAACAACGACAACAAAAAAAGTTCAAATGAGAAACTTTTGAGGCCCAAGTCTAAAGCGTATATGGAGCCGCCGCCATCTGTGAGGCATTTGTGGAGAGGAAGAAAGAAAGAAAGACACAGAGAGAGAGAGAGAGAGAGAGAGAGAGAGATTTGTATGAGGTTTCAGGCACCATCCAATGGTTTACCGGAACGCCGGTTGGGTGGTGAGTGCCTGGTGGGTGAGGTCATGTCACCCAGCAGCCCCACCCACCCTCGTACCCTCTCTGTGTCCCACTGTGGGGGCTTTAGTTCCAGGGGTAATGCCCACCCTCGTACCCTCTCTGTGTCCCACTGCGGGGGCTTTAGTTCCAGGGGTAATGACCACCCTCGTACCCTCTCTGTGTCCCACCATGGGGCTTTAGTTCCATGGGTAATGACCACCCTCGTACCCTCTCTGTGTCCCACTGTGGGGGCTTTAGTTCCAGGGGTAATGACCACCCTCGTACCCTCTCTGTGTCCCACCATGGGGCTTTAGTTCCATGGGTAATGACCACCCTCGTACCCTCTCTGTGTCCCACTGTGGGGGCTTTAGTTCCATGGGTAATGACCACCCTCGTACCCTCTCTGTGTCCCACTGTGGGGGCTTTAGTTCCAGGGGTAATGACCACCCTCGTACCCTCTCTGTGTCCCACCATGGGGCTTTAGTTCCATGGGTAATGACCACCCTCGTACCCTCTCTGTGTCCCACTGTGGGGGCTTTAGTTCCAGGGGTAATGACCACCCTCGTACCCTCTCTGTGTCCCACTGTGGGGGCTTTAGTTCCAGGGGTAATGACCACCCTCGTACCCTCTCTGTGTCCCACTGTGGGGGCTTTAGTTCCAGGGGTAATGAGTCAATGACCCACCACTTCCACCATGCACGGCCTTTACTGTACAACCTTCACTTCAGCATCTTGGAGGCAAGAAAAAAAGAAAGAAAGAAAAAAATAGCGTTAAGGCAATTTACCAAAAATCCTGCTCTCAGTTGTCCTGGCATGGATGGTGTAATGACTGGCTTGTGCGGTAGAGCCTAAAGGGGCCGCCAGCCCAAAGGGGCCACGGCCGTTACTGAGGGGGCTATAGGAGAGGCAGGTCGCCTGGGAATCACCCTGGTTTAACCCGTCAGCTCGCCCTCCCAGTCTCATTGGAACAACCTCCCCCCCATATTAGAGCTGCTCAAACAATTAACATTTTCAAATCCCTTCTTAAAACGCACCTTTTTTCCCTGGCTTTTAATGTGAACTGATTTTAACCTTTTTAGGCACTGTGTCCCACGTTGATTCTATATGCTATGTTTCTATGATTTTTGTGCAGCACTTTGGTCAACTTCGGTTGTGTTATAACGTGCTATATAAATAAAGATTGATTGATTGTGAAAGTGTCCCTGAGCAAGACAATTATTTAGTTACAGGTTTTTACAGTACGCTATAGTTTAGAGTAGACTAGAGCACCGCCTAGTAATTCATTTTAAATGATACCTGCGGTTTCTCTTTCTGTGCATGGGGAAAGGTCAGGGGGGGACAACGCAAGCGTATTTATGCGGGTGCGCCCACATACATTCTTCCCGCTGGAAGAACATATAGTAGATAACAGTAGCACAATTTGAAATTTGCACCCTATGGCCAGAAACATTATGAAGTCTGTGTGTTTCACTAGGGTTTGACTGGATTGCTGAATTCCTACAATGCTCATGATGCTTTAGTGTACTTCCCCTCCTTGTGGAGGTGTGACTTTGTAGTCCGGGAATGCACATTTCAAAAGTAAGCAGACACGTTGTGGATCTGATACTTTTGACGCTTTCGTGAGACCATGTAGTGTGATCGAGTAGAGGGCGTAGATCTACGGGGAGGGACATAAAGAGTTTAATTGTGGAGATAAGAGGTTTCTGCCCGACAGCGGTGGCAATCGGTGGCAAAAAAAATAAATGGGGGAAAAAAAGAGACAACAAAGAAAAGTATGCTCAGTCCACATGGGATCCAGCGTAGAAGGAATACCATCATTCCCGAGGTTTGTCTTTTCTTTTTGCATGTTGCCACAGTGCTTATGTCCGTGTGTGACCAGGCCCTGTCTGACCAGGCCATGTGGTCTAGAGAGAGAGAGAGAGAGAGAGAGAGAGGGGGAAACGTGCCCTTCCTCTAGCCTGGAGAGAGCTACGGCTCTGCTACTGTATGCATGTACATGTATATGTATAGGGCTGGTGTGTGTGTGTATGTGTGTATGTGTGTGTGTGTGTGTGTGTGTGTGTGTGCGTGCGTGCATGCGTGGGTGGTGCGCCAACTTACTCTTGCTTTTCTGGGATCTGGGACAAAACTGTGTCTGTGATTGTTTCCTTGTTTTACTACCCAGTCTTGTTTCTCTCTCTCTCTCTCTCTCTCTCTCTCTCCTCCTGCAAACTGTTACTTACCTGAAGGCTCGAGTGGCGATGGGCTCCATGCCCAAGCATTTGTATCACAGCCAAAGTCATGGAGAGAAGAGTGTGTGCGTGCGTGCGTGCGTGCGTGCGTGCGTGGTTACTTCTTATGTGGCCGATTACTTGCAGCGTGAGAGGTCTAAACTGTTGCTCTAAACTCTGCTGCCATTATGTAGAATGAAGAGGAGAGGGGGGGGTTCTTCAGAGTCTCTCACCCACTTGTGTGTGTGTGTGTCATGGACAGTCACCTGGCTTGAAAAAAAGGGCAATGATATTGGTGACTCTCTCTACTCTTTTGGTGCACTAGTACAGCTACGCGCCACACTATAAGGGTCCATTTGGTTACCAACTCTCCATAATTTAGCTGGGGACCACCTGGAACCCCCTCAAGGACCACTGGTGGTCCCGGGACCACTGGTTGAAAACCACTGCTCTATATAAAGCACACTCGCTGTCAAAGTCATCCGCAACACCACGCTGTATGAATGAATGAAGTTGTGAGTGGCAGTATATGTGCGGTGCAGAAGTACGCGCGCACGCACACGTGCACACACACACACACACACACACACACACACACACACTCAACTTATTTTGCGAGGACCCCCCCCCCCCCTCCAGAGCTGGAGCAGGTTGTATTCCATGGTGTGTTAGCGGTGGGGGAACATTATGTTCTGCCCCACAAAGACGGCGCTGGTACATTTCAGCCTCTCTGTGGACTGTTAAGCAGTTCATGCCGGGACAGCATCCCCGTGCTGCTCTACATCTTAACCGCTTTAAAAATATATATATATTATGCTCTGGCCATTCAAGAATAGCAGATCTACAGATCTACTACTATGTATGAGCTTGTAGATCTGCTACTTTTGAAAAACCTTTGAAAGTGTGTGCAAATCCTTGAATGTGTGTATTTCTTTAAAGCGAACATTTTTAACTCAAATCTTTGCTTCTGGGAGGTCCCTGGCTGGAACCAAACAACATGTTTTGGTGGTCAGCAATTTTGGGGGTTCTTGACATGGAAAAAGTTTGAGCACTACTGATATAGCGACATAAATTGTAATTACATTTTTTTCTCAGAAATGTGTTACTTAAGATTTAAGACATTTGAAAAATCTGTCTCGGGTCTTAATGGGTTAATCTTGCGTGGGTCCTCTCTGCGTGTGTGTGTGTGTGTGTGTGTGTGTGTGTGTGTGTGTGGGGGGGGGGTGTTGATAGGATTGCCAACATTCGTTCCCTTATTTTGGAAACTAAAAAGACGTGTCCCTTATTAAACTGATAAACGGACACACTTTGTTCCTTTTTGTTTTATTTATTTTTTTAGATCAATCACACGTCATAATAGGGGCACACATCGTACTATTTCAAACAGCTCATATACATAATACCAGAAAGCAGGTTGTAATCCACTTCTATCCACTTCTTAGACTTTTAAAACTTTAAGTTGTCTCTGTCTGTACTTTCTGTACCGCCTGTCTGTACCGTTTTTTTCCTTCTGTCTGACACCACATCGGGACCTGCTCATGGTTCCGACATCCCATTACTTCTGACTGCGTGGATTGGCGTGCGGTTAGGGTAATAGAGATAGGGTTATAGTAAAGGATATAATGCGCCGTCGGAGCGATGACACGGCACCATCCAAATAGGCACGTTGTGAGCTTGTAGATCGGTGAATGGTCCCCTGCAGAATATGGGGTTGAAGTGGTTAATATTTTATCATTGCTGTCGGGCTAGGTTTCTGCCCTAAATGTTTGTCCTAAAATGTTCCAACAATAAATACTTCTTTGTCAGAGAGCATTAATGTGAGAACAGCTTGTCCATCATAAAAAAGAAGGTTCCAGCAGGTTTGACTTTGTTGTTGCAGATGCTGCAGAAGCAATTCAGTGTGTTCTAACTTCCAACAGTCACCCATGAGCATCTAGCTGGGTAAACCAAACCATCTCCCCATGTATGCATGTACATGTATATGTATAGGGCTGGTGTGTGTGTGTGTGTGTGTGCGCGTGTGCGTGTGCGCGTGTGCGTGTGCGCTGTATCAACAGAGTTCTCCAGTAACTTCCTCACAGTGTAGAAACAAGCAGGAATGACCCTGCTTGGCAGCCAGCCAGCAGATGGTATCAAAATGAGCCAACAACAGCACACAAGATGACAAGCATGGACAGCAGGACACGGGGGAAAAAGTGCATTTTAGTGACTGAAATTCTTTTAAAGACTGATTTCCTTTTTTCTTTTTCTTTTTTCACTTTTCATGAAGCGAAAGCACACGCTCATTCACAGGCTTACTGACTACTTTTTTTTATTTTTTATTTTTTTTAATGAAGACTCATTCCCATGTTTGGTTACAAAAAACCCTAGAAAAAACATAAAAACGTATCGGTTTACAGTATCTTTGGAGAGAGAACGCAGAGGTTTGTGATAAAGCATTGCCCATTTATGTCTTGTCTTCTCTTCTCTCTCTTCTCTCTTGTATTTTAATCATAATGTAATTCTCTTCATTTTTGTATAATTATTGATTTTTTGTATTCTTATTCTTATATGTATTGTAATTCATTGAGTCCTTGCTTGTCGTGTGAAATGTGCTATATAAATAACAATGAATGGCATTTTTATAGCGCTTTTCCAAGTGCTCAAAGCGCTTCACAATGGTTCATTCATTCATACATTGGGAGGTGAAGCGGCGAACAGTCGATGCCAGCGTCCTCACTTCCCACATTCACACGCCAACGGTGGCAAGCTCACACCGACCAACTCATTGGAGGCAATGTGGGGTTCAGTGTCTTGCCCAAGGACACTTTGACATGTGGACAGGAGTAGCCGGGATTTGAACCGCCGACCCATGGAACATTGGATGACCTGCTCTACTTCCTGAGCCACGGCCGCCCCATGAAGTAAACTTGACATGACGTGACTCTACTTGACTCTCTCTCTCTCTCTCTCTCTCTGTTCCCAGACGTGTCAGTCCAAAGTGTTCGATCTGTCTGACGGGGTGTCGCAGTACGCGTGGTTCCCATGCTCCCAGGCCCACGAGTCGTCCTGGGGATACCCCCACTATTGGCTCAAGGTAAGATGACAAGAGCATGCAGTGTTGATTTAGTCGAAAAATCTGCCATTACGACAGCATCAAGGCCCGCCAAAATCAATTTTAGTCGACTAAATCAACTGTAGATTTAGTCAAATAAAATCTTATGATATTCGACTAAAACTAGACTAACACTAAAACATTCCAGGAGACTAAAATATGACTAAAACTAAATGAAAACTATTTAAAAGACTATGGGCTGTATTTTGCGTGTCTTAAGTACCAGGTCTTATTCCCTAACTTGAGCAAACTAAAGACCTGGAGGTGTGATCAATGCTCTTTGGCCACTCAGAATAGCCAAATGGCATTGATCACGCCTCCAGGTCTTTAGTTTACTCAAGTTAGGGAATAAGACCTGGTACTTAAGACACGCAAAATACAGCCCCATGACTTAAACTAAAATCAAAAATTGTCTGTCAAAATCAACACTGAAGCAGTGGCGGGAAAAGGTACTCGCATGTTTCCCTTACAAGTAATAAAGTAGCAATACTGCAACATAGAACCTACTCTGTTACAAGTAAACGTCCGGAATACAAAAGTATATTGGCGTCAAATTGTAGTTAATGTACCAAGAGTAAAACTACTCGTTATACAGAATGTCCCATTTCAAGTTTTCAGATGTGTAAATATCTTGTGAAAATACTACAAGCTCACAATGTGTCGCACATAGTATTGTATTCTGAGCTTGTACAGTAGCTTGTACAGTAGCTTGTACACCTCCCCGAAAAGGCCTAGCTGTCCTGACCCCTTATCCATTATTTATACATGATGGACGAATAACAGTCTTAAGTCGACACAAATGATTAATTAGTGTCGACTTAGACTGTTATTCGTCTCAACTGCTCTGTATGTTTTGTAATAATAATCCAAATCTACAAAGTAACTAGTACCAATTTTATCCAATCCGGATAGAGCAGAGGTTCAAAATGTCAGTGTGTAATTTTTTTTAAATTCAAATATAGTGAAAAGACAATTTGATTGAAAAAAACAAACCCTGGCTATCATTGCATATCCTTCAGGTTCAGCTGGTACTGTAATGCAGGCCACATCAACTTTTGCTCTTAAGATAATTCATTACCCACATGCGTTCCTGCCTTCTGTTTCTTTAGCTACATAACCAAATATTGTTGATTTTTATTTCTTTGGCCTTCATGAAATATTCATATTAATCTACTCCTGGCTCGCCAGGACATGATTTAGAGGAAAGTTTACAGTTTGATTTAGGGCTTACAGTCGGCCCTCTAACCTTTTGTGGGTAGCTGTGTTGAAAATGTGATTTGCTGTATCCGTGAACACGTTTAACCACTTAAAAACAGCGGTTGTCAAACTTTGTTGTGCCAGGCCTGGGCCGTGGCTCAGCGGTCCAGGACCCTGGCTGGTAGTCTAGTCTGGCAGTGTGCCATGGGTTCGACTCCCGATCCTGAACTGCATATCACCCCCTCTCCCCATTTCCTGTCAGCCTACTGTCTATCCCTCTATAAAAAATATAAAATAAAGGCGAAAGCCACAAACAAACATTAAAAGAAGAAGGGAAAAAAAAGGTTTTTCATGCCAAGGATCCCCAGATTGATTTGGAGGCCTATTTGACGTTATAATAATTACGTTTGCTGGTCCCCGGACCCAACTTTGAGAACTAATCACTTAACCCTTTAAGACCAGAGAACAGATTTTACAAAATCAGTTTTCTGAAAGTTTCTATATCAGTGGTTCTCGAACTACAGTATTTCATGTCAAGGACCCCAAATATTATATGTAATTGCCCGCCGAACCCATTTGAAAATATGTTGTTCCAGGGACCGCCCAGAAGCAAAGATATGAGTTAAAAACGTACATATCCAAAGACATTTTCAAGATTTTTCAAAAATAGCAGATACACAAGCTCATAAGCGCGGCAGTCGGTGTCGTGAGCTTTGCAGATCGGCTATACTTTTTGGCAAATGTTCCCCCTAGAATAAGGGATGCTATAGCGTTCATGTGCGGATGAACAATGTTGCCAGTAATGTGGAAACGGCACAAAGTCATAAACGGCACAAAGTCAACATGTGTAAACTGACACTGCTCTACATGATCCATGTTTGAGTTTTCCATCACCATACTGTACTACACGCACGCACGCACAAAAGCAGGCAGGCACGCAAGCAGGCACGCACGCACGCACTCACAAGCATAAACCAACAGTGACTGAGTATTTTAAAGAATATTCGTCTCCTCTTACACGAGGAGTATTAAAAATACTCATTAATCAGTTGAATTTGATTTGTAGACATCTTTAAAAAAAGTGTCTTGTTTATTGGATTAATGGAAAAGTAATAATGGTTAGTTGGAGCTCTATATATGATGCATTACAGCGTACATTTAGTAGTAGTGAAAAAAGGTGGTCAAACTGTTTGACTGAATGTTTGCAAATTCAGTAAAATGTGAGAATCGGTATTCCTGTAATAGCAGTACATATATCATTGGTACTGGCAGCCACTTGCAACTTTGCATTTGCCACAATTACACAACGTAATATTACCATAACATCACAAGCACAGAAAAGGGACCCATCATATCAATTTTCAACACTTCCCAGCTGAGGGCTATCTGACACTTCTTGTTTGGCCATATAGTTGTCTCTGTTTGCAACAAGCCATTCCGTCTGTGTTCAGCTGTAAACCTCATAGGCTACAGTATTTCCAAAACTGTTACTTTCAGGGATTTAAATTCAAATACATCAAAAGCAGCAGATCGATTTGCATGGATCTGCTGCTTTTGACGCTTCATTATCATCAAGTAGGACGTTGATTTGCGAAAAACCACAAAAAGTCGAAGTTGAGAGGTTTCTGGGGGACAGCGACGATGTGTCCTGTGCAGTGCGCCGGCGAGCCGACCCCACGCGCCGCTTACAGGAAAACAGTGGCTGAAATATAATTGATTGCCTTGCTACACAACACTGTTTCTTGAACATAATCGTCGCTGTCGGGCGGAAACCTCCTATCTACATAATATTCAAAGTTTTTGTGCTTTTCTTTTTTTTTAATCCTGACGCCCCTACTTGATCACACTACAGCATCACACGAAAGACATTTTTACTTTTGAAATTGAGTCCTGTGAAAGTCACAGTGTTGGGACATATGAGGTTTCCACCCCAACAGAGACAATTGTTCCTGGGAATCCTGGAATACCGAGAATGATGATTGAACAGCAGGCTAATGCTTCATTTATATTTAGCTGCCAGACAATGAGCTCAAACTCCTTGCATGGCGAGCTTGTTACAGGAGCACTTTTCATTTTTCTATCTTCATATAAAGAAGTTAAGGGTCGTGTTCATTATTTAATATGGCAACATTTACAATAGGGGCTGCGGACCGTTCAGATTCAGATCTGCCAGTGGCATCATCGGTAGGCAGGTTTGGTAATACCAAAAAAGATTCTAATTTCAGCACCACACTAACTTTCCGGTAAAGAGAGAGATTGGCTTGGAATCACCATCAATTATGTCATTGGATTTGGTAGGCAGGTCTCTGAACAGTGTACAGCCTACACATTTTACTGGCATATTGGCACTGTTGGCCAGAAACCTTGTATCTCCACTGTATGTGTTTTTAATAAATGACTGTCTCCACACTCTCATTAACTTTTTTTCTCTCCCTCTCCCCCTCCCTCCGTCCAGGCTCATTTCTCTCATCCCATGGTGGCAGCAGCAGTGATCATCCACCTGGCAGCAGATGGAACAGGCTACATAGACCAGACCCAGTGCAACATCACTGTCCAGCTGGTGGACACTAAGGAGGGCATCCATAGCCTGGGTAAGCTGTCGGATGTTTTATTTGAGCTATGAATCGTCTCGGTCAAGTGGAAACCTCATTCAGTGTGTCCCGAAACTGATCCAAGCTGATCCAAATTCAAAAGTAGCAGATCTTACAACCTCAACATGCGTAGTGTTTTTTCGAGCTTGCCGGATCTGCTATACTTTCGAGGCACTAATTCGCCTGCCTTCCCCCCCCCCCCCCCCCCCCCCCCCCATGCAGGCGACTGGCGCCTGAGCTGCCGCACCAACCCGCTGGTGATCCCCGTGAGCCACGACCTGTCGGTGGCCTTCTACCACACCAAGGCCATCCTGGTGACGTTCGCGTCTCACCTGGTGGCCATCTCTGGCGTGGGCCTGCGCTCCTTCCAGTCCTTTGACCCCATCACCATCAGCGGCTGCCAGAGCAACGAGATCTACAACCCCACGGGCCAGAGGTGAGAGAGAGAGAGAGAGAGAGAGAGAGATGGAAAAAACACTGTGCTGGTTCAAATATTATCGTCGCTGTCCCGGGGCAGAAACCTATTATCTCCATTATTCTATAACGTTAACTTTGGTAAATGAACTCCCTATACTTGATCACACTGCAAACGCATCAAAAGAAGTATAGATCCGCAAGCGCGCACCACGTTTTGAGCTTGTGATTCACTACTTTTTGCTGTTTTTGAATTTGAATCCTGAAAAGTCACAGTTTTGGACATGTGAGCTTTCCACCTGACAGAGACGATATTCAAGAACAAGTTTAACGTGTGTGTGTGTGTGTGTGTGTGTGTGTGTGTGTGTGTGTGTGTGTGTGTGTGTGTGTGTGTGTGTGTGTGTGTGTGTGTGTGTGTGTGTGTGTGTGTGTGTGTGTGTGTGTGTGTGTGTGTGTGTGTGTGTGTCCATATGCTTTGTACATGCAGCTGCACTTACGTGTGTGTGTGTGTGTGTGTGTGTGGCTTTTAGTATGAGCGTATACATTGTGTGTATACCGGTTTGTGTACGGATTTGATTGAGCTTTTCGGCCTCTATCTGTAACTTAACTGCCGTGTCTGGCGACTGATCCAAAAAGTTCTATTGATCAATGGATCGGTCAGTCAGACGGACGGACGACCTCTGACTTCGGTGCTGAGCCAAACCGTGAGGGCATGCGTTATGATTAAAGAAGGATAAAGGGCTCGCAACAACTGTGACATGTCCTGTATAGGCGGCTAGAGCTTGATCACATTTTTGTGCGCTGGATTTCGTTTCGATATAGCGTTGATGTTGTCTGGCAAGAGCGTACATTCTCCTCCTCCTTTCATGTTCATGTTCTTCTCCATCGTCTGACTCCCCCTCCTTGTTGTTGTTAGAGATGCACGATCGGTAGCATATCGGAATGGGCCATATCGGCCGTAAAAATACCATATCGGTATGGGATCGGTCTCAAAATAATGCAAAGTATTTTGATCTCAATGGCTATATTCTACATTTAATTTGTGTACTCATCTCATTCAGTAGTGAAAACAGACTATTGGAAAATCTTCTTCTTCTTCTTCTCCTTCTCCTTCTCCTTCTCCTTCTCCTTCTCCTTCTCCTTCTCCTTCTCCTTCTCCTTCTCCTTCTCCTTCTCCTTCTCCTTCTCCTTCTCCTTCTCCTTCTCCTTCTCCTTCTCCTTCTCCTTCTCCTTCTCCTCCTCCTCCTCCTCCTCCTCCTCCTCCTCCTCCTCCTCCCATGCTCTCTTTCATTCTCATCTATTTGACTTTGGGGGGGCGGGTGGCCATAGCGTAATTATGATTGATTGAACTGTGGAGATAAGAGGTTTTCTTCGCCCGACATCGACCGATGTATCAATCGGGGGGGCCGGGTGGTTGAGAGACTATACTGCTCCTAACACCTCCTACTTTCACTCTCCCTTTCGTGTGCCTCTCCCTCTCTCCTCTCCTCCTCCTCTCCGTCTCATTCTTCTGGGCTGAATTCAGCCACATTTCCCGTAACAACCATCTGCAAAACACTACTACGGCCCCTTTTCCCTCAGCTGGTAACAACAGGAGCTATTAACATGACTCGGTTTTATGTTCCACGCTTGTCTTGCAGCGGTGGGAGAAGTACTCAGTTTTCTTTTTTCACTAAAAAGAATTGTTGCTGTCGGGCAGAAACCTCTTATCTCCATATTTGAACATTTTGAATATATGTATTTTTTTTCTCTCCGTAAATTAACTATTTTCTAAAAGTACTAAATTAGGTTTACGTTTATTTAGGGTTTAAACGAGGATAATCTAAAATGGCAAAATAAGCATCTAAAGTTTTCTAATAATTGTAATCGAGTAAAAAGTACAATATTTTCCTCTGAGATGTAGTGGAGTTGAAGTATAAAGTGGAAATACTCAAAAGTAAAAAAATATATTCGTTGCTGTCGGGAGGAAACCTCATAACTCAATTTCTTTTGCAAAATCTGTGCTATTGAACACCCTTTACATCGGTGTGTTGTTTTCGAAAATATTGATCCAATGGAATGTAGTAAAAACTGCTTTGGACAAAACCTCTTAACTCCATTGGACCCTCAAACTGTCTGCTAAAACAGCTAACTCCACCACCTCTCCCCCTCTCATGGAAGTAATTGACAATATATAAAGTTACAACACCAACTTTGATGAGGCAGTATTGCTTTGTTTTAAAAACATAAGGTTTTCTTAATTTCCTGAAAAATGTATATTTTTCATTTCCTGAAAAATGAACATTTTGGAGTTATGAGGTTTCCTCCCGACAGCAGAGAGATGTATATATATATATATATATATATATATATATATATATATACATACCTTGACGTTTTTGTTAAGTACAGTGCAGTAAATGTACTTAGTTACTTTCCACCACCAATTACTTGAGTGTGCACGTGCACAAACTCCTGCACGTTAATTCAACTCTTTCGTTTTTTGCACTCACAGGGGTAAAGGTAACATTTCACTTAACATTAAATGAAGCCATTGAGACCTGCAGGCCGATTCTACAGACGCCTTCTAAATCGGTAGTGCTCAAACGTTTCCGTGCCAAGGGAAAAATTCTCTTGAGTTCCATTATGTTATTGTTCTGTTCTGCTTCACAGTATATGTCATACTCTGCGCTTACAGTATCCTATGTTGTTCACTTACGTTGCACCCTCAATTGTTTTCTCATTCCGTTGCACTCTAATCCCCTCTGTTTGTGCTCATGTTCTTGTCTAGTTCCACTCTCCCCCGGTTCTGCCTTTTGTTCCCGTCCACAGGGGAGGAGAATAGTTTTCTAGGTAGTTAATTGTAATTTATGTCAGAAGTCCCAGAGCGGACCAGGGCTTGGGAAAAAAAAGAAAACCCACAAAGAGAAAGCTTGTTCCAAGCTAAACTGTCCATGGAGAAGAGAAGGCTTCTAGGCTTTCCCCAGCTTGTCCTCAAAGAGCCTAAAAAAAGGTCCAAGATGCTGCCTGCCTGCTACCCCTTCTGTTGTCTGTCTGGGTTCTGTCTGCCTCGCCTCGCCACCTGCTCTGCCTGCTGCCTATTCTCTCTTGCAAAGGCTGCTTTACACTTTGTGCTGTGACGGATATATCCAAGCTTAGTGTTTCTCAAACTTTTTCATGCCAAGGAACCCCCAAATCTAAATGTATTTATTTTGGCAGCGGCACGAAGTGACGAGCTTGTAGATCTGCATTTATTTATTTTTTATATATAAATGGATGAAGAGGTTTAAAATTATTTAGCTGGGGACCCCCTGGAACCCCCTGCAAGGACCCCTGGGGACCCCGGACCCCACTTTGATGGTCCGCAAAACAATGAAACCTCTCATCTCCATATTCAAACGGTTTGTGTTTTCACGTAAATGAACGCCCTGCTTGATCATACTACAACCTCACACATTGCTATCAAAAGATTTTGCTTTGTGTGTTTGTGTGTACCCCTACCCCATAGCGAAGATTTAATTGGCTGAGCACGGAATGTGATAAGAGTGCCCCCTTTTTTAATGTATCCCCCGTAAAGTAACATAATGAGGTTTCCACAGTGTATGACATCAGTTACATCAGTACTATGACATCATATTCATCAGTACTATGACATCATATTCATTACATCAGTACTATGATGACATCATATTCATGACATCAGTTACATCAGTACTATGATGACATCATATTCATGACATCAGTTACATCAGTACTATGATGACATCATATTCATGACATCAGTTACATCAGTACTATGATGACATCATATTCATGACATCAGTTACATCAGTACTATGATGTCATCATATGCATGGAGGATGGAGGGATGGATGGATGGATGGATGGATGGATGGATGGATGGATGGATGGATGGAATGAATGAGGGAGGGAGGGAGAGAGAGGAAAATGGTAATAATACTTCCTCAGATCCATATTCTGTTACACACTCTTATTGGCTGTCGGACAGATACCTCTTATCTCCATATATTAACTTTTAGTGTTTTTTGGGAAATTGACGTCCTGCTTTGATCACACTACAGCGTCATTTTATATTTGAATCCTGAAACGTAACAGTTTTGAGGTTTTCCACCCGACACTTTTCTCTGTTATACTCTGTGGTTCTAAAGTGTCTGTCTGTCTGTCTGTCTGTCTGTCTGTCTGTCTGTCTGTCTGTCTGTCTGTCTGTCTGTCTGTCTGTCTGTCTGTCTGTCTGTCTGTCTGTCTGTCTGTCTGTCTGTCTGTCTGTCTGTCTGTCTGTCTGTCTGTCTGTCTGTCTGTCTGTCTGTCTGTCTGTCTGTCTGTCTGTCTGTCTGTCTGTCTGTCTGTCTGTCTGTCTGTCTGTCTGTCTGTCTGTCTGTCTGTCTGTCTGTCTGTCTGTCTGTCTGTCTGTCTGTCTGTCTGTCTGTCTGTCTGTCTGTCTGTCTGTCTGTCTGTCTGTCTGTCTGTCTGTCTGTCTGTCTGTCTGTCTGTCTGTCTGTCTGTCTGTCTGTCTGTCTGTCTGTCTGTCTGTCTGTCTGTGTCTCTCTCTCTCTCTCTCTCTCTCTCTCTCTCTCTGTCTCTCTCTCTCTCTCTCTCTCTCTCTGTCTCTCTGTCTCTCTCTCTCTCTGTCTCTCTCTCTCTCAGCTTCACAAGGGAACCCTATATTGTGGACTGTGTGGAAAAGAAAGCTCTACCTCGGGGCGTCCGAGCATTCCAAGACCATGAAATGTCTGTCTGTCTATCAGTCAGTCTGTCTGTCTGTCTCAAACTAGTACTAATGCAGCATTGTTGGCCAGACTCTGCCATTGTAGTCTGCACACAATATGTCCCGTCTCTCCTCATTGGTAAACCACACTTTGCCATATGTTTGTAGCACGCACGCACGTACGTACAGTACACACACACACACACACACACACACACACACACACACACACACACACACACACACACACACACACACACGACGCCCCTTTCTTGCACATCAAAAATATACCAATCCTTCTGCTCACATGTGGTATCGTATTGATGATTTGATACGTTCACCACTTAAAACCCACTATAGTCTCAGTGAGTTGGAACTGTACTTGGACAGGAAAAATAAGGCAAAAGTAGCAGATCATCCACAAGCTGGAAACGTGCCGTGCCACCTTTCCAGCTGTTGGTTCTGCTACTTTTGATGCTTTTGTGTGACACGTAGTGTGATTAAAAAAAACAGCTTCAGATTGGGGGGGTGGGCGGGTGGGTGGGTCTGCTGCCACATACATAACAATCTGGGGTCGTTGAAACGAAAGAGTTTGAGAACCTTTGTCTTTGTTTTTTTTACGATCGGATGCTGGGGTTCAAGTGGTTAAAAACTCCTCCTCTCTTATCTCTCTTGTATTTTTTTTCCCTGGCATCTCTTGGCTCATCCATCTCTCTCTCTCTCTCTCTCTCTCTCTCTCTCTCTCTCTCTCTCTCTCCCCCTCCCCCTATCTCTCTCTCTCTCTCTCTCTCTCTCTCTCTCTCTCTCTCTCTCTCTCTCTCTCTCTCTCTCTCTCATAGTTGTGTCCATTACTCGTGTGAGGCCATTGACTGCCAGGAGCCTCTGATCCGCAATGCAGAGCTGGCGTGCAGCAGCCCCGGCCGGGACTTCTACAACGGAGACCGCTGCACCGTCGCCTGTGACTCGGGATACGTCCTGCAGATCCACCAGGATGACGACATCATCAAGAGCCAGGTGAGACCGACGCAACCCCAGTGGCGGGAAGTCACTTCGGGTCACTTCAGTAACCTCAGTTAGATGAGTGACTCGAAGGAGAGAGTCATGAGGAAGTGACTTCGGGTTACTTCAGAAACCTCAGTTTGATAAGTGACTCAAATGAGAGAGTCATATGGGGGTCCAGTGGTGGGAAGTAACTTTGGTTACTTCAGTAACCTCAGTTAGATGAGTGAGTCGAAGGAGCATAGATATAAAACAAATTGATGCCTCATTGGCCACCGCAGTTTGTTGGAGCCATGTGTGTCAAAGATGGGGCGGAACAATTTACATCGGGGGAGGAAGTGCGCCGGAAATGTGGAAGGGACGCTACGTCACACTGCCACTCTGTGGCCAATCACAGCGGACTATACTGGCCAATCACAGCACATCTTTTCCGGGACTTATCAGACCCGAACATGCGCTCTGTGACACACGAGGAATCTCAGGAATATTTTGCCCCCTCTCGAAAACATACGCCACAGAGCCGGAAGAGGCTATACTGTATGTCTATGCAAAGGAGAGAGTCATATGAGGAAGTAACTTCGGGTCACCTCAGTTAGATAAGTGACTCGAAGGAGAGAGTCATATAAGTACTGTAGACTTTTTGAGGTACCTTTACTTTACTTTTTTCCAATGTGTCCAAAGTGTTAGGTGGTGCTGACAAAACTACATGTTTAGGACAGTGTTGGGTGGTGCTGACAGAACTACATGTTTAGGACAGTGTTGGGTGGTGCTGACAGAACTACATGTTTAGGACAGTGTTGGGTGGTGCTGACAGAACTGCATGTTTAAGATAGTGTTGGGTGGTGCTGACAGAACTACATGTTTAGGACAGTGTTGGGTGGTGCTGACAGAACTACATGTTTAGGACAGTGTTGGGTGGTGCTGACAGAACTACATGTTTAGGACAGTGTTGGGTGGTGCTGACAGAACTACATGTTTAGGACAGTGTTAGGTGGTGCTGACAGAACTACATGTTTAGGACAGTGTTGGGTGGTGCTGACAGAACTACATGTTTAGGACAGTGTTTCTTCACTAGTCCGATCCAGAAGAACACAGCTTGCTGAACACTGCTACAGAGCTGATCATGAGGTTATATCTTCC
The DNA here is from genome assembly GCF_964188405.1 of Protomyctophum parallelum. Lineage (NCBI taxonomy): Eukaryota > Metazoa > Chordata > Actinopteri > Myctophiformes > Myctophidae > Protomyctophum > Protomyctophum parallelum. The sequence goes on from NC_139713.1 coordinate 31,630,166, forward strand.
CTTCTTCTCTGGAATCCTGCCTCAAAGCAGACCATAGGTAGAAAACTGTCGTTCCCTGATGTCATCGCTAGGGCCACATGCATCAGTAAGCAGGAACTGGGGATGGCAATGAAGGACCGGGAAGTCTGGTGTGGCATTGTGAAATCCATGACCAGGAGTGACAGAACTACATTTTTAGGGCAGCCATAGTGCGAACAGATCCTGCTGTTAGCAGAATGTCTGACATTATCACAAAGCCCAGGTGAGACGCAACTTGTAAATTGAAATTGTGACACCATAATGTGTGTAGCACAGAAAAGACACAGCACATGAATATGGCAATCCAATGCTCACATGTGGGTTTATTGGCTTGATACTTGTAACCGCTTTAACCCCCTATATATTTAGCATCCCTAATTAATTTTTTTTAATCAACCAGAAATGGTACAAAATAAGTTAAATTGTAAAATAGCCTAATTTTAATAGATTTTATATAATTTCAATTTTAATATATAAAATATTATAAACAGTGCACAGCACATATTTTAGCCTATTTAGGCGTGTTTACACACAGGTTTGTGGGAGACGGAGGGAGACGTTCGCCAGAAAGATAGCAGATCTACAAGCTCACGACAACGCGGCTACAGTATGTCCGTGGACGGGCATTTAAGTGTAGATGTGGACTGGCCATGCCTCTGACTACATCCTTCAAGGTCCCAAAGGGGGCGCACGGTGACATCACCAAAAGCCCAGGTACACTGTAAGATGCAGGAATGAAAAGAAAAAATAAATAAACGGGGATTGGCGCTCACACACACGAGAGAGAGAGAGAGAGAGAGACAGAGAGAGAGGGAGAGAGGGAGAGAGACAGAGAGAGGGAGAGCGGGAGAGAGAGGGGGAGGGGGGA